>NC_041393.1:304651724-304826109 GCF_002162155.2 Triticum dicoccoides | reverse complement strand
ACACCCTGACACCCCGACCCCTCGACCTCGACACGACACCACCAACACCCCGACCCCTGACACGACACCCGACCCCTGAGGGTTGCCGATGGTCGAGGGTTGCTGAGGGGCACCCCGACCCCAACACGGCATGCCAACACGACAGCACCGACACCCCGACCCTCGACACGACACCCCTAGATCCCGACATGGCACCCCGACACTCAGATACCCGATATTAATTAGTTTATGTTATTTGGTATTCAATTTTTTATTATGTTGATGATGATGATACACACGAATTTTTTTATTATGTTTATGTTGTACTAATTTTGTTTACTCTTTGTCATTGCAGGTGTTGACAGATGGTGGGCTTGGGTCGAGAGCGCTCCGAGACTCCTACCTCAGCGCGTGGTAGGGGTGTTGTTATTGCACCCCAGAACCTTTGGAGGGCGCTGGTAGACAGCATGCAGACACCCCCAGCACCTTCAGCGAGCGATTCTTCTTTGGCCGGGAGAGGAGGTCGAGGGAAGAAGAGGGGTGTAGGTAGAGGTGGACCGGGCGCTGGGAGAGGTAGGAAGGTTGTTATACCTTCCTCGCCGCCACCCCCGCTGAGTCTTCGGACCACCGGAGTGCTCCATCTCAGGTGGACCCGTCTGACCTGGACCCGTGTCGCAGTCCGGTCCACGAGCCTCGGGTCGTCGAGCCTTAGGTTGTCGAGCCTTAGGTCGACGAGCCTCTGGTCGCCGAGCCTCGGGTCCCAGTGTCTTCCTCCCAGGAGACTCGGGTCCCACAGTCTTCCTCCCAGGAGACTAGGGTCCCAGGCTCTTCGTCACACGTGACTGCGGAAACTAGCGACCATGATGATGGTGTCGAGGAGACCTTATCTGAGGATAGCTTCAGCGAGAGCGAGCGGGTTGAGGAGGGCAAGAAGGTCTATGATGTAGGGCGGAACCCTATGGTGACAATCTTTCACGTTTGGAGCGGATCCTACGGAGAAACACGAAGAACGCACGGAAGAACACAAGGGAAAACACGGGGAGAAACGAGAGAATCACTCAACTGACAAGTAATTGATCACACAAGGGCTAGATCACCGAACACATAAGGTAGCACAAGATTCAAAATCAACAAAGGAAGATACAAGAGTAACCGTTCTTCTCCGTGAGGAGGTCTTGATTGTCTTGTCCGGATGGAGGCCTTGAATCCGAGTGGATCTTCTCCGAGGAGGCACGGTCCCTCACGTGGAGTAGATCCGGTAGGGATGAGCTATGCTCTATCTCAAGATGAGCTATCACAATGCTAACCCTAGCTAGGAGGTGGGAGAGGCCTATTTATAGTCGTAGTGCAAATGGGAGTCAAAGTGAAGGGGTACAAGGGCATAAGCCCGTGGCTGCGGCCACACATGTGTCGGACGTCCGGAGGACGTCGGTCGTCTGGAGCTTCAGGACGGTCCGGACGTCCAGAGATGTCGGACTTCCGTAGTTTCGGTTCGGGTGCAGGTCGTCTGGTGGCGTCGGTCTTCCGTTAATTTCCACTCTGGTGCCCAGCTGCCGAACGTCCGGAGGGCGTCGGTCGTCCGTGGCCCTGGGAGTCGTCGGACGCCCGGGCCGGGCCGGTCATCCGTGGCATGTAGCTCTGTCCTGCCTTCCTTCCCTCGCTGTTGCATCTCCCAGGGCTCGGACGTCCGGGGTCGACCGGTCATCCAGTGCCTGTAGCTTCCCAAATGGCTCTTCTTCTTGATGTCCATGCTTGATGTCCTCGCTAGCTCTTCCGTTGGATGTGGTGGCTTCGTGGCTTTCCTCCAAGTACCTGATCATGCATAGAACACACGTTGGAGGTAGTAGCCATGTCTCACATGTAGAAAGTGAAGGTTCGGAAAGGAGCGAGTTCACCTTGTGTCCAATGGTGTATAGTTGATGTCTCGTCATAAGTCCACTTGGGGTTTGGAGAGTAGTCGGAGTGTACATGGGGATGAACGTGGGATGCTCCGCATCATCTCCCCCCCCTTGGGAAAGATCCGACCTAGGATCGTGATCCTCATCACCATGGAAACGGTTGTCCTGGACGGACTTGTAGTTGGACATCGATGAAGGCATTGCGCAATCCAAGTAGTCCAAGGTGTCGCTGGAGTGATAGACATGCAAAAAGAGCAAACACAAGCAACACTCGGAAATACAATGGTTAGCGCACACAATGTGTCCATCATGCAACAATGAGTCTGTGCGGCAAGATTGGTCGTGACAAAGCGCATGAAGCTTATCAAGATGATCTAGAATGAGATGCAAAGCATTCATGGGAGGAAATGCAATCATTGTGCATACAAATGTGTTGTAAATACGATCAATGCAACCATGGTGCAAAATGATGTCATAGTGAGACGGTTTATCAATAGCATGAATATGGCAATGGATGCTCAACCTGTGTATGTTATCATGCAATTGATGGTGGACAATATGATCATGATGTATGAATATGCCATCAAGGTAGATCACAACAAATTTGCTAAGGAAGTGCACAAGCTCATAAATCATGGATGTCATGGAAATAGATGCGACAAGGCAAGCATAATGTGAGTCAATCCATGCATACGGTGCAAACTTGTGGTGAGTATGAAATGTCCATCGAGCATGACATGTATGAGCACAATCAACAAATATGGAGGTGTTGGTGTACCAATTCTCGATGTCGAGGCATGAGTGGAGTTCCGAAGGTGCATCCAATAAGTGCGAGCGCTCCTCAATGTGAAGGTCCATAGAGCCAATCTCCAATGTCGCTCCTCCGTTCGCGAGATGTATCATGTAGACAACAAGAAGGAAACAACAATGAAAGAGTGACCTATCCAATAAGCATACTTGAGGATGCCTCAAAGGGAAATAGTTCACCTTTATGAGAATGTCGAAAATGTTGGTGTCGCGCATCGTGTATGCCTTCACATGACCAAGTTGTCTCGTCATGGTACCACCTTGTGAATCCTTCAAAACGAAAGAACATGACAAACACTCGAAAAAACAAATAAGGTTAGCAGAAGTGCAAAACCTATCATTCGTGTGGTAAGATACCCAACAAGTGTATGCATCATGCTCATCATAAGAAAGGATAAGGGAGCATTTCATAGTATGGGGGCATATGATGCGATAACAACCAAATACAATAGGCTCAATAAAACAAGCATGCATCACAAGTAAGGTGTCAAAGTCTCCAAGAGTAATAAGCATAGTATTGTTGCACTCAATACAAGTGGATATGAGAGAGGAAACTAATGCAGGCAAGTGACAATGAGCAATATATATCATGTGAGAGGCATGAGCATATATGTCATCAACCCAAGAAAGCAAGTAAGAGTGGAACATGGGTGATGCAACATAGCAAGCAATCATAGCAATCAAGTCAGGCAAGCTAGTAGTGCGAAGATGCAACATACTAGAAGGAATCATGGCAATCATGTCATGTGTGAAAATAGTTTGCATGAATAATTCACATGACATAGCACAAGCATGAAAGCAAGATGCGAGGAAAATAGCATGAATGTATTGGTGAGAAGCCATATGTAAATAGCAATGTGTCATCATGACTCTCCCAACACAACAAGCATCAATAGCATGGGGCACAAAGAAATCATGGCAATAGCTAAAAGTATCTCCACCAAGCATGCAAATACACATAGAAGTATCATAGTGGTGAATCATGGGTAGATGCAAGCAAGGATCACAATTGCACGGCAAAGGCATAAAAGCAAGAATAACATGCAAAGTGAACACGGTAAAATGAGCATAAGGGGACAAATGGTATATAGCCCATAGCCGTGTGAGAGCCAAGTAGAGAGATGCGCGTAGTCCTTGCGCGAAGGGGACGGTGGTAAGGATAGTCCACGGGAGTGTTCATGAGTACCTACACAAAACAAAGACAAAGGAAAAATTGTGTGTGCATGGTATATGTACACATCATCCATCATGATGCGCACATGCATGTGTCGGTTAGCACAGAATAGCCAATGCTCAAATAAATGAGATGCGTGATATAGAAACATGTCATCCATCATGATAGTTTGTTGTTATGCATGGCATAATGGAGACTCAAAGGATGTAATGCACCATGAGAAATATCTAGAGCATTGTTATTCATGGAATGCATATGGTGCACGCAATCATGGGAATCATGCAAAGTATGGAATGCATCAAGATCTCCTAATATGTATGAGGAAACTATGGGGGTCTCCTCATGAGCAAGAGTAGAAACATCACATGGAGAATATTGACAACATCCAAAAGAATGCATATTTGGAACAATGTGATCATGGCATGACATAGTAGATGAATTGTGCAAATCATGTAAAGGAAGCATGGCAATATCATCACATGAAAAACAAAAGCCAATGACCATCATCTCGTCATCTATGCCATAAGTGCAAATGGGATTGATTTTAATGGGGCATGCATAGTTACTATGTTGAGATTGTAATGATGCAATATGGGAGATATCACTCATAGCATATGAGAAGTTCAATGGTTTGTCAAACATGATGTGACCAAAAGAATTTTCACATGATATCTTATGGAGCATGGCATCACAACTAGGCAACTCAACATGCTCATCATCATATTCATCATAAATAGGTAAGTCAAGGCATGAATAAGTCTCACTAGCATGAAGCATGGGAATAGGTGGGTCAACATCATGGGAGCAATCGGTGTCAAGAGAGTCCACTAGTGGGAAAAGAGAAGGAACATCACCTATGTTACCTTTGGAGCGTTTCTCATGTGTTGTAGGTGAGGTGTTGAAGATCCACTTGTTGTCATCTTCATCTTGATGGAACCATGTGGGGGGTGCATCATCGTCCACCATGGCCGTCGGTTTTCCCATTGGAGGGATGGACTCGTCGAGGATAGGCATGTCGTCATGTAGGAGACCTTGCACCAAAGAAGAAAACACACTAGGAGTAGAGGTTAAGTCGTTAGAAATCATAGTGGCCTCACATGCCGTGTCAACTACCTCACTCTCTAAGTGTTATGGCTCACTCACTACCTCAAGGATGCACTCACTCACATGGTTGGTGGAGTCACTCAAGTGGCTCTCAACCTCACATAGGATTTGTGGTATGCTCTCATGTGTGGGGCTAGTGGTGGTTACACTCATCCTCTCATAGGAAATGCTCTCGTTGTCACATATGGTGGAGTCACTCATCTCAGTCATGGGGTGGTGGCTCTCCTCACATGACAAATGGGGCATCTCGACATATGTGGGTTTCGGAGAGATGTAGGTGCAAATGTCTCCATGCGCGGTCACGTAGCTTGACTCGGAGTATGAATCCAATGTGGGCGTCGTCTTCATGTTTTTGAAGAGGTTCGCACTCGTCGACATAGTCGAAGGGGATGGCCCTTGCTCAACCGTCTTGTCGTCGTCTTGTTGTTGGAGGCCCTTATGATGTGGCACCTCGTAGCTCGTCTCCATGACCGAAGGGAGTTTCCCATGGTCGACCATCTTCCTTGAGGGGTTTCCGAAGATGGAAGTGTCGCCCTCGCTCATAGATAGTCGCCTTGGACTTGATGAAGTCGATGTAAGTGTACTCGTGGGAAGTAGGCGAAGATGTCGTACGTCCAAAGGCGAAGATGCCTTGATAGCACTTGGCAAAGATGTCGAAGTGGTTGTTGTAGTCGTAGCACTGTCTTGGTGGTGGTCGTCTCGCGGTCTTCTTTTGTGCTCATGAAGCGTCGACTTGGCGTGAAGTAGGGCTTGTTGGGACTTGTGCTTTTGCGCTTGTGGAGCATCTTCATGATGATGATGTCATTGTCGCGCTTGAGCTCGTGGAAGATGTCGTTCGTCATCGTCGTGCACATGATGCTTGGAGGTGACTTGCCCTTCATGACGATGTTGATAACGAACATGATGGTGGTCGCCTTGTAGATGTGGACGAGGACGATTTGCACTTGCATTGTTTTCGCGCTCCGAAGACTTGTGGCTTGAATGTCGCCGCCTTGAAGATGACGAAGGGGAAGAAGACTTGATCAAGGCTCTAATCTCCTCCATCCTTGCATCTTGCTCGTCTTTATGTGCGGAAAGCTTCTTGTCGATGTAGTCCCTTTTCCTTGCTTCGGAGTGACGAATGTCAATGGAGATGTTCTCGATGCGCTCTCGCAATCTTGATTGTGCGCCTTGCATTTGCCGTTGTAGATCGAAGATGGACACTTTGGAGATGTAGTTGTTCACGCCGTCGTTGTTGTCGTAGACCGGAGAGGAAATGCCTTGCCTATCCATCACAAGACTCGAGCAAATATGAGTGGGAGAAAGAGAAGAACTTAAACCAATGTACCTTGACCGATGTTGACAATGAATCGAGTTCACTCAAATGCGGACAATGAAATAGCACTATTGGTACCAATCCTTGTCAGTTCTCGCACCTACACAAGTAAAGCTTATGGTGGAGCTCGGTGAGGATAGTGGCACAAAAATTTAATGCAAAATGTTGGCAAGAGTCAATAATGTTGAAAGAGATTCACAAATTCGCAAGTGAAACAAATGGACCAATAGCAAAGAATGGCACACGGAAACACACACATGGATAGATAAATGGGGTCGTGCAACCAAGGAATGAGTACAAAATGTGGAATCCACGGAAAACGCTCGTGTTGCACAAATCAAGAGAGACGCTAGCACGATTGCTCAATATGCGGATACGACACTTGTGCACAACCTATAAGATGCAAGATGGATAAACTTTCTATCCCGAGTATGCTACGTATGTATGGTTCCCGGTGTTTCTCTCAAGATGATCCAAGATGATCGGATATGACAATCTTATATGCAATGTGGTATGATGCTATGGCACTTGCTTACAAGCTTCTTTGCTCTCTTTCTTTTGCTTAAAAGCTTATTCTTTTTTTTCTACTACCACTTTTGCACCATGCACAAACCAAGATAGCAATTGTGTATATGCGGGAACAAACTTGTGATACAAGATATGATACCAATATATGCACCACGATGATATGGTATGTATGCTATGGGAAGTATGATCACTAATGTGCACAAGTAACGTTGCCGGCAATACTCAAATGGCTAGTCTCGATAGGCAAGTAACGCAAAATGGGCTAGGGGTTATCAATGAAATTTGCAAGGGGAATATACAATGGTGTCGTCGAGGTTACCATCCTTTGTGATGATGAGTGGCGGTGTTCTTGACATAGATTCCAAGATGATGGAGACTCGTCCCTAAGTAGCCGAATCACCTTAGGAAACGGAAAAACCGCGAACTCAAAATCTCAAATGACAAATGTCAAATGGTGGTAGCGGAAAGCGGTGGTGGTTTTGCACTAGGCAATGCGGAAGTGGGATGATGGGTTATGCGAGTCAAATGATGTTGGTGGTATTTTTGTGGTAAGGGGGATGTCAAGAACTTCAAAACGAGCTAAAGAACGTCAAAATCGGAGTTCAGATGAATTAGTTATGGCCGAAACAAAAATCAGCCGAAGTCAATATCTACAGGTTACGGACGTCCGTAAATGGATGGATGTCCGGTCCCCGGACGTCCGGTCGGGTCGGAAATCCGTAAATTCAGCTCGGGTTAGGGGTTCCGGTCGTCCGGGAAAGGTTGGACGTCCAGTGCTTCATGGGGGTTCGGACGTGCGTAAAACGCCGGTCGTCCGGTGGGTCGGGGTCAACGCGAGATCCAAGATCTGGGGCGCGATTTTGAGCGGAAAATTGAGATTTCGGGGTCAAAATGGAAGAGATTTTGCGGAGGAAAGATGGGGAAACTTTGGGAGATGCTAGATCCACTTGAAACCAAGCAAATCCATGGATCAAAATCAACAAAACATCATCAAACCAACAAATTACAAAAAAAATTGGGGCTATTTTTGGTGGGGATTTTCGAATTTAGGGAAGAACACAACAAAATTAGGCTAGAAAAAAGAGGGGTAGGGGCTCCAAAAACCTGATCAACCTTTCTCTGATCCAAGATAATGTAGGGCGGAACCCTATGGTGACGATCTTTCATGTTTGGAGTGGATCCTACGGAGAAACACGAAGAACGCACGGAAGAACACAAGGGAAAACACGGGGAGAAACGAGAGAATCACTCAACCCACAAATAATTGATCACACAAGGGCTAGATCATCGAACACATAAGGTAGCACAAGATTCAAAATCAACAAAGGAAGATACAAGAGTAACCGTTCTTCTCCGTGAGGAGGTCTTGATTGTCTTCTCCGGATGGAGGCCTTGAATCCGAGTGGATCTTCTCCGAGGAGGCACGGTCCCTCACGTGGAGTAGATCCGGTACGGATGAGCTATGCTCTATCTCAAGATGAGCTATCACAATGCTAACCATAGCTAGGAGGTGGGAGAGACCTATTTAGAGTCGTAGTGCAAATGGGAGTCAAAGTGAAGGGGTACAAGGGCATAAGCCCGTGGCTGCGGCCACACAAGTGTCGGATGTCCGGAGGACGTCGGTCGTCCGGAGCTTCAGGACGGTCTAGACGTCCGGAGATGTCGGACTTCCGTAGTTTTGGCTCGGTTGCAAGCCGTTCGGTCGTCCGATGGTGTCGGTCTTCCGTTAATTTCCACTCGGGTGCCCAGCTGCCGGACGTCCGGAGGGCGTCGGTCGTCCGTGGCCCTGGGGGTCGTCGGACGTCCGGGCCGGGCCAGTAGTCCATGGCCTGTAGCTCTGTCCTGCCTTACTACCCTCGCTGTTGCATCTCCCAGGGCTCGGACATCCGGGGCCGGCCGGTCATCCGGTGCTTGTATCTTCCCAAATGGCTCTTCTTATTGATGTCCATGCTTGGTGTCCTCGCTAGCTCTTCCCTTGGATGTGGTGGCTTCGTGGCTTTCCTCCAAGTACCTGATCATGCATAGAACACACGTTGGAGGTAGTAGCCATGTCTCTCATGTAAAAAGTGGAGGTTCGGAAAGGAGTGAGTTCACCTTGTGTCCAATGGCGTATAGTTGAGGTCTCGTCATAAGTCCTCTTGGGGTTTGGAGAGTAGTCGGAGTGTACATGGGGATGAACATGGGATGCTCCGCATCAGTCTACCAGTGTGGTGGTACTAAGCTACCGTCCGTGCCGGCAACCCGCGACCAGAGGTGGTTCATTCAGCCTAACAGGGAGAAGTAAGTGCATTAATTTACTCTTTTTTAACCTTTTGCCTTCATGTTTGTTCAAATTAATATCTAATGTGTTTCCCTTGTCATACTACAGGGGTTGGATACATGCAGATGGTGTTCGCAGGCCCAACCAGGTCCTTGGTACTCTAGTCCGTCACCACTTCCTGGGATGGGTCATGTTGCCCGGTGAGGGTGAGCTTCCATAGCTAGCATTGATCTGGGAGCTGTACGAGGCTGCCCCGGCCCCGCCGGGGGAGATAGTGGAACACATGACACGAGGCTCGGGTGTAGGTTGTCTGAGACTACTACGCCTCGACTAACATCAGGAGGCAGTAGAAGAAGTGTCGCCTCAAGTATCTGAGTAAGGACAAGTACATGAAGGTAATTGCCTATTCTTAAGGCCTTGTACCAGTTTCCTTGATTTTATTCGTAGGCGTAGCACTGAAATTTCTCTTTGTCTAACTTAGGTGCCCCCGAGATGGTGTGCGGATAAGATGGACTGTGGGAAGAGGTTTGTGGATGAGTGGTGCTCTCCCCAATGGCTAGCCGTCCACACCAAGGTCAGGGACAAGCGTGCCTAGATGCGAGGTGTGCCGCACCATCAAGGGAGATCCAACATGTTTGAGTACGAGGATCACTGGGTATGTGGTTTGATTCATGCAATCTCATTCTTCATGTTCCTCTCTTACAGGCGTGACACGACAAGAAGGAGGTGCCGCCGCTATACGACCTCTATGCCATGGCCCATAGTGCCCCGTACAAGAAGGACAAGGAATTCTTGGAGGATGACCTCAATCATCCAGATAGCTTCACCAACATCACCTCCCACAACAAACTTGTGAGGTACAGAGACTGGGGGAAGGAGATGAAAGGCGAGGACTTCAACCCGAGCTAGAGTCCTTTTCATCCTGAGCTCGTGATGCTATCTGGTGATGGGAGGAAACATGGCCACGCAGCCATTGGGGATGGACTCATTTGTTGTCCTACAAGTCTCCCGGAGATCAAGAAGCGGCATACGAAGTCTCTTCCCGAGATGAGGCCTCGACCACGGCCAATGGATCTCGCTATCGAGGCTAGGGCCCAGGAGTTTGTGGTGGAGGCAACCAGGCTGGCGGAGGAGAAGGTGAGGGACATGGAGGAGAGGATGGCTAATCTGTTGGAGGCAGAGAGGAACTGAAACCACGCGAGTCACCGGGCCCTATACGAGAACCTCGTGGTAAGTTTCTCCCGCATACTAGCCAAATCATGCACACAATGTTCGTTTCATTACTAACTAATATGACTGACTCGTGAAAACAAAATGTGCAGTCCGTGTGCAAGAAAACCAGCCAAACCCTGTCACCGATCCCCCAGATTGCTATAGCGGACACGGTGAGTTTGATTTGAATGGTCATTAGTTACTAGTATTCACATTTCAGTTGCATCATGCTAACTAAACATTGCAAATGATCTTTCGTGCGGCACGTCTCCCACAAAGGATCGACCGATCCTTCTCCGTCTCATGCTGGCGCAACCCCAACCGGCCCTTCACCTCCCGGATTATGGTAAGTTTTCCCAAGTGTTTTGCTTAACAAATGCTTTGTTAGCTAGAAAGGCATAACAACCTAGGATAGCTCAATAATGATCTATAGCTTGCTTAGCTAGTTCATTTATGACATAATTAGCTCACTTAGGTACAAAATGGCATAACAACCTACGATAGAGTAGAATGATAGTACTTGAATTTGAAAACATGTTATCATGAATGGAATAGGTACTGAAAAACAGGAAGGCATGGCATATTTACATGCATGATCAGCATGCTAAGCATATGGCATTGCAATAGAGTAGATACACTCCAGGACAATATATGCATGTTGTACCCATATCATAGGCCAAGTTAGAGCAAGGACCTTGTGGGGCGAAAAGGATTCATCATCTTTCTGCAAGTCTTCTGAAGAACTGCCTTTACATGTTCCATCATATTGGGTATCATTGACATCAAGTTTATTGGCCTTTACATTGCTCCATGAGGTTCTTGTGGATATATCAGTGTGTGCAATTATATATGACATGCATGGAAGGCAACTAGTAGTTAGATTTATGTAATGAGTGCCTGTAGGAGATGACATAAATAGTAGGACTAGGGTTAACTAGCAGCATCAGGTCTCAAAAACTAAAGGGAGAACACAGATGAAAGCTACAGAATATGTATCGTTTGTACTCGAGATTAACTAGATGGCACACAAAAGTATGAAAGAACAACATAGGTAATACTAGAAGTGGTATAATACTATAGTCACCAGCCTATGGGATAGCATTGGCTAATGGATGATAACTATGGAACAGCGTTACCTAAAGAACAAGTATCTTAGCTGAACTATGGAACAACGTTAACTCATGAACAAGACCCGTAAGAGATCAACATGAATATAGAGTGAAATGTGATAATCTATTTTCCATGCTTAGATGAATAACAAAGCCATAAATGTTGCACACAAGTAAGATGAGGGTACAACCTATCTGGCTGCCATCCATAGGAGTGAGCATCATGTGCTGACTTGTCGATGGCCCTGTAGTTGTTATGGCTGTCCATGTCAGGCACGCGCATTCGATGCAGGGAACTGTTGAGTGGGGACTATAGCTCCCTTCTGGTGTATGCTTCCCTTGTTGGAGCAGTTGCGGTGAGTCGGAAGACGGTGTGGCTGAAGATGCAGATAACGCATAATGTTAAGAACGACATATCTCTTTGATCTGAAGAAATACACTAAGAGATCAACAGCAAGGTATGAGAGTGGTCACACGTCTGTTGACTGAAAGACTAAATTGGGGTCACACGATTTTATTTTATTTTGGTACTATCCGATCTACGCGGGATGGGTTGATGGCCGTCTTGTGCCTCCCGGCTGACACCATTCAGAATCTTCCCCGAAGAGCCAGCGACCAACGGCAGAGCAGCCTGCCTCCGCCGTCCGTGGCCCCGGCCAAAACCCCGCTCCCCGCCCCACCACACTGTTGTGGTTGCGCCGCCCCCGGGCCAATCCACAAAGATTCCCCGTCATCCAGATTCGGCGGCGGCAGTACCTTCAACCAACACAACTCTAAGATAGCCATCTATGCGCTGCTTTCGTGGCGAACTTGCGGCCCCGCACCCTTAGGTTTGACACCAGCCAACCGCACAGCCTAGGAGCTCCACCGCCTCGAGGGGTGATGCTTCCCATTGGGAATCGATTGGCCCAGAATAAAAATTCAGACAAATGACGCCTAAATAAAGTGATTTGAGATGAGGGTGCGACCTATCTGGCGGCATGGTGAAGTAGGCAGGTCAGCTACCGAGTCGGTGAGGCCGGCGCGGTTGCGGTGGTGACCGGCAGGAGGGAAACAGCGATGTCGCAATGCTCATCGGCTTCGGGGAAGCAGCACTGGGACTCTGGACAGATCCGAAGTTGGAGCCGCTCCGGCGCCGTGAACAACGGCGGGGGTGAATCGGCTCTGGTACGGTTCACATGGCCGTCATCGAGGCAGCTTGAGCAGCACGGAGTAAGAGGCACACGGCCCAGTGCACGACGGCAAATGGACAGCGTATGCAGCATTAGGGAGGAGGGCGGCTATGAAATTTGTGCGGTGGGGGGCGCCATGGAGGAGGGGCTGAGGTTTCGCGGCTCGTGAGAAGGGAGCTTCTGGGGAGAAGGTGATTTGGCGTCCACGAGGTATGAATGGGGGGGATTGGGAGGGGCGTGGAACCATGTCTTACGGACGCATTTGTCTGAAATGTGAGGGGGAGTTACAGTTCTACCCCTGCCTTTAGGCTTCTCGGCTTGGGTCTGTGTACTGAGGGTCGGGGATAGTAGAGTAACTTTGCTTCTCCCCAAATAGTGGGCGGGAGCGATTTCAGGCAAGGAGGGCGTGTTTTGAAATATAGTGGGCGCGAGCGATTTCGGGTGAGGAGAGCGTGTTTTGAAATAGTGGGCGCGAGCTATTTCGGGTGAGGAGAGCGTGTTTTGCCGACCATGGTTTATGAATTAATCGGCACATGGCATTTCGGCCGAGGAGAAGGCGCGCTTGGATGAAGTTACGAACCTACCCTCGATGTACAGTGGGCCAATTGATGCGTGTCCCACATAGGACGGTAATTTCACGTCTCCCATTTATTTGCTCGGGCGAATTCCACCGAGCAGAGGATGTTTAACGGTTCGTTCAAATTTTGGGAGAACGGGCATCCACGTCTACCTTACCAAGTCGATTCGAATCAAATTTTGAAATATTAGCTTGCCACTTCTTTTTTAATGGAGAGATGATGCTCGGGAGTAATGTGTTTTTACATGCTCGTTGCTAGCGATTTACTATATGACAAATAGTGGACCCACTCAAAAACACGAATCAAACCCAGAATGAAATATCTCGATTCAATGAAATAGCTCGTTCACTAGGTCAAAATAGTGAACTAAATCCAAAATTGAACACCTCAATCGAGTAGCATGTTGTACAGTATTATAGTACTCCATGAACATGTTGAAAGTCAAATTAATGAACTTGTTTGATATACACATATATCTGTTCATGTGTGGATTGCAAACAACATGTTCTCCAATTTAAATATTTGAATGCAAGTTTATATTTAAACATGGTTTATATCAGTCCTTGATGCATAAAACGCGACCTCCCCCTCTCCCGGACTCCTGCTCTCTCTCTCTCTCTCTCTCTCTCTCTCTCTCTCTCTCTCTCTCTCTCTCTCTCTCTCTCTCTCTCTCTCGCTCGCTCGCTCGCTCGCTCTCGCCGACAATCTTCAATTATACCGCACGCATCCGACACACAAACCTTGTTGGTCCCTCTCCCTTTCTCTCCATCTCTCTCTCTATCTTTGTGTGTGCGGGGGGGTGTCTTTCTAGTTCGCATGCATATATACTCCATCTATAGGTCTCTCTCGCACACTATGTATGATACCCTAGTCCAAGCTAGATATCTTAGGTGCACTCATCGTACACACAAAAATTCCTTGGCTCCTTGCCCGTAACTCTCCCACGCACCACTCTGTCGTCTCGGAGCTCTTCCCCCTCTCTCTCAAACTCTCCATCTACCTGGGTCACACATACACATGCATATCTCACTCGCACTCGATAGGCCTATCTAAAACTCTATCTCTCTCCCTCGTTCTCTCTCCATCTCACACGCACACACACACAATCTCATGCCTAGCTAGCCAAGTATGATGGTCTCCCACTCAATTGTAGGCACACACAGTCCCCCTATATGTATATGACTAGCTAATCTTAGTCTCCATCACAAACATGTGCATGGTCTATCTCGATTTCTCTCGGGGCATCTTCCTATCGCGCACGCACCTCCCTCGATCTCCCACCCACATAGTCCCCTCGTGATCTCGAGGGGATCTCTCTATCACATACACACCCTCTCTCCCTCCCCATGCGTCCATGTTCTCCATGTGTCCCTCTCGACCTTTATTACTTGTTGGCCAGACCTCTATTGGACATGTGCTACATGGGTGTCTCTCTCCGTTGCAAACAATCACACACTAGCTATCTTCGTGTATCTCCTCGCCTCGCTTTTCTATCTCGGAGATGCATGCGTGATATGTTCGCATAAGAAATGAAAAAACACACACTCTCTCTAATTTATCGTTTGTTGTCACTTTCTCTTTCACACACATACTCCTTTTGCAAACTTACTTATTCTCCTTCACACGCACTTGACCTGTCTCGACTAAGGCACTCTCCTCGGTCCATAGCATATAGATTTATTGAAAAGTCAAACATCTTAAAGTTCTGACCATGTATGTGGAGAAAAACAATTACATCTAGAACAACAAACATATACCATTAGATTCACCATGAGATGTAGTTTTGTATGATGTATCTTTGGTATTGTAGATATAAATAAAATTTGCGTAAACCTGATCAAAGCTTGACTTCTAAAAAAATTACATGCACTGCATTATCGAGCGGATGGAATATCTCTTTCCCCCTCTCAGCTATTTGACGCACCACTCAGCCTTATCGGGGCTCCTCAATCTCTCTCAAATTTTATATCTCCCTGGTTCACACATGCACATGTCTCGCTCGCGCTATACATATAGACCCATCCAACACTCTCCGCCCTTGTTCTCTTCCATGTGACACGCACCCCCCTAAGTACAATAATCCCTCACTCCATCATAGGCGCAAGCACTCCCCCCCCCAAGTATGATTACTCACTAGCCATCAGGAACACACATATTGTCTCCTTTCATCCATACGTCTATCTCGATATCTCTCGGGGCATCTTTTATCGCGCACACACCTTGTCACTCGATCTCCCACCCATGTAGTCTGATCACGATCTCCAATGGATCTCTCTATGACAAACATACCCTCTCTCCTCCCCATGTCTGCCTTTTCTCCGTACGTCTCTCTCAACCTCTCTCCCTTGTTTGTCAGACCCCTCTTGGCCACGTGCTAGGGGTCTTGCTCTCTCGGTTGCAAACAACCACACACTATCTCCTCACCTTGCTTCCGTTGTCGAAGATGCATGTGTGATATGTTTGCATAAGACACAGACGCCTTTTCTCTACTTCTATCGTGTGTTGTCCATGTCTCTTTCACACACGCACACACACCTTTTTCACTCACTCTTTCTATTTCTCTCTCTCTCTCTCTCTCTCTCTAGTTAGGGACTCGATCACGTCCATAAGCATATGGATGTTTTGAAAATTCAAACCTCAGAAAAGTTTGACCAGGTATATGTGGAGAAAACATTTACATCTGGAACGATCATTAGATTCATCACAACATGTACTTACTTCATACTATCATTCATCTTTAGTATTGTAGATATAAGTAATTTCTTTATAAACTTGGTCAAAGTTTCAAAAGTTTGACTTCGAAAAAAATGTTGGAACTACATTATCGAACGGAGGGAGTAGCTCTTTCTCTCTCTCTCTTCTATCTCTCACTGGCCTCCCCTCTTACTCGAACTCTCTATACCAACGGATTATACACTCACTGTGTCAGCGTATAGCTTCGTATATTGTTTAGTTGACTGGTCAACCAGTCCACATGCTGCCTTGTCAGCTCATGTTCTGTATCTTGATGTGCTGGCCCATGTGGTAGTGGGTGAAAATAAGTAAACTAGAGGCCCATCTGACACGCAGTGAAGTAAACAAAGTTGAAACCACTCGGGGTAGCACCCCGCATGATAGTAAATTGAGGGCGCATTGAGGACACACTTCTTGCGCGTGAAGGACACACTCGCGCACAATTCACCACTGCGCGGCGGCATGCACAGAAGGACGCACTCATGCACACCCAGCACACAACACACACCAGCACGCGTGTACACCGGCATCGCCGCCAGTTCAGATGGACGGCGAGGCAGCCAACAAGCGGAGGCGGCTCGAGCCAAAACCGCATCCGACGAGCCTGGACTTCATCAGCAACATCCCCGACGACATGCTGCTCGTCATCATCGGCCTCCTCCCACCAAATCTGCCATGCGGACCGCCCTGCTCTCCCGGTGGTGGCGCCCCCTCTAGCGCCACGTCCCCCTCAACCTCACCGTCGACAGCTGCCTCTGCGACGGGGATTGCAAACACATGGCCGCAGTCTCCAACACTACAAAAAAAATACACTTCTGTGATGATACGTGTTTGTCACAGTAGGTCTCGTTCTCTGTCATGCATGTACATCCATGGCGATTTTATGACAGAATCAAGATAGTCATACCTGTGCTGTCGTAGAAGTGTTCCATGACATTACCAAAATTATCATCACGGAAGTGTTCACTTCCATGACGATAAATCACGCGTCACAGAAGTGCTTTCGTCAAGGGTGACCGACACGTGGCATCCACTATAACAGAACGCCGTTAAGCTATCGGGTCGGGTTTTGGATCCGCTAACCCGTTAACAGCCCCGACCAATGGGGATTTTCCACGTGTAAAATCATCATTGGCTGGAGGAAACACGTGTCGGCTCATCGTTGGGACAGATGTCGTCCACACATTGGACAAAAGGCGCCTATGATACATCGACACGTGGCACGGCCCAACAGAGGCCCATTCCTGTGAAAAGGCCGGACCGTTTGACTTGGTCAAAAGGTGGCGGGCCGGCCCATGGAAAGTTTGTTAACGGCCTGTTCGCATATAGCCCATTTACAGCCCGCTAACCCAAGGCCCGTTACGCCCTATCTGAATTAGGCCCAGTAGCGTCATCTGGGCCATCCAATATGATTCCAGCCCGTTTTCACTTCTGGCCCATGTATGGCCCATGACGTCTTTCGGCCCATATGAGGCCCTATGTAACTCTTGGCCTATTAACGGCCCATGGTGAAACTGGCCCATAATGAATAGTTTATCACTTTACACCCATTAACGGCCCGTGGTGAAACTGGCCCATAATGAACAGTGTATCACTTTATACCCATTAACGGCCCGTTATTCCGTTCGGCCGTTTCCAGCCCATGTTATCTTTCGGCCTTCTCAGAGCCCATTTATTCTTGGGCTCATTTCCAGCATACGTTTACTTACGGCCCATTACTATCATTTTCTGCTTGTGGGCCAAATTTAGCCCATGGTTACAGTCGGCCCGTTTGTGGTCCGTTAATACGTTGGGCCGTTTTCATAGCGTCATCAAATACGGCCTCTTAACGATGGCCCGTTATGGTCTCCCATGAACGGACGATTCCAACTCTAGCCCGTTTACGGCCATAATGCGGCCTGTTATTGGCCCATGTTTGGCCAATCGATCATACGACCCGTATAAGGCCCATTGATGATACAGCCCGTAGAAGGCCCATTGTTTCTACGGCCCATAGAAGGCCCATTGTTTCTACGGCCCGTAGAAGGCCCACTGTTTCTATGGCCCGTAGAAGGCCCACTGTTTCTACGGCCCATAGGAGGCCCAGTGTCAATACAGTAAATATTAGGCCATGGTTATTGTGGCCTAGTTTTAAAAAATAGGTTATTGCAGCCACTAGCAAACCGCGGAAAAAGAACTGCACTGACTACAAGCAAACAAATAAACAAGACAACAAGGAAATAAATAAGCAAGCAACTTATGCTAGGCTACCACGGCTATTACACATATTACATCCACTGGGCATAAAAGTTCGCCACCAGTGCAAATATAGGGAACAAAGCAGCATATAAACACCGCAGCAAAACAAGTCCAGAACTGAAACCACTTCAGAAGAGTTCAAGAAACAATATCCTGGGTACCCATAATGCTGGCAAGATGCTTAGCAAGCTTATTAACTTTCTCTTGTTTGGCGCTTAAATCCTCCAGCGCTTGCTGTTGCACAAGAAAGTACGCATCTGAATTCTGCAGGGACTTCCTTAGTCCTTCGGCTTCTTGGCGCAGAATAGTTGATGATGCCTTTCAGCTTGTAGCTGAGACTGAAGAAGCCGAAGTGATTCAGGCAGCAAGTTCGAAGAGCTTGTGCCAGCAGTACTGGCCGGTAACTCGAACACTACATCAACGCAGGACTGTGGGGTTTTATCACTGTCTACAAGATCGTTTTTATCACCTTTCTTGGAGACCAACAGGGTTGTCTCACTATCTTGAACCTTATCTGCATTACTTTCTCTACCATTGCATAGTGGGGTGCTCTTCTCCAATATTCTGTTTGCATACTACAAGAGAAACAAGCAGAACATCACAGGTTTAGCTTGTAGTATACGAAACTCATTTTGGTAAACCAGTTCAGTAGTAAGGTGGACAGGATAACAACATGAAATAAACATATATCTATGTACTATGGTCATTGTATTGTCCATGTAAGTGCATCTAGTGCCATCCCTAGTTTGTTTTGGAGTATTGACGACAAAGTTGGTTGAGGGACTAATGCGTTTGTGAGAATTGCAGGATAACGCAGGTAGTGTCCCTCATTGATTCGGTTTACCCATCGGAGATGACCCCTAAAAATGTATGAAGACATTGAAGACAATGGTGGTATGTGAAGATAGTCACGTTGAAGACTATGACATGAGAAGACATTGAGCGAAGACTATGAAGCGCGAAGACTGTGTTGTTTCGTTGTTTCCTTTTCTTCTTTGTTGAGTCATAGGAACCACCGTACTGTTAAGTGGGGTCCAAGTGAACTAAGTCAGAGTGACTGAAGTGATGCTCAACCCAAATCCTATGTCTTCGAGCGAAGACAATGAGAGCAAATCTTATCCAGAGCTGGATGAGTCGGCTTTGCTTGTAGCCCAAGTAAAGTTGCCGTGTGTGTTTGAAATCTGACCGTTGGAACACGTGTCAGTTCCTTAGTGACCCAGGGTCATTTCAGACATATCAGGTCGGGTTGCCTTGTGGCTATAAATAGCCCACCCCCTACACCATAAATTGGTGGCTGCTTAGAGTTAGTTTACGACTTTTGTCGTTTTGAGAGCAACCCACCTCGAAGCTTTTGAGAGAGAAATCCTTGCGAGGATAAAGCCCAAACACCCAGAGCCAAAGAGTGTTAGGCATCACTGAAGTCTTTCTGTTTGTGTGACCTGAAGACTTATTACACTTGAGGACTTTGTATTCTCCAGCCGGTTAGGCGTCGCGTTCTAAGCATCCAAGAGTCATTGTGGATTGCCAGTGAACGAAGTCTGTGAAGGTTCGGAAGTCTACCTTGAGGACTTACCAGAGTGATTGGGCGAGGACTGTGTGTCCTTAGCTCAAGGGGAATAAGGTGAAGACGCGGTCTTCTGAGTTGAATCTCAGCCTCCCTAACCAGATGTACAGTTGTCACAACAACTGGAACTGGTCCAACAAATCTTGTGTCTTCAACAAGTGACTGGTTCTATCCCTTCCCTCTTTTACTTTGAGTTTGTCTTCGTGAAGTCATTGCTTATTTGTCTTATCTGTTTGACTTCATTGCTTGACTACTATCGTTGATTGGCTTCATACTATCTTCCATCATGATCCTTACTACCTAGATGCTATTAGTCTTTGTACGTTCACATTATTGCATACTTGAATATGGCTTGCTTGTTGTAGTTTATCTTCCGTTGCATATCAATTAGGTCATTTCTATTGTTTGTCTTCGAAACTTCCATGTTTTGAAGACTTTGATAAAAATATCCTATTCACCCCCCCTCTAGTCGATAACTAGCACTTTCAATTGGTATCAGAGCAAGGTACTCCCTTGTTCTGTGTGATTCGATTTAACCACCTGGAGTTTAGCTATTTCGACTGCAGGGATAATCAAAGTCTCCGTTGCTTGTCCCGTGTTCGATGGAACTGAATATCCCTACTGGAAGAATAAGATGCGCATGCATCTTGAAGCCATTGATGTCGACCTCTGGTATGTCGTCAAGAACGGCGTTCCCAAAACTGGTGAAGGTGTCACTCCTACTGATGTCAAGAAGTTCATTCAACTGGACTCCACTACAAAGAACATCATCTGTGGTCATTTGACCAAAGGACAGTATGGCCGTGTGAGTGCTCTGGAAACGTCAAAGCTAGTCTGGGACTGGCTATCCAAGGTCAACGAAGGCGTCTCTACACAGAGAGACCAGAGGATCAGTGTTCTTCGCAATCTCTTCAACCGCTTCAAGAGAAACAACAATGAAAATGTCCAGCTCATGTTTGATCGCCTCACCGACATCACAAATGAGCTTCAGGCTCTTGGCGCCACTGAGATTACCAAGCATGAAATCGTCAAGACACTACTGAGATCACTTGACAGCTCCTTTGACACCCTTGCCCTCATGATACAAGAACGTCCTGACTTCAAGACACTTGATCCGTCTGATATACTTGAGAGGCTCAACACACATGAGTTCCAGCTTTCTGAGAAAAGAGATATCTATGGTCCCAATTATGGCTGAACTCGCGCTTTGAAGGCAAAAGTGGTTTCCTCATCTAAAGAAGAATCTGACCGCGGTTCTGATGATCCTGAAGACATTGGAAAGGAACTTGCCATGCTTGTGAAGAAGTTCCAGAGGTTCACCAAGAAGAAGGGCTTCAAAAAGTCTTCACGATCTAGCTCAAGAAATGATGAAGCTTCCGCTCATGACAACAAGAATAGAACATGTCACAAGTGCAAGAAACCTGGACACTATATCTCTGAGTGTCCTCAGTGGGACAATGAGAAGAAGAAGAAGAAGAGCAAGGAATATGATTATGATGACAAGAAGAAGAAGAAATCTTCAAAGTCTTCTTCTAAGTTCTCATCAAGGTCTTCATCACATATGAAGAGCTCATCTGGCAAGGCTCGTGCTTTTGTTGGCAAGGAAATGGATTCAGAGGAGGAGTCTGCTTCTGAGGAGGTGGAGGTGGAGTCTGAAGAAGAGTCCGACCCTGGCGTTGCAAGTCTGGCTCTAGCCACAACCTATGTTGCCAAGTCCATCTTCAACACTGAAGACAATGACTTCCACACCAACACTGAAGCTGATGACATGGACGATCCTGCTCCCACCTACTGCTTCATGGCACATGGTGCCAAGGTAAAATCGCATGATGCTTACTTTCAAACATCAAGTGAAGATGACTCTGATTGTGAATCCAAACCCAGCTACAAAACACTTGCTAAAATTGCTACTGAACAACAAAGGGCTATCGAACATACTCAAAAACTGTTAGACAAAAGCGATGACCTATTGGACGCGGAAATGACACGTTCACAGTCCTTAGTAGAAGACATAAAAAATCTTCATGCTAAGTACCAAGAACTTGAAAGTCTTCATGAGACGCTCTCAAGCACATATGAAAGGCTCTCCTATGATTATCTTCAAAGGAAGCAAGAGCTTGAGAAATTGAAAGCAACTCATGAAGATCTTCAAAAAGAGAATGAGTCATTTCGCGCTCAATAGACCAGTTCTGCTCAGGATGGATTTGAACCACCATGCTTAAAATGCATTGAGCGTGATAACGCTACCTCTGTTGCTGAATGTTCCAATGCCGCTGCTGTTGCATTGTCTTCAACCACTGATGTGGAAACTAACCCCTCTATGGAGGATACCACTGCTATTGCTGATGAAAATGCTAGGTTGAAGACATTGCTTGAAACAGGGATGTATAAAAGTCTGAAAGGACATCAGACACTTTGTGATGTCCTCAAAAAGCAGATTCTGAACCGAGACCCTAGGAAAGAGGGTGTTGGGTTCGAGAGGAAAATGAATGCTGATGGTTCCTACTGGAAGCCTGAGCAGTATCCCAAAACCACATGGGTTGCTGCAAAGGAACCTTTAGTGGATCCATCCACTTTATCTGGCTTTACCTGTGCTAATCCTATTATCATTGATGAAACCTTTGATGCAAACTATAAACTATTCAAAAATCAAAATGGTGAAGTGTTTGCCAGGTATATTGGTACTAACTGCAGGAATGGACCACCTATGAAGAAGATCTGGGTTCCCAAAAGCTGTCTTGAGAATCTTCCAGTGAATGTCATCATGACACCACCAAGGAAGAAGACAAACCCCAGACCAAAGGCATACAAATACAGGACTCACTTGAGTCACCCTAACGCCAATGTTTTGCATGGAAATCATGCTCAAACTTATGAATATGAACGTGTGTCCTCAAACCACCATGTTCATAGGACTAAGAACTTTTCTGCTTATGCATATGAGTATCGTTCATCTCCTGCAAGGCTATTTGCTAGGGCTTCAAAGAAGAAATTCTCAGATGCTGCACTTAGACTCATTGCTTCTAAGCCACCCCTGAAGATATGGGTGGTGAAGAAGAATCAACTCTCTTTTGCAGAATATGGTCTCCAGCCAGCAATCAAAGGCGTCCGATACTATTGCTGGGGACCTAAAACACATTACGGGACGCTCGATAAAATGACTTACTATGTATTCCACATATGAATCGCTTACCTGTCATACTGTGTGTTCTAACCTTGATCTAAGCTGTGATAATCCTAGTGTGCGTCAAATGCTTATGCTTCACAACATACCTTGTGAAGCCTATCCTCCTAACTGCACTGTAGGGTATGACACCTCGTGCTTCAAAATGGATTATCGACAGCGGATGCACTAATCATATGACTGGTGATCGAAGTCTTCTCATGGACTCAACCTTACGTCCATCCGACAAGATTCAAATCACATTTGCTGACATTGGTAAAAGCAAGGTATTGGGTCTAGGTAGAGTTGCAATCTCAAAGGATCAACACATGGATAAAGTGATGCTTGTTGAATCCCTTGGGTTCAACTTAATGTCTGTCTCAATGCTTTGAGACTTGAACATGATTGTGCTATTTGGAAAATATCGTTGCCTTGTACTAATGGAATCTGACAAGTCTCTAGTCTTTGAAGGGTATAGGAAAGATGATCTATACATGGTAGATTTCTCAGTAGGTCCACAACTTGTCGTATGTCTTCTTGCAAAAGCTTCAGAATGCTGGCTCTGGCATCGGAGGCTGGGGCATGCTGGCATGAGGAACTTACACACACTCGTCAAGAAGAAGCATGTCATAGGCATCGAAGGTGTCAAGTTCAAGAAAGATCATTTGTGTGGTGCCTGTGAAGCTGGAAAGATGACTTGGGCGAAGCACCCCTCGAAGACAATCATGACGACATCTCAACCCTTCGAGCTGTTACACATGGACTTATTTGGCCCTACTCACTACTCTACCCTCACAACAACAGCTTGTCTCTATGGCTTCGTTATTGTTGATGACTACTCAAGAGACACATGGGTGCACATAATTCTCTACAAGACTGAAGTACAAGATGTCTTCAGACGATTTTCCAATCGAGCCATGAACAATTATGGAGTCAAGATCAAGCATATCAGACGTGATAATGGCACTGAATTCAAGAATACCGGGCTTGATCTTTATCTGGATACAATGGGAATCACTCATGAGTTTTCTTCTCCATACACACCTCAGCAAAATGGCATTGTAGAGCGCAAGAACAGAACTCTCATTAAGATGGCTCGAACAATGCTCGATGAGTACAAGACACCAAGAAAGTTCTTGCCTGAAGCTATTGATACAGCATGTCACATCATCAACCGTGTTTACATCCACAAGCTTCTGGGCAAAACATCCTATGAGCTCCTTACTGGAAAGAAGCCAAATGTCAGCTACTTCAGAGTCTTTGGTGCTAGGTGCTGGAGCAAGGATCCCCATCACAAGTCAAAATTTGCACCTAAAGCTCACGAAGGCTTCATGCTCGGTTATGGAAAGGACCCGCACTCTTACAGAGTCTTCAACCTCTTTCACTACAAGATTGTTGAAACTGTGGACGTGCGATTTGATGAAACCAATGGTTCACAACGAGAGCTCCTACCAAGCACACTGGATGAAGCACCTCCCAGTGAATCTATCAAGCTGATGGGAACTGGTGAAATCATGCCTTCTGAAGCATAGCCTGAAGAGGAACTTGTCATTTCTGCACCAAACCAACCTGAAGACAATGCTCAGACCGAAGACAATCCTCCCAATGATGACAATGATCAGCATGAGCAAGGTCTTCGTCCAGTTCATCCTCGTGTTGCAAATGAAGTACAGATTGAGAAGATAATTGATAGCATCAATGCACCTGGTCCACTTACTCGCTCAAGAGCAACACAGTTAGCAAATTTCTGTGGGCATTTTTCATTTGTGTCAATATCAGAACCCAAGAAAGTTGCTGAAGCCTTTATGGAACCTGAATGGATTCAAGCCATGCAAGAAGAACTTCAACAGTTCAAGCTGAATAATGTTTGGGAACTTGTCAAGCGCCCTGACCCTCACAAGCATAACATTATTGGCACTAAATGGATATATCGAAATAAGCAAGATGAGCATGGTCAAGTCGTCAGAAACAAAGCATGTCTTGTGGCTCAAGGATATACTCAAGTTGAAGGAATTGACTTCGATGAAACATTTGCTCCTGTAGCAAGGCTTGAAGCTATTCGCATATTGCTAGCCTATGCAAATCACCACAACATCTTGCTATATCAAATGGATGTGAAGAGTGCATTCCTCAACGGCAAGATTGAAGAAGAAGTGTACGTTGCTCAACCACCTGGCTTTGAAGATCCAAAACATCCTGATATGGTGTACAAACTAAACAAAGCACTGTATGGCCTCAAACAAGCTCCTCACGCTTGGTATGATACGATCAAAGACTTCCTGAAGAGCAAAGGCTTCAAACCTGGATCCCTCGATCCCACACTCTTCACGAAGACATATGATGGTGAACTGTTTGTGTGCCAAATATATGTGGATGACATTATCTTCGGCTGCACCAACCAGAAGTATAGTGATGAGTTTGGATACATGATGCAAGAACAATATCAGATGTCCATGATGGGTGAGCTGAAGTTCTTCCTTGGTCTTCAAATTCGTCAGCAAAGGAATGGCGTCTTCATATCTCGAGAAAAATATCTCAAAGACTGTCTGAAGAAGTTTGGAATGCAAGATTGCAAAGGGTACACGATGCCAATGCCAGCCAAACACCATCTTGGTCCCGACGACAATGGTAAAGAGTTCGATAAAAAGGTATACCGCTCCATGATTGGTTCTTTACTTTACCTATGTGCATCTAGGCCAGATATTATGCTTAGTGTTTGCATGTGTGCTCGATTCCAAGCGGCACCAAAGGAATCGCATCACTTAGCTGTGAAGCGAATTCTTAGATATTTGGCTTACACCCCAACACTCGGATTATGGTATACAAAGGGCTCAAGATTTGATCTGGTTGGATTCTCGGATGCTGATTATGCTGGTGACAAGGTCGATCGCAAGTCTACATCAGGCACATGTCACTTTCTGGGACGATCACTTGTCTGTTGGTCTTCGAAGAAGCAAAACTGTGTATCACTCTCAACTGGTTAATCTGAATACATTGCTGCTGGATCTTGCTGCACTCAGCTTCTGTGGACGAAGCAAACTCTCAAGGACTATGGCATCAATCTGAAGCAAGTCCCTCTCTTCTGCGACAACGAAAGCGCTATCAAGATTGCCAACAATCCAGTCCAACACTCAAAGACAAAGCACATTGAAATTCGTCATCATTTTCTCAGAGATCATGTCATGAAGAAAAATATTGACATCATTCACGTCAACACTGAAGAGCAACTGGCAGATATCTTCACAAAGCCCTTGGATGAGAAAAGGTTTTGCAAGTTACGGTGTGAGCTAAATATCTTGGAATCCTCAAATGTCCTGTGATTAGGCACACATCCTAACACTTATGCATGTTGATGACTTAGATGTGCAACACACGAAGTAAAGTATATCTTCAATCAATGAAGACTTACATTCTGAGTGTGAATACATTAACATGGAATTTGACTTCGGAGTGCCACGATAATTGTGCATCGTGTCTGGGTCTAATACTTCCTATACGGTGGGTAACGCCACCACCAAATTTCTTGGTTTGAAGTGTTTCACTCATGGCGTTATTGTTGAAAATCTTCGCATTTGGTTTGTCTTCAACTTTCAACTTATCTTCATGATTTACTTCACTATGTTGAGTTGATTGCTTACACACACACACACACACACACACACACACATATATATATATATACACACACACACACACACACACGAGTATTCAGTCCTCTACAGCATTCACTTATAGCTATGTCTTCATTTGTGAATCTTTTGAACTAAGTGAATGTGATTGGACCCTAATCTCTCTATGCTTTCTATCTCAAACTCTATCTGTCCAAATCATATGCATTCTATTGAAACTGTCAAATGTCTTCTCTGCATCCTTGTCAGCAGAAGACACAGAGACAAACATCAAGTCATTTTAAATGATTCATCTTTATTGTTGAAATCTGGAGAAGCCGGAACAACCATCCGACAAACTTGGCGGACGTGGGAACGTGGGACAACTCTGAGTATGTTGCATGCTTGACACGTGTCCCACGGATGTGAACAGGCAGGGGCACCTGCGTAATTGCGCTATGCTGCACACCTACTTATAAATACGTGTCCCCTGCGGTCAAGAAAACCTTCTTCCACCTCTCCACCTCGTCAAAACCCTAGCGCCCCTGCTAGCTCTCGACGATGCCGGCGACGAAGCGCTTAGCTGCCGCAACTTCTCCGACACCGTCCTCACGCCGGCCGCGGGCATCGTCCCCTCCGCCGCCGCCGTAGGTGTCCTCCGTCGCCAAGTTAGGGCACGGTGGATTGAACTACTCGGTCTCCTATTCATCCCGTCTAGCAGTTCTTCGTGTGGTAAATATAACTCTATTTTTACCATCCTTTTGATACGCAATGATTCATCCTATTTACCAAAATTGGTTTCTGTCTACACAATGTTAGATCTATTATGTCTGCATCTCATACTGCCTAGTATATTCACTTAAGCTTCATACATAGTTAGATTCCTCACTTGTACTTATTCACGGATTCGTACAAATCTTGAACCAACTCTCAACACATAAGTTAATGTCTTTGCAACATGAGGTCATTGTCTTCAAACTGATTTATCTTCAAAATCTTCTGAGAATGCATATGACCTCTTCCCCTTCCCTCGCATCTCTAATGCTGGCATAGGTACATGTCCTTGGGAGAATCCCTTGGTTCTCATAGTCTGCATTCGTTTGCAGAATTCTTACAGCAACACATTAACACTCCTGAAGCTAGTTCCTGTTTGACCAGCAAGCGAAAGCCCTTGAAGCCTTTGAACATATTGAAGCCATTCAGTTTGAAGTTCATGGCTACAGAGAAATCAGAAAGGAAGGGTGGCAGACAGCGTCGAGGGGGAACATCAAACGATTTGCCTGATGACCTCGCAGAAATCTACAAGACAGATCTTGAAGAGGATTATAATCAGCGCAAGACCCGAATCCAATGGATTCGACGCTATTGGGCTGAACAATGGTTCAAGTACAAGTTCGTGACCCAGGAGTACGCTGAGAAAAATGCGATCAAGAGTCCTTGGGGTGATATTCTCTATCAAGGCCTTCCCCCCAAGAACAAAGCTGAAGCTATTGCACAAGAATTCTATCCTTGTATGGTCCATGGACCACAACCTGAAAATGCCGATCCATCATCATTGCTCTGGTGTCGTGATGATAATCTCTTCAAGCGCAACTTCCAGTATGCAAAGGCATCGACAAAGGAAAACAACAAGGCATGGGGATTAGACTTCAATCCTGGTCCCTCTGCTCCCCGTGATGACGGCACACGTGAAGCTGAAGAAAATGAGATCGACCCCTTCACGAACCTTTATGGCCTCATCTCATACATCTTGGTACAAGGTGCCAAAGTGGATCATTCTGATAATGATGCTGATACTGATGAAGCCCCTGCTCCTCCTCCAAGGCCGTAGAAGCCTAAGAAAACTAAGGCTTCAACATCAGCTGCACCTTCAAAAGCTTCTCGTGTGAAGCCACTAGCCACTGCACCTCCTGAAGACAGTGTGCAGTCTAAAGATCTTTCTCGCATCTCCAAGAAGACGGAGAAGAAAAAGAAAATCATCAAGAGTACTGATCAGACATTGACTCCTGCTGCCATTCTGCGTGAAGAGCACATTGATCTGTCCAGCAATGACGATCTTGCAGATGATGCTCTTGAGCAACTGATCAAGAGCAAGGAAGAAGCAGAGATCTTCAATAATTTGCCTCTCTTTGACGTGGCAATCATCCATAACTTCATTGATGAGTGGTTTGACACACCAAATCTCAGCTTTGATGACTTGCAACTTCCCATTGGCCTCAGCGTCTCCTTCAATGGCGCTATTGCTTCCGAGCTAGCTATTGCTCAGTGCATCGTCGAACTGAAGCACAAGATTGACTATGAAAAGGCTCAGTTCAAAAAGCATGTGGCCATGCTCAATGTACAAGATGTCAAAAATTTCAAGATCACGCTGCACGAGCTCAAAGAAGCCTTTCACAAGAAGCGTGAAGAAGCTCGAGGCTCTAGAGAGCGCATGAAGAATCTGGCTGACAACTGTGTGCTTGCCTACAATGAGGCTGAAAAGCGCAAGGCTCTTGGTCGTCCTGGCATCGACCCCAGGATGGCTGCAAAGAAGAAGAAGCTATCATCTGTCCAACCTGCACCTTCAAGGCAGGATGAACCATGCATAGTCTTCCCAAGTAGCATGACTGGCTCGAAGCCAAAGGCCCTGTCAACCGCTTCAGAACAGAAGAAGACGAGGGCTGCAGAGGCTGAAGCCAGGAAACAGAAACCCTCAGAAGCCTCTGATGCTGCTCCCTCCAAGAAGAAGCACAAGACCAAGAAGAATCGGGCTGCTCCCACAGAGCCCCTTGTTGTTGAACCTATCTCAGTGGTTCGCCCTGCATCTGCAAATCAAGAACTATGAATGATTGTTCATGAGCCTGCTTCCACAGAGGCTCATGAAGCTAAAGACATTCCAGCAGCTGATCCCATCGCTGCTGAAGACATTGGTCACCATGACAATGTTGAAGATGATGAAGTTCTTCCTCAGATTGAACACAACGTGGTATCATCGCATGTTCTCATGAACAGCGAAATCATCAGCATTGGTCGTCCTCTGATGCCAATTGCTCAGGATGCATCATGGGCTGATCGCCCGCAACAACAAGACTCCCCAGTACTCCCCAACAACAACAAGTCACATCATCTGTGCAAGTTGAAGAGGATGAGGGCCTGCCTACTCCATCTCCAAAGGCGTCGCTTGTATTACAAAGGCTTTGCAAAGGACCAAGGCCTCAAGTCCCTCTTCCGAGCGTTCCAAAAGGAGAAGTGCACCACCAACCTATTGCACGTCAAGTGTTTTCAGAAGCCACTCCAACTATGAATGTCTCCGTGTCTGAAGCCCAAGCTGCTGAAGACAATCCGGCTGCATCAGCCGATCACGAACATCAAGAAGATCGTGTCTCTACTCCCCCCATACCTGAAGAAGTTGTTCCAGAAGTGAACGTGCCCGTACCAGACCCTCCAGCTCAACAAGTGGAGGTTGAAAACATTGAGGCTGCCACCACTAACATGAATGAAGCCAATGATGTAGTCATGGCTGAAGCTAATGTGGAGCCTGCACCAAGCAACATGCCAGAAGTCAATGTTGCAACTGCTCCTGAAGCTTCTGTTGTGCAGCCTGAAGCCACTGTTGCTGCCACTGCTCCTGTTCCGCCACCAAGGCCCTATACAATTGAGCAAGCATACAACCATGGCGAGCTAATCACAGTAAGATGGCCCATTCTGGTCCCTCCGCCTAATGTCTCTGGTCCTCAGTTTGATTATCACATTGAGCATAGGCCTCAGGTCCAGAAACCAAAGCCAAGACTGCCAAGGTTTCCAGGTACTGCCACATCTGTCGGGTCCTTCAATGCAAATGGATTCAAAAGCCACAACACCTTCTTTGACAGCTCAAAGAACCCCTACTCAAGGCCAAGAATATCATCTGATTGTTTCTGGAGTCATCAGCAGCGAAGCTATTACTCCTGCGTTTTGTATGATCAAGGGCGCATTTTCCCTCATATGCGCCTCGACACTGAAGCCATTGCTGGACTGCCATGCTTAGAAGAAGCACTTGACTGCTTTCGTGATGCTGGTCTGCTCAGCTTTGTGACACACAAAGAACATTGGAATGAAGAACTTTTGCTTCAATTCTATACTACCCTCCACATTCGCGGCTACAACAGGGATACAAAAACATGGATTCTCGAGTGGATGACCGGAAATGTTCATCATGAAGCAAAAGCTCTTGACATCATTAAGCTCATAGGCCTATCCACTCCCGGAGAGCTATACGAACCTGGTTGTCAAAACCACCGCAATGCACTGGAGAGCATATTCCATAAGCCTGAACCCAACATGAGCCAGATGTTGAGCATGATGAAGCCATTGCCACATGACGCTGAATACCCAAAGGATTTCTTTGTTGATGACCTTGAGTATCTGCCGTGCACCATATATCACATCATCAGGCGGACTCTATGGCCTATCAAAGGACATTCATCAGCTGCAAAACTTGAAGGAGCCATGAAGACATTGGTCTTTTACATTCTTAATGGCATCAGCTTCAATGCCCAAGATTTCTTCCTCAGGCAACTGGCTGCATCTGGATCTGACCTTTTTGGCCTGAAATTCTATCTTCCATGGGTCATGCGCCTCATCAAGCAACACTCTGCTGTCAACTATCAGCCCTCTGCTCGCAATCATGTGATCTTTCTACCAGAGGTTGATATGTCAATTGAAGCCATATACCCTGAGCCTGCGAAGAAGCCTCTTTGTCTTCAAAATGCTGAACATCAAAGCTTCACTCAGCCTATGGAAGGAGTCCAAGCTGTCACGCGTGTCTATCCGATGGCTGGAAACACTCGTCTGCCTCATCGTGTGCCAACTGAAGCTACTGAGAGCACAATTGCTCAAAGGCCAAAGAAGCGCTCTTGGGTCCTAAATGACCGAGAACTTCTTGTGGCTCTGCATCAGAAACAGGATAAGCATCATTTTTGGCTCAAGCGTCAGATGCAAAGTCTCTTGGTGGATGTAAATCGCATTCGAAATCTTGCCACCAAGAATGCATTTGTCACTCACGAAACCTGTCGGCGATCATGGAAGAGTTTGACCCTGCTCAGTGCTGAAGCAGATCTTCAAGACGATGGCTTTACTGAACGATTCAAGTTTGACTCCACTCCTCCATGGAATGTTGTCCTACGACGAACTCCATCCCTTGAAGACTTTGACTATTCTTCCTCCGCGGCAACTGTGAATGCCAACGTGATCGATGATGAAGACGATGCTACTTCACCACCCCCTACTTCTGCACGCATCGACACTGCACCAAGTTCGTCTGCACCGCCAAACGACAACGACAACCCTGCTGCTTCAACTACTCCTCATGAGGACGAGTAGATGTTCTATGTCTTCAAACCTTTTTGGTCATTACTGACAAAAGGGGAGAAGCGTATGAGTTTGATAGTCTTCAAGCGGGTTCATATGGGCGGTTGCTTTATATTTTGCCTAGTGGTTACAACTCTTGCTTTTGATACATTTCGTTCGTTGAGTTGTAACACTTAAACTCGATGGTCGTCTGCTACTTATTTGCTCTTTCATGTGCGATGATAACTTCCGCACTTAGATCATTCCGCACTTAGATCATTCTGCAGACGTCCATTTTCCATTATGCATGCCATTCTTTAAGTTATATCATTTCATGCATAATGAATTATCTTCATAAGTTGAAGAGGATCTCCACAAGTACAACCTGCCATGTGCATTTGCATTTCAAAAGCAAATTACTTATATGCACATCTTCAGGGGGAGCCCTTACCTCTTATGAAGACAATACCCTATCCTTTACAATTTCACATACTTTATTCCCATTGAAAACTTCAACCAGTTTGTCATCAATCACCAAAAAGGGGGAGATTGTAAGTGCATCTAGTGCCACCCCTAGTTGGTTTTGGAGTATTGACGACAAAGTTGGTTGAGGGACTAATCCGTTTGTGAGAATTGCAGGATAACGCAGGTAGTGTCCCTCATTGATTCGGTTTACCTACCGGAGATGACCCCTAAAAATGTATGAAGACATTGAAGACAATGGTGGTATGTGAAGATAGTCACATTAAAGACTATGACATGAGAAGACATTGAGCGAAGACTATGAAGCGCGAAGACTGTGTTGTTTCGTTGTTTCCTTTTCTTCTTTGTTGAGTCATAGGAACCACCGTACTGTTAAGTGGGGTCCAAGTGAACAAAGTCAGAGTGACTGACGTGATGCTCAACCCAAATCCTATGTCTTCGAGCGAAGACAATGAGAGCAAATCTTATGCAGAGCTGGATGAGTCAGCTTTGCTTGTAGCCCAAGTAAAGTTGACGTGTGTGTTTGAAATCTGACCATTGGGACACGTGTCAGTTCCTTAGTGACCCAGGGTCATTTCGGACATATCAGGTCGGGTTGCCTTGTGGCTATAAATAGCCCACCCCCTACACCATAAATTGGTGGCTGCTCAGAGTTAGTTTACGGCTTTTGTCGTTTTGAGAGCAACCCACCTCGAAGCTTTTGAGAGAGAAATCCTTGCGAGGACAAAGCCCAAACACCCAGAGCCAAAGAGTGTTAGGCATCACTGAAGTCTTTCTGTCTGTGTGACCTGAAGACTTATTACACTTGAGGACTGTGTATCCTCCAGCCGGTTAGGCGTCGCGTTCTGAGCATCCAAGAGTCATTGTGGATTGCCGGTGAACAAAGTCTGTGAAGGTTCGGAAGTCTACCTTGAAGACTTACCAGAGTGATTGGGTGAGAACTGTGTGTCCTTAGCTCAAGGGGAATAAGGTGAAGACGCGGTCTTCTGGGTTGAATCTCAGCCTTCCTAACCAGACGTACAGTTGTCACAGCAACTGGAACTGGTCCAACAAATCCTGTGTCTTCAACAAGTGACTGGTTCTATCCCTTCCCTCTTTTACTTTGAGTTTGTCTCTGTGAAGTCATTGCTTATTTGTCTTATCTGTTTGACTTCATTGCTTGACTACTATCGTTGATTGGCTTCATACTATCTTCCATAATGATCCTTACTACCTGCTGCTATTAGTCTTTGTACGTTCACATTATTGCATACTTGAATATGGCTTGCTTGTTGTAGTTTATCTTCCGCTGCATATCAATTAGGTCATTTTTATTGTTTGTCTTCGAAACTTCCACGTTTTGAAGACTTAGATAAAAATCTCCTATTCACCCCCCCTCTAGTCGATAACTAGCACTTTCAGTCCATATCATTCTAGTTTATGTTCCCTAATCAAGATAGAGACACAGTTCAACTCATATATTTTTAAGACACATCAGCATAGGCATAATATAAGTGTGAGAAACTACACAACATTGGCAGCACTTGTAATGTGCATCACATGAGAACATAACTTTTTATACAACTTAAACTGAAATCAACATAGAGCAAGAAGTTAGAACAGCAATCTAGTTAAAGAAATAGGTTTAAAACATACCTATTGCGCCATTGGAGTTTCAATTGGATCCTTCGAATTCGAAAGTAGTTGGTATCAGTAAATACAGTGATGCAACAGCAAAAGAGTATGGACCATAGCTACGAAATCTGACCTGAGAATAGTTGCTCTTCTGCTTTAAACATGGATATTGGGTTAGCTGTGGTGGTCTTTGTGCTTTGGGCACTGCAGTAGCTTTACAAACTGCTCGTGCGGGGGTACTCTGTGGTGGACATGGTGCTTTGTCAACTAGAAGTGGGTTACTATCTGCTGGGGTTGCGGTTAGATGGGTTGTAGCTGGTTCTCTGCCCAACGGTGTAAGTGTGCAATCTGGAAGAGTCTCGATTATGTGTGGTGGGGCTAGTTTGTGGGCCAGTACAACCATGGTTCTATCTGCATCGACGGGTAGCACTGTCTTTTGTGAAGAATGGGTTTTTGCTCCCTTAGATACTTCCATTACCCTCTCCAATTCAAATGGCTGATAAACAAGAAAAGAAATTGAACATACAGACATTGTATGATAGACAGATGTGGTAATTCACATATATGTTGTCTAACCAAATAGGACAGCATGACACAATTTCACATATATGATGCCTAACTAAACAGGATAGCCTGACACAGTTTCAGATATATGATGGATAACTTAACAGGATATAATGGCATAATTCAACATATAATGAGTACCTAAACAGGATGACATGAAAAAACTATATGATGTCTTTCTAAAATAGGTTGGGATGAAATAATTCACATACATGTTGTCTAAGTATACCGGATGGCATGATACAATTGACATAATTGATTCATATACTAAGCAGCTGGCACTCGCATGTATGATCTCTAAACTAAGCAGATAGAATTCAATATTGTGCATATGATGTCTAAACTAAGCAATGCAAGACACCATATGCATCATATGAGAAATATAAACATTGCAACTTAGAGCATACACCTCAGGTGGGATATAGGATTGGTCATCTGTCTCTGAATCCTCCTCCGAGGAGCTCCCTGTAACCATCGAGATATATGCTTCAACATGTACCATTGCCTGCTCTGAAGACCTTGTTTTCACTCCAGATTTTTCCATAACCGGCTCAAATGGCTGATACACATGAAGAGTAGTTCAACATACACAGATTGTCGACAAATGGAATACGTAATGAAAAAAAAGATGGCATGAGATAAGTCACATATATGATGCCTGGCTCCATGGCTGTGCATAATTCATATATATGATAACTGGCTGAAAAACATGGCATTGCATGATTCACATATCTGATATAGAAAGCAAACAGGAGGCATTCACACAAATCATGTCTAATCTAAGCAGATGGCATGGCAATGCAAGACACCATATGCATGATATGAGCAATATAACCTAGCCAAATTCGAGCATGCAACTCGGGGGGGGGGGTGATAGAGGCAAAGGTGTCCCGTCTTTCGATGATATGGTGGCTATCGTTTTCTATGGGAGTCGACCTTGATGATCCGATTACGAACGTGCATGACGTCGCGCCTTAGCAATCGCTAAACCAACTTCCAAGGGGTTATTTACCACGCTGGAGCACGATCAACTTGACCACAAGGGTCTGTTTCCTGTGAGCAAACGAAGAACAAGCAAGAAACTGAGATTGCAATCTGGATATTGCGAATATACGATGAAAGCTTTATTGATCAAGATGGGGTTCTGTGATGTCTTGGTCTGGTCGTTGAACACAAACGAAGTACAGGAAGTTGCAGCTATGGCGAACTTTAATCTAAACAAAACCCGAAGTCTAAACGACGCCCTAAGGGCTGTATATATGGAGGAAGAGGGGGGAATTTGTGGCCCTTGGGGAAGGGTTCTGAAATCAACCCTATCTCTTGTTTCCCCACACATACGGACTCTAAAAACAGCCTATACTCAAGTATTTCGAAAATACATGGGCCTGGCCCAATAATAAGGTGACGCAGCACCTAGAATAGCCTCTGGACGAAAGTTATGAAGTAGCATCTTGTATATTTTGTCCAAGGCTTCATGCACTCATTATGGTGGCTTCAACATCCTGAAATCATCACTTGTAACTCCGTTCTTGTTCCCCTTGCGCATGCCATCATCTCCATGCTTGTTCTTCCTCCAATGTTCATCCTTCTCCAAGCTAGGCCCTTCATTGGTAAGCAAAACAAATGTATCAAATTTAGGCAGCATCATATTCTCATGAACATTAGAATCATTACCAAGAAACAAAAGTACCTCGTAATTTAATTGGCGTGCGCGAGCTCTAGTAATTGGTCCAGTATGTATAGCAGCAGGGGCTGTGGGTGTAACAATGGTATTGATGTTCTCATCATCCTCCCCTTCTTGAAATGAAGTCGTCCTCGACGGAAGCTCATCTTCCTCACCCAAATAAAGCTTCAAATCTGCAATGTTAAAAGTGGGACTAACCCCAAAATCTGTAGGCAGCTCAAGTTTATATGCATTATCATTTATTTTCTCTAAAACCTTAAAAGGACCATCAGCACGTGGCATTAGCTTTGACTTGCGCAAATCAGGAAATCTATCCTTAGGCAAATGTAACCAAACAAGATCTCCAGGTGCAAACACAACATGTTTTCTACCCTTATCGCCAGCAAGTTTATATTTAGCATTCATATGCTCAATGTTTTCCTTAGTTAACTCATGCATTTTTAAAATCAATTCAGCATGTTGTTTAGCATCAAAATTAACCTTCTCCGAAGATGGAAGAGACAACAAATCAATAGGTGCACGAGGTAGGAAACCATACACAATTTCAAAAGGGCACATCTTAGTAGTAGAATGCAATGAACGATTATAAGCAAATTCAATATGAGGCAAGCATTCTTCCCACATTTTCTTATTATTCTTCAAAACAGCCCTAAGCATAGTAGACAATGTTCTATTGACTACTTCAGTTTGTCCATCAGTTTGGGGGTGACAAGTAGTACCCAAAAGCAGTTTAGTCCCCAACTTAGCCCATAAACATCTCCAAAAGTGGCTAAGAAATTTAGTATCACGATCTGAAACAATAGTATTTGGCACACCATGCAAGCGAATAATTTCACGAAAGAACAAATCAGCAACATTAACAACATCATCACTTTTATGACATGGTATAAAGTGTGCCATTTTCGAGAATCTATCCACGGCAAAAAATATGCTATCCCTCCCCTTCTTTGTTCGAGGTAAACCTAAAACAAAGTCCATAGATATATCCTCCCAAGGAACACTAGGTACAGGCAAAGGCATATATAAACCATGAGGATTGAGTCATGACTTAGCTTTTTGACATGTAGTGCAGTGAGCAACAAAGCGCTCAACATCCCGTCTCATCTTTGGCCAAAAGAAATGTGTAGCAAGTACGTCCTCCGTCTTCTTCATGCCAAAGTGTCCCATTAATCCTCCTCCATGTGCCTCCTGCAACAACAAAAGAAGAACGGAGCTAGCTGGAATGCATAGCTTGTTAGCACGGAACACAAATCCATCATTAATGATGAACTTGTTCCATGTTCTTCCTTCTTTACAATTCTGCAATACATCCTTAAAATCAGCATCATGCACATATTGATCTTTGATGGTCTCCAAAGCATAGTATAGCGACGAGACAATGCATCAGCAATAACATTTTCTTTACCCTTCTTGTCTTTAATGAGATAAGGGAAAGTCTCAATGAATTCAACCCATTTAGCATGTCTACGATTCAGTTTAGCTTGACTTTTAATATGTTTCAAAGATTCATGATCAGAATGTATAACAAATCCTTTGGTCCATAAATAATGCTACCATGTTTCTAAAGTCCAAAAAATAGCATATAATTCTTTATCATAAGTAGAATAATTCAGACTAGGCCCACTTAATTTTTCAGAAAAGTATGCAACAGGTTTGCCATCTTGTAATAACACACCTCCTAATCCAATTCCACTAGCATCACATTCAAGCTCAAATGTCTTATTAAAATCAGGAAGTTGGAGTAAAGGAGCATGTGTCAACTTATCTTTCAACACCGTGAAGGCTTCTTCCTGTGCGGTACCCGACATAAAAGGCGCATCCTTCTTTGTAAGCTCATTGAGAGGTGCAACAATGGTGCTAAAATCTCTCACAAAACGCCTATAGAATCCAGCGAGGCCAAGAAAACTCCTCACTTGTGTGACCGTTTTGGGCTGCGGCCAACTCAATAGCTTCAATCTTGTATTTATCAACTTCAATTCCCTATGGAGTAACAACATAGCCAAGAAAAGACACTCGGTCGGTGCAAAAGGTGCACTTCCCAAGGTTACCAAGCAAACGTGCATCACGTAGAGCAATAAAAACAACACGTAAATGTTCCAAATGTTCCTCCAAAGATCTGCTATAAATCAATATGTCATCAAAGTAAACTACCCCAAATCGTCCAATGAAAGAATGTAAACTTCGTTCATTAGTCTCATGAAAGTACTAGGTGCATTAGTTAACCCAAAAGGCATGACTAACCACTCATATAATCCAAACTTAGTTTTAAATGTTGTTTTCCATTCATCCCCCAATTTCATACGAATTTGATGGAATCCACTACACAAATCAACTTTGGAGAATATTGTAGAGCCACTCAATTCATCAAGCATATCATCTAGCCAAGGAATAGGATGACGATAACGAATAGTAATATTATTAATGCCTCTACAATCAACACACATACGCGATGTACCATCCTTTTTCGGCACTAGAATAATAGGAACAACACAAGGACTAAGGGATTCGCGTATATAACCTTTGTCGAGAAGCTCCTGTACTTGACGCATAATCTCCTTCGTCTCCTCTGGATTGGTACGGTATGGCGCACGGTTTGGCAGTGAAGCACCGGGAATTAAGTCAATCTGATGCTCAATCCCTTGAATATGCGGTAATCCCGGTGGCACTTCTTGTGGAAAGACGTCAGCGAACTCCTGCAAAATGTTAGCGACAGCAGAAGGCAAAGAGGAAGGCACGTCCTCGAATGAAAATAATGCCTCTTTGCACACAAAAGCATAGGAAACAGATCTGCTGAAATCTACCTCATCAATGTCAGATTTGGTGGCAAATAAACATGCACTTTTTAATTTAATCTCCGAAGCAACACTAGATGGTTTATTATTAGGTTTCATTTGTTGCTCAAATTCTTTTGCCACAATCTGATTTTCACTCTTATTCTTGTCATGTTTTGCGTTATTAGCTCTATTAATATCATCTTTTAAAATGGAATCAAGAGTCATAGGAAGCAAAGTAATATTTTTATCCTTATGAACAAGAGTATACTGATTGTTTCTACCATGGTGTACATAATTTTTATCAAATTTCCATGGTCGACCAAGTAATAAGGAACATGCTTGCATAGGTACCACATCACAATCAACATAATCCGAATATGTAGAGATAGTAAAATGCACACGAACAGTACGTGTTACCTTAACCTTGCCGCTGTTGTTGAACCATTGGATGTAGTAAGGATGTGGATGTGGTCTTGTGGTGAGAGATAGCTTCTCCACCATCTCCATGCTAGCCAAGTTGTTGCAGCTCCCTCCATCTATGATGACGCGCACAGAACGTTCCTTCACAACTCCCTTTCTATGGAACAAATTATGCATATGATTTTGCTCAGCTTGTGTAACCTGCACACTCAAAACACGTTGAGCAACTAAACATTCATACCTGTCAGCATCTTCAGGAGCCATGTATTGCATCTCATGATCAGAATCATCTCCACCGTGTTCTTCACTTGTAATAAGGACCAAAGTCTCCTCATCATAGTCACTAGCAGAGTCATACCCACCATCCTTAGTAGCAATCATCAAACACTGAGATTTGCATTCTCACGCATAATGTCCTCTTCCCTTACAACGACAACTAATAATATCACTTGTGTGCCCTGTTGATGCCATGGAAGAAGAAGAGCTCTGTGTAGGCCCGGCAGGTGCGTTCTTGGCAGATAGTGGTGGTTGTGCCTGCTTTCTTGTATCACGGCTGGAGGTGGCACCTGATGGAGGCGCTGGTGCAGTGGAAGCAGAAGATGCACGCGGTGTCCATGATGAAGGTCGACTTGCAGAAATGTTAGTGCGCGCCATTGCTTGTCGATCCTGCACTTCACATTCAGCTTTACAAGCAAGATGGAATAAACGAGTGATATTAGTATACTCCTTATACTCTAGAATGGTCAGAATCTCTCTATTTAATCCACCCATAAAACGTGCAAGCATAGCTTCATTCTCCTCAACAATACCACATCTAATCATGCCAGTTTGTAATTCCTGATAATATTCTTCTACAAAAAAAATTCCTTGTCTTAAACACTGCAATTTTTGAAGCAATTCACGTTGATAATATGGTGGATCCCAACGAGTACGCATAGCAGTTTTGAAAGCAGCCCAAGTAGTTGGAATAGGATATAATCTACAATGTTCAGACCACCATACACATGCAAAACTAGTGAAAGCACAAACAGCGGCAGCAACCCGTCTCTCCTTGGGATATTGCAAACATGTAAAACGTTGTTCAGTTTCTAACTCCCAAGTAAGATATATATCAGGAACATATCTACCCTCAAATGGTGGAATATTCAATTTCAGTTTAGGAATATGGTCATTATCTCGTAACTGAGGTGGTGGTGCAGGCCTACCGTTACGAATATATACCTGAGGTCGACCTGTTGGTGGTGGTGCTGGTGGTTGCATGTAGTTCTGATTTTGATCAGCCTCATCCTCGTAATAATCCTCCACCTCTGCAGTAGCAGGAGGAGCTACAGAAGCACCAATAGCAGTAGTAGCGGCACCAGAATTTTGTCCTGGCTCAATAGGAACATGTTGTGCTCGCCCTACTGTATCACGGCGTAGAACTGGTTGTGGGTGACGTTTGAGTAATTCATCGAACTTGGCGTCCAACTTGGTGTCAATTGTCTTCTCAGTGTCATCCATCCTCTCCAATGCCTTCCCAAAACTAGCCATCACGTCTTCCACCTGTTGACCCAACATTTGATGAAACTTAACATGAAGCTCCTTGTTCGTCAGGTTCTCCCAATCAGTCTCATCGGCTTGTGATACTCCCATGGTTAGCAGCAAATAGAAAGACACAAGAATATGATCCTACAGACTACTAAGAAGTGGTGGTAGTGTATCACAAACCCGTCAAGCAAATCTCAAATTCTTACCAGTTCTTACCCAGCAACAGTAGGTGATCGGCAACCGTTGTAGTCAAAACTCACAAATCTTGGATAAAGTAATTACCAGGGAGAGTCAAACGCAAGACATAGATGTATGTGGACCTGGGAATGCTTATAATATGGTAGCAAAAAGGGTCAGCAATAATCAATTCAGAGATGCAAAGTTGAATAAATGCTCAACGACAGTACTGTGCTGGTCCTAGGATAGACCGTGCTAGATACGCGATCCTAGAACACTAACAAAATCATGACGCGACACGTAATCAAGGGAGGAGCACACTCTGAATTTTCTTTTCTCTTTTTTCACTTTTTTTGAACTTTTTTTTCCTCTTTTTTTTGCTCCGCAACAATTTTTTTCGAAAAAGTCTACAAATGGCCTAAAAACTGCCTAGCCAGAATTTTTCAGACTTAGTTTTTTTTTAATTGGAACTATTTTTCTTTTATGGGTAGCGCGGAAGTTGGGGAATCTGCCTTGTTCATGACTCGTAGTATCGTGTGCTCTGGAATTCGAAGATAAAGGAAGAAATACTGGAGTCGGACTAGGACTGGTGGCGGAGATGAATCTAGTGGAACTCGCACTGGTGATGGTATATGACGGTGGTATATGTGGACTCAGATTGGTGGTGGTATATGAACTCGGATTGGTGGTGGTATATGGACTCGAATCGGTGATGGTATATGGACTCGGATTGGTGGTGGTATATGGACTCGGATAGGTGGTGGTATATGCACTCGGATTGGTGGTGGTATATGGACTCTGATCGGTGGTGGTATATGGACTCAGGGAAGTAGCGGATAAGCGGTGGTGGTTATGGCAGGGCGATGATGATTGAGTGGCGGCGGCGTGAAGACGTGTGAACTGAACTCGAAACTCTAAGAACTAGACCTAAGACCAGCAACTTGACACGACGAAGCAACCGCAAATTCAACAATGCAAATACAGAAAATATTATGCAATGGCTGAGACTGGTTCGGATATGATGACCTAAGCCTAATTTTTTTGTGGCTTTTTCGTGGACTATAGGTATGAAGAACAGAATCGATCTAAACTATGAAAAACTGTAAAATCTCACCGAGCAACCTGGAAATCTGATACCACTTGATAGAGGCAAAGGTGTCCCGTCTTTCGATAAGATGGTGGCTATCATTTTCGGTGGGAGTCGACCTTGACAATCCGACTACGAACATGCGTGACGTCGCGCCTTAGCAATCGCTAAACCAACTTCCGAGGGGTTATTGACCATGTCGAAGCACGATCAACCTGACCACAAGGGCCTGTTCCTGCGAGCAAACGAAGAACAAGCAAGAAACTGAGATTGCAATCTGGATATTGCGAATATAAGATGAAAGCTTTATTGATCAAGATGGGGTTCTGTGACGTCTTGGTGTGGTCGTTGAACACAAACGAAGTACGCGAAGTTGCAGCTATGGCGAACTTCAATCTAAACAAAACTCAAAGTCTAAACGACGCCCTAAGGGCTGTATATATGGAGGAAGAGGGGGGAATTTCGTGGCCCTTGGGGAAGGGGTCCGAAACAAACTAATGCGGAGCATCCCACGTTCATCCCCATGTAAACTCCGACTACTCTCCACGCCCCAAGAGGACATATGACGAGACCTCGAGCATATGCCATTGGACATAAGGTGAATTCACTCCTCTTTGAACCGTCACTTTCTTCATGTGAGACATGGATACTACCTCATGCATGGACCTTACATACACGGGTACAACCAAGATGACCATGGAGAATCCAAGGACCAAGGCCAAGCATGGAAGAGAAGACGGAACAAAGGAGAAGAAGAAGACGGGGCGACTGCTGGAGCCAGGCCGGACATCCGGACCACCGTCTGGATCATCCGGGCTCAGCCGGATCATCCGGATCCTCCCCCTGATCGTCCGGGTAACTGCGCCGAACACACCCGAAGGCTTCCTCCGAAGCCAGATCATCCGGACCCCTGACGCCCGGATCATCCGGGACCCCGTCCGTATAATCCGGCCTTGCCTGTGCACATGACTTGGGCCGAGGCCCGTGTACCCCTTCGCCCCTCACTTACCCGTTCGTGGCTTAGCACTATAAATGGACCTCCTCCTCCCCATTTTGAGGGTTAGCATTGGTTTAGCTCATTTGAGATAGAGCGTTGCTCATCCATACGGATCTCCTCCTCGTGAGAGACCGCGGCCTCTTCGGAGCAGATCCACCATGGATTCAAGAACCCTTTATGGAAAGATCCCTCATGGATTCAAGACCTCCTCTCGGAGATGAGCTACCGCCACTTGTATCGTCCTTTGTTGGATTTGGACCGTGAATCTCTTTGTGTTCCTTGGATCTAGCACGTGTGTGATCATATTCGTGTTGGTTGAGTGTTTCTCTCGTTTTCCCCCGTGATTTCCCTCGTGTTCTTCTGCGCGTTCCTCGTGTTCCTCGTACGGATCCTCTCCAAATGTGAAAGATCGGCCCCTAGGGTTCTACCCTACATCATCTTGGTATCATGAGCCAAGTTGATCACGTTTTTGGAGCCCCTACCCCATGTTTTCTAGCTTGATTTTGTTGATTTCGTCCTAAATCCGAAAATCCCCACCAAAAATAGCCCCTAATTTTTTTGTGATTTGCTGGTTTTGATGATGTTTTGTTGATTTTGATCCGTGGATTTACTTGGTTTCAAGTGGATCTAGCTTCTCCCCAAGTTTCCCCACCTTCCATCCACGAAATCTTCGCAATTTTGCCCCTGAAAATCATCCATTTCCGCCCAAATACGTCCCCGAGAGGAAATCCCGAGAAGTTTGACCTGCCCAGATCATTCGGACCTTCTCCCGGATCATCCGAACACCTCCCGGATCAGTTGACCCTCTACCGGACGTGCGGATATCCCACGCGCCCGAATTCCCGTACCGGAGCTGACGAACCCGGATCATCCGGAAGTACTGATGCGGAGCATCCCACGTTCATCCCCATGTACACTCCGACTACTCTCAAAGCCCCAAGAGGACATATGACGAGACCTCGACCATACGCCATTGGGCACAAGGTGAACTCACTCCTCTTCGAACCGTCACTTTCCACATGTGAGACATGGCTACTACCTCATGCATGGACCTTGCATACACTCAGGTACAACGGAGACGACCATGGAGGATCCAAGGACCAAGGCCAAGCATGGAAGAGGAGAAGGAAGAAGAAGCAGGGACAAGCTTCTGGAAAGCCCGGAATTTCCGGCCTCAGCCCGGACCCTCCGGCCTGCCCGGAACCTCCGGCCCCCGGAGTCCAAGCCAGCCCTGAGCGCGCCAACTCTCTGGATAGCCCGGAACCCGGCCGGAACCTTCCCGGAACTTCCGGCCCCGCCCAAAACTTCTGGCCTACCTGCATGCAAAGACTCGGGCCGAAGCCCATGTAACCTCTTTCCCACTTACCCCTTCGTGGATTAGACTATAAATAGACCACCCCTCCTCCTAGTTAGAGTTAGCAAAGGATTAGCTCATTTGAGATAGAGCTTTGCTCATCCGTACGGATCTCCTCCTCGTGAGAGACCGTGGCCTCTTCAGAGAAGATCCACCATGGATTCAAGACCCCTTTACAGGAAGATCCCTTGTGGATTCAAAACCTCCTCTCGGAGATGAGCTACCGCCACTTGTATCATTCGTTGTTGACTTTGGATCTCGTGTATCTCTTTGTGTTTCTTTGATCTAGCACATGTGTGATCATATTCTAGTTGGTTGAATGTTTTTCTCTTGTTTTTCCCCATGATTCCCCTTGTTTCCTTCCGCGCGTTCTTCGTGTTCCTCGTAGGGATCCTCTCCAAACGTGAAAGATCGGCCCCTAGGGTTCCGCCCTACATCATCTTGGTATCATGAGCCACGTTGATCACGTTTTTGGAGCCCCTACCCTTTGTTTTCTAGCTTGATTTTGTTGATTTCGTCCTAAATCCGAAAATCCCACCAAAAATAGCCCCCAAATTTTTTTTGTGATTTGTTGGTTTTGATGATGTTTTGTTGATTTTGATCCATGGATTCGCTGTGTTATGAGTGGATCTAGCATTACCCTTCTTTTCCCCCATTTCCATCCACGAAATCATCTCAATTTTGCCCCTGGAAATCGTGTTTTTCTGCCCCCGTTCTCAGATCTGGAATTTAGGGTTCGTCCCGGACGAAATTCCACGACCCCCGGAACTTCCGTCCTCCCCTGGAACTTCCATCCCACGGAACTTCCGTCCTTACCCCGGAACTTCCGGGCTAAGTAGAGAGTTTACCCAAAGTCCCCAGACTTTTTCCGCGACCCCCGAAACTTCCTGCCACCCCCGGAACTTCCGGCCTAACCAGAAACTTTCCCCGAAATTTCAGCATCAGCCTCTTTCACCTTTTTCATCATAACTTTTCGCTCCAAACTCCAATTTGAGTGTTCTTTGGCTCGTTTTTAAGCTATCAACGTGCCCGAGGTCCTCACGTTGGTTTTACCACCTTCTGACTCCATCAATTTTTTGTAAATTTGGCATCTTTGCCTAGGCCTTCCACCATAACATCTGCATTGCCACCACCGACTTCCGCAACCTAACCCATTTGGTTCCCCATAGCATTTGAGGTTGTTTGAGTAGTGACTTGAGTCTCCTAAGGTGTTTAGGATACTTAGGGACGGTTGCTTCTTCATCAACCACCACCCTAACTTCCGCATAGGCTTGCCCACCATACACTTCCGCCACCCCAACTTAACCCAATTTTGTTGTGTTGAGAGTTGTGTCTCCTAAGGTGTTTCGGCTACTGTCGGTGTCAAAACCGGCAGATCTCGGGTAGGGGGTCCCGAACTATGCGTCTAGGCGGATGGTAACAGGAGACAAGGGACACGATGTTTTTACCCAGGTTCGGGCCCTCTCCATGGAGGTAAAATCCTACTCCTGCTTGATTAATATTGATGATATGGGTAGTACAAGAGTTGATCTACCACGAGATCAGAGAGGCTAAACCCTAGAAGCTAGCCTATGGTATGATTGTTGTTCGTCCTACGGACTAAAACTCTCCGGTTTATATAGACACCGGAGAGGGCCTAGGGTTACACAGAGTCGGTTACAATGGGAGGAGATCTTCATATCATATCGCCAAGCTTGCCTTCCACGCCAAGGAAAGTCCTATCCGGACACGGGACGAAGTCTTCAATCTTGTATCTTCATAGTCCGGCAGTCCGGCCAAAGGTCATAGTCCGGCCATCCAGACACCCCCTAATCCAGGACTCCCTCAGTAGCCCCTGAACCAGGCTTCAATGACGACGAGTCCGGCGCGCAAATTGTCTTCGGCATTGCAAGGCGGGTTCCTCCTCCGAATACTTCATAGAAGATGTTGAACAAAAGGATAGTGTCCGGCTATGCAAAATAAGTTCCACATACCACCGTAGAGAGAATAATATCTGAACAAATCTAATCTGCTGACATATTCCGTAGCGTGACATCACGCCACGGCCAAGCCTTTATTCGAATCATTTTACTGTTCCACCTCAGCGCGTTTAGCGAGGCGGTTTCCTTGGCACGTCTTGTCAAAGCAAAGATCGTGTCCTCTTATTCCCGGATTCTCATCAATATGAGCGTGGGTAACCCAACCGTGCCTTTGGTATGACTCCCTAATTGAAAGCGAGTCCCAAACGGTTACGGGGAGGGCTCTTGGTATTCAACCTCTTTATAAAGAGACCAAGGCTCGACTCCTTTCTTTTCAATTCAATCGAATCTGCCCCTCGCCTCGAGTTCCAACACCCAAAGCTCCAGTTTTAGGCGCTTCGGACCTTCGATGATGTCTGGCTCCGACCTTCAAGGCCGGTGGATGCCTTCCTCCATTACGGAAGAAGACGTGCGAAAGCTGAGAGATGCCAGGTATCTAACCGGCGAAATCTCGCATAGGTTGCCTGCTCAAGGGTAGGCCATTCCCACTCCCCAGCCCGGTGAGAGCGTGGTGTTCACATTTCACTTCCTTCGGGGGCTAGGCTTCCTGATTGATCCCTTCGTGAGGGGGCTTATTGATGTAGGGTGGAACCCTATGTGGATGATCTTTCACGTTTGGAGTGGATCCTAACGGGAGACATGAAGAACGAGCGGAAAAACACGAGGAAATCACGGGGAGGAACGAGGGAAAACACTCAACCAACAAGGAATCGGTCACACAAGTGCTAGAACAAAGAACACAAAGAGATACACGAGATCCAAAGTCAACAAAGGTAAGGATACAAAGGTAACCGATCTTCTCCGTGAGGAGGTCTTGAATCCACAAGGGGATCTTCCCACGAGGGGGTCTTGAATCCGATAGGATCTTCTCCGAAGAGGCCGCGGTCTCTCACGAGGAGGAGATCCGATGGATGAGTGAAGCTCTATCTCTAACTTGAGCTAAATCAACGCTAACCCTAGCTAGGAGGAGGTGGAGGAGTATATATAGTCTATGTCCACGAAGGGGTAAGTGAGGGAGAGGATACATGGGTCTCGGGCCCGAACACTGTGCGCAGACAGGTACCGGACGTCCGCTGGGGGCCGGTCGTCTGGTGGCTCAGGAGGGACCGGACGTCCGGTAATCTCCGGACTTCCGTTGATTTGGCTCGGGTCCAGGGGCATCGGACGTCCGAAGGATTCCGGTCGTCCCGTCGCTGGTCATCCGTTGGCTCCGGTCTTCCGCTCGCTATAGCCTGGTACTTGGCGCAGGTTTGCTTCAGGTGCCGGTCATCCGGTGGAGGCCGGACGTCCGCTCGAGGACCGGTCGTCCGGAGTGGGCCGGACGTCCGCTCGCTGGAGCTTCTTCGGCAGCTCCATCTCTTGGTCCTTGTACTTGGCATCCTCGCTAGCTCGTCCGTTGGATGTGGTGGCTCCGTGGCTTTCCTCTAAGTACCTGGTCATGCATAGAACACACGTTGGAGGTAGTAGCCATATCTCACATGTAGAAAGTGATGGTTCGGAGAGGAGCGAGTTCACCTTGTGTCCAATGACGTATGTTCGAGGTCTCGTCATATGTCCACTTGGGGTTTGAAGAGTGGTCGGAGTGTACATGGGGATGAACGTGGGATGCTCCGCATCATCTCCCCCCCCCTTGGGAAAGATCCGACCTCGGATCGTGATCCTCATCACCATGGAAACGGTTGTCGTAGATGGACTTGTAGTTGGACGAAGTTGAAGACATGGCGCCATCCGAGTAGTCCAAGGTGTCGCCGGAGTGATACACATGCAAAAAGAGCAACCACAAGCAACAGTCAGAAATACAATGGTTAGCGCACACAAAGTGTCCATCATGTAAGAATGAGTCCGTGCGACAAGATTGGTCATGACAAAACGCATGAAGCTTAACAAGATGATCTAGAATGAGATGCAAAGCATTCATGGGAGGAAATGCAATCATTGTGCACACAAATGTGTTGTAAATATGATCAATGCAACCACGATGCAAAATGATGTCATAGTGAGACGGTTTGTCAATAGCATGAATATGGCAATGGATGCTCAATATGTGTATGTTATCATGCAATTGATGATAAGCAATATGATCACGATGTATGAATATGCCATCAAGGAAGATCACAACAAATTTGCTAAGAAAATGCACAAGCTCATATATCATGGATGACATGGGAATAGATGCAACAAGACAATCATAATGTGTGTCAATCCATGCATAGGGTGCAAACTTGTGGTGAGTATGATAAGTCCATCGAGCATGACATGTATGAGCACAATCAACAAATATAGAGGTGTTGGTGTACCAAAGCTCGATGTCGAGGCATGGGTAGAGTTTTGAAGGTGCATCCAATAAGTGCGAGCGCTCCTCAATGTGAAGGTCCATGTAGCCAATCTCCAATGTCGCTCCTCCATTCACGAGATGTATCATGTAGACAACAAGAAGGAAACAACAATGAAAGAGTGACCCATCCAATATGCGCATTTGAGGATGGATCAAAGAGAAGGAGTTCACCTTTAGGAGTGTCTCAAGGATGATGTAGTTGCACATCTTGTATGCCTTGACATAACCAAAATGTCTCGTGATGTTACCGCCTTGTGAATCCTTCAAAACGAAAGAACATGACAAACACTCGGAAAAACAAATGAGGTTAGCGGAAGTGCAAAACCTATCATTCATGTGGTAAGATACCCAACAAGTGTATGCATCATGCTCATCACAAGAAAGTACAAGGGAGCATTTCATAGTATGGAGGCATATGATGCAAGAACAACCAAATGCAATAGGCTCAATCAAACAAGCATGCATCACAAGTAAAGTGTCCAAGTCTCCAAGATCAATAAGCATAGTAAGTTGGCACTCAATACAAGGTGATATGAGAGATGCAACTAATGGAGACAAGAGGCAATGATCATGACAAATCAAGTGAGAGGCATGAACATATATGTCATCAACCCAAGAAAGCAAGTGATAGTGGAACATGGGTGATGCAACCAAGCAATCATAGCGATCAAGTCAAACATGCTAGTAGTGCGAAGATGCAACATACTAGAAGGAATCATGGCAAGCATGTCATGTGTGCAAATAGTGGGCATGAATAATTCACATGTCATAGCACAAGCATGAAAGCAAGATGTGAGGAACATAGCATGAATGTATTGGTGAGAAGCCATATGTAAATAGCAATGGGTCATCATGACTCTCCCAACACAACAAACATCGATAGCATGGGGCACATGATAAACATGGCAATAGCAACAAGGATCTCCACCAAGCATGCAAATACACATAGGGTCAATCATGGGTAGATGCAAGCAAGGGTCACAATTGCATGGAAAATGCATATAAGCAAGTATAACATGCAAAGTGAACACGGGAAAATGAGCATAAGGTGACAAGTGGTAAATAGCCCATAGCCGTGTGACAGCCAAGTAGAAGAGATGTGCGTAGTCCTTGCGCGAAGGGAACGGTGGTAAGGATAGTCCACGGGATCCCAAGTCATCGTTGCTCTCAAGAGCTCGTTTCGTCAACTCATGGGATTGTGAGGTTCACGAGTGTTCATAAGTACCTACACAAAACAAAGACAAAGAGAAAATTGTGTGTGCATGGTATATGTACACATCATCCATCATGATGCGCACAGGCATGTGTCGGTTAGCACAAAATATCCAATGCTCAAATAAATGAGATGCGTGATATAGAAACATGTCATCCATCATGATAGGTTTGTTGTTATGTATAGCATAATGGAGACTCAAATTGTGTAATGCATCACGAGCAATATCTAGAGCATTGTTATTCATGGAATGCATATGGTGCAAGCAATCATGGAAATCATGCAAAGTATGAAATGCATCAAGATCTCCTAATATGTATGAGGAAACTATGGGGGTCTCCTCATGACTATTATTGGAAACATCACATGGAGAATATTGACAACATCCAAAACAATGCATATTTGGAACAATGTGATCATGGCATGGCATAGTAGATGAATTTCACAAGTCATGTAAAGGAAGCATGGAAATATCATCACATGAAAAACAAATGCCAATAACCATTGGCTTGTCATCTATGCCATATGTGCAAATAGGATTTATCTTAATGGGGCATGCATAGTTACTATGTTGAGATTGTAATGATGCAATATGGGAGATCTCACTCATAGCATATGATAAGGTCAATGGATTGTCAAACATGAAGTGACCAATAGAATTTTCACAAGATATCCTATGAAGCATAGCATCACAACTAGGCAACTCAACATGCTCATCATCATATTCATCATAAATAGGTAATTCAAGGCATGAAGAAGTTTCACTAGCATGAAGCATGGTAATAGGTGGGTCAACATCATGGGAGCAATCAAGGTCAAGAGAGTCCACTAGTGGGACAAGAGAAGCACCATCACCTATGTTACCTTTGGAGCGTCGCTCATGTGTTGTAGGTGAGGTGTTGAAGATCATCTCGTTGTCATCTTCATCTTGATGGAACCATGTGGGGGGTGTATCATCGTCCACCATGGCCATCGTCGTCTTCAATGGAGCAATAGACTCGTCAAGGATAGGCATGTCGTCATGTAGGAGACCTGGCACCAAAGAAGAAAACACACTAGGAGTAGAGGGTAAGTCGTTAGAAATCATAGTGGCCTCACATGCCGTGTCAACTACCTCACTCTCTAAGTATTGTGGCTCACTCACTCCCTCAAGGATGCTCTCACTCACATGGTTGGTGGAGTCACTCAAATGGCGCTCAACCTCACATAGGATGTGTGGCATGCTCTCATATGTGGGGCTAGTGGTGGTCACACTCATCCTCTCATAGGAAATGCTCTCAATGTCACGTATGGTGGAGTCACTCATGTCACTCATATGGTTGTGGCTCTCCTCACATGGCACTTGGGGCATCTCAACATATGTGGGTGTCGGAGAGATGTTGGTGCAAATGTCTCCATGCGCGGTCGCGTAGCTTGACTCGGAGGAGGAGTCCAATGTGGGCGTCGTCTTCATGTTGTTGAAGATGTTCGCACTCGTCGCCGTGGTCGAAGGGGATGGCCCTTGCTCGACCGTCTTGTCACCGTCTTGGTGTTGGAGGCCCATATGATGTGGCACCTCGTAGCTCGTCTCCATGACCGAAGGGAATTTCCCATGCTCGGCCATCGTCCTTGGGGGGATTCCGAAGATGGAAGTGTCGCCCTCGCTCGTAGGTGGTCGCCTTGGACTTGATGAAGTCATTGTAGGCGTACTCGTGGGAAGTAGGCGAAGATGTCGTACGTCCAAAGGCGAAGATGCCTCGATAGCACTTGGCGAAGATGCCAAAGTGGTTGGTGTAGCCGTAGCGCCGTCTTGGTGGTGCTCGTCTCGCGGTCTTCTCTTGTGCTTATGAAGCTTCGACTTGGCGTGAAATAGGGCTTGTTGGGACTTGTGCACTTGCACTTGTGGAGCATCTTCATGATGATGGTGTCGTTGTCGCGCTTGAGCTCGAAGGCATTCATCGTCGTTGTGCACATGATGCTTGGAGGTGACTTGCCCTTCATGACGATGTGGATCACGAACGTGATGGTGGTCTCCATGTAGATGTTGACTTGGATGACTTGCGCTTGCATCTTGTTTGCGCTCCCAAGACTTGTGGCTTGAATGTCGCCGCCTTGAAGATGACGAAGGGGAAGTAGACTTGAGCAAGGTCCGAATCTCCTCCATCCTTGCATCTTGCTCCTCTTTATGTGCGGCGAGCTTCTTGTCGATGTAGTCCCTTCTCCTTGCTTCGGAGTGATGAATGTCGATGGAGATGTTCTCGATGCGCTCTCGCAATCTTGATTGTGTGCCTTGCACTTGTCGTTGTAGATCGAAGATAGACGCTTTGGTTATGTAGTTGTTCACGCCGTCGTTGTTGTCGAGGACCAGAGAGGAAATGCCTTGCCTATCCATCACAAGACTCGAGCAAATATGAGTGGGAGAAAGAGAAGAACTTATACCAATGTACCTTGACCGATGTTGAAAATGAATCAAGTTCACTCAAATGTGGACAATGAAATAGCACTATTGGTACCAATTCTTGTCGGTTCTCACACCTACACAAGTAAAAGCTTATAGTGGAGCTCGGTGAGGATAGTGGCACAAAAATTTGATGCAAAATGTTAGCAAGAGTCAATAATGTTGAAAGAGATTCACAAATTCGCAAGTGAAACAAATGGACCAATAGCAATATGTGGCACACGGAAACACACACACGGATAGATAAATGGGGTCGTGCAACCAAGGAATGAGCACAAAATGTGGAATCCACGGAAAATGCTCGTGTTGCACAACTCAAGAGAGACGCTAGCACGATTGCTCAATAGGCGGATACGACACTTGTGCACAACCTATAAGATGCAAAATGGATAAACTTTTCTATCCCAAGTATGCTATGTATGTATGGTTCCCGGTGTTTCTCTCAAGATGATCCAAGATGATCGGATATGACAATCTTATATGCAATGTGGTATGATGCTATGGCACTTGCTTACAAGCTTCTTTGCTCTTTCTCTTTTGCTTAAAAGCTTTATTCTATTTTTCTTCTATGGCCACTTTTGCACAATGCACAAACCAAGATAGCAATTGTGTATATGCGGGAACAAACTTGTGACACAAGATATGATACCAATATGATATGGTATGTATGCAATGGGAAGTATGATCACTAATGTGCACAAGTAACGTTGCCGGCAATACTCAAATGGCTAGTCTCGATAGGCAAGTAACGCAAAATGGGCTAGGGGTTAACAATGCAATTTGCAAGGGGAATATACAATGGTGTCGTCGAGGTTACCGTCCTTTGCGATGATGAGTGGCGGTGTTGCCGATGTAGACCCGTTCCTAGTTAGCCGAAACACCCTAGGAAACGGAAAAACCACAAACTCAAAATCTCAAAGGCAAATGTCAAATGGTGGTAGCGGGAATGCGGTGTTGCTTTGCACTTGGCAAAACGGAACTGGGGTGATGGGCTATACACGTGTCGGAGTTGAAGTTGTCGTCCCTAAGTAGCCGAAACACCTTAGGAGACACAAGCCACAACTCAAACAAAATTGGGTTAAGTTGGGGTTGGTGGAAGCGTATGGTGGGTAAGCCTATGCGAAAGTGGTGGTGGTGGTTGATGAAGAAGTAATCGTCCCTAAGTAGCCGAAACAGACTCGAATCACTACTCAAGCAACCACTAATGCTAAATGGAACAAAATGGGTTAGGTTGCGGAAGTCGGTGGTGGCTATGCGGATGATATGGTGGAAGGCCTAGGCAAACTTGCCAAATTTTAGAAAATTTGATGGAGTCAAATGATGTTGGTGGTATTTTTGTGGGAAGGGGGATGTCAATAGCTTCAAAACGAGCTAAAGAACGTCAAAATTGGAGTTCGGATGAATTAGTTACGGCCGAAACAAGAATCAGCCGAAGTCAAAACCTACAGGTAGCGGACGTCCGCTAATGGACGGATGTCCGGTGGCCGGACGTCCGGTCGGGTCGGAAATCCGCTGTTTCAGCTCGGGATCGGGGTTCCGGACGTCCGGTAAGTAGCGGTCGTCCGGTGGTTCCTGCGGCTCCGGACGTCCGGTAAAGTGGCGGTCGTCCGGTGGGTCGGGGTCAACGCGGGATTTGAGTTCCGGGACGCGATTTTGGGCGGAAAATGGAGATTTCGGGGCCAAAATTCGCGGGAATTCGTGGATGAAAGATGGGGAAACTTGGGGAAATGCTAGATCTACTCGAAACCAAGCAAATCCATGGATCAAAATCAACAAAACATCATCAAACCAACAAATCACAAAAAAAAAATTGGGGCTATTTTTGGTGGGGATTTTCGGATTTAGGCAAGAACACACAAAATCAAGCTAGAAAACACGGGGTAGGGGCTCCAAAAACGTGATCAACGTGGCTCATGAGACCATGATGATGTAGGGTGGAACCCTATGTGGACGATCTTTTACGTTTGGAGTGGATCCTACGGGGAGACACGAAGAACGAGCGGAAGAACACGAGGAAATCACGGGGAGGAACGAGGGAAAACACTCAACCAACAAGGAATCGGTCACACAAGTGCTAGAACAAAGAACACAAAGAGATACACGAGATCCAAAGTCAACAAAGGTAAGGATACAAAGGTAACCGATCTTCTCCGTGAGGAGGTCTTGAATCCACAAGGGGATCTTCCCACGAGGGGGTCTTGAATCCGATAGGATCTTCTCCGAGGAGGCCGCGGTCTCTCACGAGGAGGAGATCCGATGGATGAGTGAAGCTCTATCTCTAACTTGAGCTAAATCAACGCTAACCCTAGCTAGGAGGAGGTGGAGGAGTATATATAGTCTTTGTCCACGAAGGGGTAAGTGAGGGAGAGGATACATGGGCCTCGGGCTCGAACACTATGCGCAGACAGGTACCGGACGTCCGCTGGGGGCCGGTCGTCCGGTGGCACAGGAGGGACCGGACGTCCGGTAATCTCCGGACTTCCGTTGATTTGGCTCGGGTCCAAGGGCACCGGACGTCCGAAGGATTCCGGTCGTCCGGTCGCCGGTCATCCGTTGGCTCCGGTCTTCCGCATGCTGTAGCCTGGTACTTGGCGCAGGTTTGCTTCAGGTGCCGGTCGTCCGGTGGAGGCCGGACGTCCGCTCGAGGACCAGTCGTCCGGAGTGGGCCGGACGTCCGCTCGCTGGAGCTTCTTCGGCAGCTCCATCTCTTGGTCCTTGTACTTGGCGTCCTCTCTAGCTCGTCCGTTGGATGTGGTGGCTCCGTGGCTTTCCTCTAAGTACCTGATCATGCATAGAACACACGTTGGAGGTAGTAGCCATATCTCACATGTAGAAAGTGATGGTTCGGAGAGGAGCGAGTTCACCTTGTGTCCAATGGCGTATGTTCGAGGTCTCGTCATATGTCCACTTGGGGTTTGGAGAGTGGTCGGAGTGTACATGGGGATGAACGTGGGATGCTCCGCATCACTTATGTTTTATTACGGGCTGGAATTTCACGACTTAGCTCCTGAGTCCATCCTCCAAATCTCATCGTTCATTGTCGTGTGTGAGGCCTTCCTCCATATTACTCCTCACTTCAGATTGTGGCTTAGAACCTTCAATGTGGAACCGAAGATGATCGAGGGGCAGCACGCTGAGTGCGGAGGAGCTATCATATGCAAGATGGCCGACGCTCCATGGCCCGATGGCTCTTTCCAAGAGGAGTTCGGCTTATGGCAACGGGACTGGTTTTACATCATAGCCCCCAGGGGCACCACATGGGTGGCGCCACCTGCCTTTCGCTCGGGTCCCCCACCACGGCTAGCGTCATGGGTCAATGAAGGGCTTATCTGGGGGCCGTCCAAAGACGTGCCCTTGCTGCAGGACCGCATTCGAGATCTCCTAGAAAGAGATATCAACTTGACCGTAGTGGCGCAAGTTATGCTGATTCGCCGCATGCTGCCCTGCAAACGTCGCCCTCTCCGCCTGTGGGAATTTAATCCGGAGGGACCGCGAGTCCTCCAACACTTTATGGGCACGAGGCCCGTGGAGATGTACAAATTGTTCTTCGGATCACAAGCAAGGTGTCCGGACTTGTCCGAGGACGCAGGTCTGAGCTACAATCGCCCGAATGCTCAAGTAAGTAGCCCCGTATTTGGACACACCATCCGTATTTTCATCATAAAATTGCCCTTAACAGAGCTATCCTTTGAACAGGAGTGGATAGCGAAGGCAAAGCTTATCAGGTGTCCAGCCCCCCTGCGTGAGACCGCGCCGGATCCCGTGTTAACCAGGATGCTGGAGATTGTGCTTTCGGCAGAAGGCGAAGAGGGGAACCAAGGAGCTACCGCCTCCGCGAAGGAGGCTGTCAGGAAGGGAGGAATCGAGAATTCCCCCAACCCGGGAAAGAAAAGGACTGCCTCTGAAGACCCAGAGGGGATGGCCTCAAAACGAGTGAAGAAATCTTCGCCAGAGGATCCGGCGCTGGAGAATGCCCCGGCCGCATTGCGCCCTCAAGGGGATCAGCTCTCCCCCGAGCCGTAAGTACAGAGAGGGGTTCCAAAATGAGTGACATCCATGTTTTATTTCTGAGGAAGATAACCGAAATATTACCTTGTAGTTCGGATCTCAACCCTTCTCAGCAGAGCTCATCTTCAGGGGATCTTCGTCCGGAGATGATGGAGAGCGAAACGCCTCCCCTAGCTGCACCGTCTTATGAGGCGGGCGACCCCGAGGTGTCGTCTCGGAGGGTTTTTCCAAGTCCGGACCCTGAAAAAGGTCGTTAGGCTAGTCCGGCACCCTCTGGTGCACGGTCAGAGGGGCTGAAGGATCTGCTCGGGCGAGCGTCCATCTCAGAAGAACACCGTATGTTGATGAACACGGTGATTGGAAGGATTTCATCCGCGGAAAGCGGATTGTACGAGGCCGCCAGGAGTTTACTGACAGGCTCTAAGGTACGTGAAAAGGCGTACCTTTTGGTAGAGCCACATATATAAAATGCGCCCTGTATAAATAGTAGCCCCTGAGACTCTGTGTGTCGTCAAAAGTGACGGCGCACAGAGGATCATAACCCCAGGTATAATATGTCACCTTTTTATGAAGGTGGCGAGGCGTTCGGTGGCTAGCCGGACTGATGAATCTGCCGAGCTAAAGCGGCAACTTGACATAGCGGATGCCGACATCGTGCTTGTAAATAAGCGGCTAGACGAGGCACAAGGTATGTTCCAAAGACATCTGATAAGAGGAGTTCGATGATCGTGCCTTATAAGATATGTGCTTAATGTAGATGGTGTTGCTGCCGTGGAGAACCTTCGGGCGGAACTTGCCCGAGCCAAGGAGCAAGCAAGGAAAAGTGATGCGGCTGCCGTTAAGGCGGCTGAAGAGCTAAAAGCCGAACAGGCTGCTCACTGCCAGAGCAAGAAAGTAATAGCCGAGATGGCTATAAAATTGAAGGATGCTGCTAACCGCTGTAAATTTCTTGAACAAGAAGATAGGGCGGCTCAGAAGGACCTTGAAAAGATCACTGCCGAGGCCAAGGATACTCGCTCTGCAATGAGAGCTATGAAGGAGGAGCTACGTCAGGCCGGAGATATCACGGCTGGAAAGCCCTATATGCTGCGGACGAAGTTCGGGGATCCTAAGTATGCTCCGTTAGACCGGTAGTGGAGTGCGGAAAACACTTATCTGGATTTGGCAGCGAGTGCGGCAGATGCGACCGAACCTTCCGAGGTCGAGGTGACCATGAATTGGAAGAACTTTTTTGGTCACAGTTCCACAATCCAGGACGCCCACTTTCGGTATCCGACCGTTTGGCCGCCTGGGCGGTGCTGAACAGGTTATCCGGACTCGCCATGAGGTATGTTGCGAGTCGTCTGTGGCCGTAAGAGCCAGAGCCGAAGAGTTATTTTAGCTTGGGGCAGTAGTTCATTGGTTCGGTGCCGCATGTTGATGCAATGAAGAGGTCGGCGTGCATAGAGGGTGCACAGATGGCTCTTGCCCGTGTCAAAACATACTGGGCGGATATGAAGGCCAGTGTTGTTGCATCCCGGGATTCGGACAAAAGCCGAGTACCTGCCAAGAACTACTTTGAGGAAGTTCTTCAGGGCGCTCATTTAATAGAGGCGCAGTGCTCGAAGGATGTTGTGTTCGAATAGCATGTGCTATTGTAAAACGAATATTTTGATAGAATATAAAAAGCTTTTTATACTTGTGCTTGCAAGAATTATAATGCCTCCTGTGCGCCCGTTAATGTATATGTGTATATAACCTGAAAGATGGCAGTTGTTGGCTTCAGCCCCCACGCATATAATGCGGGGGTGTTCACAAAAAGGCGCGTTTTCACACTTAATCCAACGTCTTGGTCCTATAAAGGAGGTGATAGCGCAGCGAACTAGGCAACCGGACTATAATGCTTTATCACTTTCACTTAGCCATAGGAGTTTGACACTGGGGCTACTTAATAGCCCCTAGGGGCACCGCGCTCGCCCAAATTCGGGGCGCGTGTGTGCCTGACCGGGAAGCGGCCCTTCGTTAATGCGGAGGAATCCTAAAGATTTCGAAAGTCATCGAGTGGTTGACCAGTCTCTCGCTATATCATGACAGTCAGTTTTCGGCTCTCTCTACTGAGGTGCTCGCCTGGCCGAACCGGGGCACAATCGCAGTAGTTCTCCTGGTGCCGCCTTAGCCGATAGAGCGGAACGTAAGGCAGCAAAACACAGGAGCTGGGTAAACCCAACATTTGACCAAAGACATGATTCAGAGCTGATGCATATAAGGCCAAACTTGTGACGCCGAACACTCCCTAAGGTATTCGGTCTTTATGAAAATGGGCCGAACAAAAGCCCTGGGTAAGAAGCCCCTGGTGCCCAGGAACGCGCAAAATTCTGGCGTGGCCACATGCCAAGACGCCAGCCTCCTCCTCGGTTGTAGCGAAAACCGGGGGATGTTATCAACAAGAGACAGTAAAAAAGGTTTACGCAGGGTCTTAATCTGAAAAGAATCCTTAAAACGGGTCCCTACTGCACGTCTGCGCCTGTGTCTCCATTGTGCCGTATCCTGGACGGGCGTAGCACGGTGTTCGTCTGCGAAAGAGAGGAACTTAGTGAAAAATAATCGTGCGAGAAATTAAAATAAACAAAATATAATACAGAGACATGAGTAAAATTGAGCCGTATTGTCTCCTGGTGTAAACACGCGGAGCCCCTTGTACAAGGTTATGCGGCTATTAAGCCTTTGTATGTTTACGCCGGACTCGTCGAGCCGTGTCCTGGGTAGTAAAGCTGGATTAGTGTGCGGCTGTCAAGGCAGCCGCACCATTATCCGTACTTCGGAGATCAATTGATATTTCCCTTTAATGAGATGATGCCTCGTGGAGCGGGCATTTTGAGTGTAAGGGATGCATAATGCGGTATTGCGTTAAAGCGGGCAAAAGCTTCACATCCCAGTAGCGCTTGATAGCAACTTCTGAATGGGGCGATGTGGAAGGTTAGCTTTTCGCTTCGGAAGTTGTTGGGTGAGCCGAACATGACTTCTAACAAAAGGGAACCCATACTTTGGGTATCTGGGCCCGGCGTGACTCCTTGAAAGGAAGTGTTGCCATGGCGAATTATTGCTGGGTTTACCCCCAGTTTGTGGATTGTGTCCTGATATAACAGGTTTAGGTCAGTGCCGCCGTCCATTAGAACTTGTGTAAATTGGAGTCCGTCAATAATCGGATCCAAGACCAAGGCAGTCCAGCCTGCGTTCCGGATACCTCTGGAGTAATCCTGATGATCGAAGGTGATTGGTTGTAACAACCAGTGGCGGTGCTCCTCTGGGGCAGGCCGTATGGCGCGTATCTTCGTAGGCGCCGTTCTGTTTTTCCCTTTTGTCACCTGAAGTAAATTTACTGTTTTGACTTCTTGTGGGAACTTCTTTTGTTCTCCAGTGTTCTGCTTGTGGGGTGTGTCGAGCCCCTTGTGTCCGGTGTTGAGTTTGCCGGACTGCTTGAAGACCCAACAATCTCTGTGGGTGTGGTTTGCAGGTCTCCCGGGAGTACTGTGGATTTGACATATTTTGTCCAAGATTTTGTTGAGGTTAGATAGCTCGTCCCTGTCATCTTTGGGGGGCGGCTTTTCCTGATTTTGCCGAGAGCTTTTGAATCCGGCGTTGACTGCCATGCTCATCGGGCTGTTATCCTTGATCCGGCGCTGTTCTTTGTTACGGCGCGGTTTCCCGTTTTCATCTCTAAGTTCAGATGTACTCGGGTCGCTGGTGCTGCTTCTTGCCAACCAGCTATCTTCTCCTACGCAAAAGCGGGTCATGAGGCTTGTTAATGCGGCCATTGTTCTTGGCTTTTCTTGGCCGAGGTGTCTGGCGAGCCATTCGTCTCGGACGCTATGTTTGAAAGCTGCTAGGGCTTCGGCGTCCGGTCAGTCGACTATCTGATTCTTTTTAGTCAGAAATTTGTTCCAGAGTTTCCGGGCTGACTCTCCGGGTTGTTGAGTTATATGACTCGGATCGTCTGCATCCGGAGGTCGGACATAGGTCCCTTGAAAATTTGCCCGGAAAGCATCCTCGAGCTCTTCCCAACTTCTCATGGTGTTTTCGGGAAGGCTTTTAAGCCAATGCCGGGCTGGCCCTTTGAGCTTAAGGGGTAAGTATTTTATGGCGTGAAGGTCATCTCCTCTGGCCATGTGTATGTGGAGGATATAATCCTCGATCCAGACTCCAGGGTCTGTTGTTCCGTCGTATGCTTCTATGTTTACGGGCTTGAATCCCGCTGGAAATTCATGATCCAGTACCTCATCGGTAAAACATAGGGGATGTGTGGCGCCCCTGTATGTAGGTGTGCCGCGATGTTCAGATATTTTTTGCGTTCCATTGCTCACTGGAGCTTGCTTTCTTGGCCCATAGATGTATCTGGTTGGACCGGTTTTTTGATGCGAATCCTTGGGCGGATCGCGTGCCGTATTGAGTGCGGCGCCCTTTGTCGCTTGAGGTCGATCATGGAGTCGTCTATCCGACCTGGTGGCTTCCTTGTTTTTTGACTGTGGGGGCTCTAAGGCCTCTTCATCAAATTCTGGTAGTAATTTCTCCTTCGGATAGCTCTTTGTGTGATGACTGTTGCCGTACTTGTGTGCGGTATTGAGTACTTTGCCCCATCTGATTCTGAGTGCATCTTCCGCTGTTTTGAGCTTCCGCTTCTGCTTTTTCAGGCTACGCATAGTGGCGACGAGCCTTTGGTGGAGGTTCTGGTGCTCCAGCGACTTGTCCGGCGTGAGGTCATTCGGACTATTATCTTTGCCGGGGACGGATTGTTCGGTTTGTCCGCCCTGTTTGGACGGTTGCTCGATGGCATGTTCGTCTTCGGTTGATTCGCCCTGCTCTATGGCTGGGTCTTTGTCGAGGTGGGGCTTGGCGCGGCGCTTACGCCGCCGCTTTGATTGTTTTTCGAGGGAACGATCCCTGGTTGCGCCCTTTTGATCCTCGTCATTGCTTCTTTTAGGTGTGTCCACCATGTATACATCATGTGATGAGGTGATTGTCCGGTGCTCTATAGGCGCTGGTTCTTGGTCATCTCCTTCATCGGCGTCCATACTGTCGATGTCTTCGGAGTCGAAGTCGAGCATGTCAGTTAGGTCATCGACAGTGGCTATGAAGTGGGTGGTGGGTGGGTTTCGAATTTCTTCGTCGTCCGCATCCCAACCTTGCTGACCATAGTCTGGCCAGGGCTCTCTTGACAAAGAGAGAGACTTTAGTGAATTCAGGATATCGCCAAAGGGCAAGTGCTGAAAGACATCCGCGGCGGTGAACTCCATGATCGGAGCCCAATCGGGTTCGATCGGAAGGGGTGCGGAAGATTCGGAGTCCGGAGAGGAGTCCAGCACCTTGGAGTCACAGGCCTCGCAGAGGACTAGGCTGGTATTCGGCTCTATTGCCGTAGAGATTGCGGCTGCAGGGGCGGCGTCCAACCGTCCATCCCCGACTGGCGCAGTCGGCTCCGAGCTAATGGTCGGAGCGGACACCTGAGCGGCACTCTGGGCGCTGTCCGGCGGCAGAGCTAGATCATGCCCATCATGACAGTGCGGCGCGCTCGGCCGCGGCTCGGGTCCATCGAAGATCAAGTCCCCGCTGATGTCGGCCATGTAGTTTAAGCTTCCAAACCTGACCTGATGGCCAGGGGCGTAGCTTTCGATCTGCTCCAGATGGCCAAGCGAATTGGCTCGCAGTGCGAAGCCGCCGAATACGAAGATCTGTCCGGGGAGAAAAGTCTCACCCTGGACCGCGTCGTGGTTGACGATCAAAGAAGCCATCGGGCCTAAGGGTGACGACACAGAGGAACTCTCAATGAAAGCACCAATGTCGGTGTCAAAACTGGCGGATCTCGGGTAGGGGGTCCCGAACTGTGCATCTAGGCGGATGGTAACAGGAGACAAGGGACATGATGTTTTTACCCAGGTTCGGGCCCTCTCGATGGAGGTAAAACCCTACCCCTGCTTGATTAATATTGATGATATGGGTAGTACAAGAGTTGATCTACCACGAGATCAGAGAGGCTAAACCCTAGAAGCTAGCCTATGGTATGATTGTTGTTCGTCCTACAGACTAAAACTCTCCGGTTTATATAGACACCGGAGAGGGCTAAGGTTACATAGAGTCGGTTACAATGGGAGGAGATCTTCATATCATATCGCCAAGCTTGCCTTCCATGCCAAGGAAAGTCCTATTCGGACACGGGACGAAGTCTTAAATCTTGTATCTTCATAGTCCGGGAGTCTGGCCAAAGGTCATAGTCCGGCCATCCGGACACCCCCTAATCCAGGACTCCCTCAGCTACTTAGGGATGTGATTTCAACTTTGACTCCGTGTATAGCCCATCATATGCTTCCACCACCATAACCCGGTCAACTTTGGCTACTCGGGTTTCCACCAATACTTCTGCAATCACCACCGCATTCCCGCTACCACCAATTTGAGATTTGACATTTGAGATTTTGAGTTCGCGGTTTTTCCGTTTCCTAAGGTGTTTCGGCTACTTAGGGACGAGTCTCCATCATCTTGGTTTCTACATCAAGAACACCGCCACTCATCATTGCCTCGAGGTCGTCATCGACTCTGACCACTTCACCATCATCCGTCCGTGGCGTAGAACGAGAAACCCTCGACGGTAACCTCCATATCATCGTGGTATCGTGGTATCCCTCCATTTTATATTCCCCTTGCCATTGCATTTTTAACCACATAGCCTTACATTTTGCGTTACTTGCCTATCGAGACTAGCCATTTGAGTATTGCCGGCAATGTTACTTGTGCACATTAGTGATCATACTTTCCATAGCATACATACCATATCATCGTGGTGCATATATTGCTATCATATCTTGTGTCACAAGTTTTTTCCCGCATATACACAATTGCTATCTTGGTTTGTGCATTGTGCAAAAGTGGCCATACAAAAAAAAAGAAATAAAGCTTTTAAGCAAAAGAAAGAGAGCAAAGAAGCTTGTAAGCAAGTGCCATAGCATCATACCACATTGCACATAAGATTGTTATATCCGATCATCTTGGATCATCTTGTGAGAAACACCGGGAACCATACATACATAGCATACTTGGGATAGAGAGTTTATCCATTTTGCATCTTATAGGTAGTGCACAAGTGTCGTATCCGCCTAGCAATCGTGCTAGCGTCTCTCTTGAGTTGTGCAACACGAGCGTTTTCCGTGGACTCCACATTTTGTGCTCATCCCTTGGTTGCACAACCCCATTTATCTATCCCTGTGTGTCTTTCCGTGTACCTTTCATTGCTATTGGTCTACTTGTTTCGCTTGCAAATTTGTGAATCTCTTTCAACATTATTGACTCTTGCTAACATTTTGCATCAAATTTTTGTGCCACTATCCTCACTGAGCTCCACCATAAGCTTTACTTGTGTAGGTGTGAGAACTGACAAGAATTGGTACCAATTGTGATATTTCTTTGTTACACATTTGAGTTCATTGATCCATCTTCAACATTGGTCAAGGTACATTTGGTATAGTTCTTCTCTTTCTCCACTCATATTTGCTCAAGTCTTTTTATGGATAGGCAAGGCATTTCATCTCCGGTCTACGACAACAATGACGGCGTGAACAACTACATCACCAAAGCGGCCATCTTCGATCTACAACGACAAATGCAAGGGGCACAATCACGATTGCGAGAGCGCATCGAGAACATCTCCATTGACATTCGTCACTCCCAAGCAAGGAAAAGGTACTACATTGACAAGAAGCTTTCTGCACATAAAGAGGAGCAACATGCAAGGATGGAGGAGATTAGAGCCTTGATCAAGTCTTCTTCCCCTTCGTCATCTTCAAGGAGGCGACATTCAAGACACAAGTCTTCGGAGCGTGGAAACAATGCAAGTGCAAATCGTCCTCGTCCACATCTACATGGTGACCACCATCACGTTCGTGATCCACATCGTCATGAAGGGCAAGTCACCTCCAAGCATCATGTGCACGAGGACGACGAACGACATCGAGCTCAAGCGCGACAATGACACCATCATCATGAAGATGCTCCACAAGCGTAAACGTATGAGTCCCAACAAACCCTACTTCACGCCAAGTCCAAGCTTCATGAGCAAAAGAGAAGACCGTGAGACGAGCACCACCAAGACGGAGCTACGGCTACCACCACCACTTCGGCATCTTTGCCAAGTGCTATCAAGCCATCTTCGCCTTTGGACGTACGGCATCTTCGCCTACTTCCCAAGAGTACGCCTACAACGACTTCATCAAGTCCAAGGCGACCACCTACAAGTCAGGGCGACACTTCCATCTTCGGAAGCCCCCCAAGGAAGATGGCCGAGCATGGGAAACTCCCTTCGGTCATGGAGACGAGCTACGAGGTGCCACATCATATGGACCTCCCACACCAAGACGGTGACAAGAAGGTCGAGAAAGGGACATCCCCTACGACCACGGCGATAGGAGTTGAGCATGGAGACATTTGCACCAACATCTCTCTGACACCCACATATATCGAGATGCCCCATTTGTCATGTGAGGAGAGCCACCACCCCATGAGAGAGATGAGTGACTCCACCATATGTGACATTGAGAGCATTTCCTTTGAGAGGATGAGTGTGACCACCACTAGCCCCACACATGATAGCATGCCACACATCCTATGTGAGGTTGAGCGCCATTTGATTGACTCCACCAACCATATGAGCGAGAGCATCCTTGAGTGAGTGAGTGAGCCACAACACTTAGCGAGTGAGATAGTTGACATGGCATGTGAGGCCACTTTGATTTCTAATGACTTAACCTCTACTCCTAGTGTGTTTATTCTTTGGTGCTAGGTCTCCTACATGATGACATGCCTATCCTCGACGAGTACATACCTCCAATGGAGACGCCGATGGCCATGGTGGACAATGATGCACCCCCACATGGTTCCATCAAGATGAAGATGACAACGAGTGGATCTTGGACACCTCACCTACAACACATGAGCGACGCTCCAAAGGTAACATAGGTGATGGTGCTTCTCTTGTCCCACTAGTGGACTCTCTTACCAATGATTACTTGCATGATGTTGATCCACCTATTCCCATGCTTCATGCTAGTGCGACTTCTTCATGTCATGACTTACCTATTTATGATGAATATGATGATGAGCATGTTGAGTTGCCTAGTTGTGATGCTATGCTCCATAGGATATCTTGTGAAAATTCTTTTAGTCACTTCATGTTTGATAATCCTTTGAACTTGTCATATGCTATGAGTGAGATCTCCCATATTGCATCATTTCAATCTCAACATAGTAACTATGCATGCCCCATTAAAATAAATCCCATTTGCACTTATGGCATATATAGCGCGATGATGGTCATTGGCTTTTGTTTTTCATGTGATGATATTGCCATGCTTCCTTTACATGATTTGCGCAATTCATCTACTATGCCATGCCATGATCACATTGTTCCAAATATGCTTTGTTTTGGATGTTGTCAATATTCTCCATGTGATGTTTCCATTAATGCTCATGAGGAGACCCCCACAGCTTCCTCAAACATATTAGGAGATTTTGATGCATTCCATACTTTGCATGATTCCCATGATTGCGTGCACCTTATGCATTCCATGAATAACAATGCTCTAGATATTTCTCATCATGCATTACACAATTTGAGTCTCCATTATGGCATACTTCATAACAAACCTCTCATGATGGATGACATGTTGCTATACCACACATCTCATTTATTTGAGCATTGGATATTTTGTGTTAACGAACAAAAGCATGTGCGCATCATGATGGATGATGTGTACATATACCACGCACACACAATTTTTCCTTTGCCTTTGTTTTGTGTAGGTACTCACATATACTCGTCAACCTCTCAATCCCAACAATTGATGAAATGAGCTCTTGAGAGCAACGATGAATTGGGATCCCGTGGACTATCCTTACCACTGTTCTCTTCACACAAGGACTACGCGCATCTCTTTTACTTGGCTCTCACACGGCTATGGGATATATATCACTTGTCCCTTTATGCCCATACTATCGTGTTCACTTTGCATGTTATGTCTCTTTACATGATATTGCCATGCAATTGTGACCCTTGCTTGCATCTACCCATGCTTCACCATTATGATACTCCTATGTGTATTTGCATGCATGGTGGAGATCCTTGTTGCTATTGCCATGTTTATCATGTGCCCCATGCTATTGATGCTTTTTGTGTTGGGAGAGTCATGATTCCCCATTGCTATTTACATATGGCCTCTCGCCAATACATTGAAGATATTTTTCTCATATCTTGCTTTCATGCTTGTGATATGTCATGTCCATTATTCATGCCCACTATTTGCACACATGACATGCTTGCCATGATTCCTTCTAGTAAGTTTCATCATCGCACTACTAGCTTGCTTGACTTGATCGCTATGATTGCTTGCTATGTTGCATCACTCATGTTCCAATCTTACTCGCTTTCTTGGGTTGATAACATATATGTTCATGCCTCTCCCTTGATTTGTCTTGAGCATTGTCTCTTGTCTCCACTAGTTGCATATCTCATATCACCTTGTATTGAGTGCCAACTTGCTATGCTTATTGATCTTGGAGACTTGGACACTTCTCTTGTGATGCATGCTTGTTTGATTGAGCCTCTTGTATTTGGTTGTTCTTGCATCATATGCCTCCGTACTATGCAATACTCCCTTGTCCTTTCTTATGATGAGAATGATGCATACACTTGTTTGGTATCTTACCACACGAATGATAGGTTTTGCACTTTCGCTAACCTCATTTGTTTTTTCGAGTGTTTGTCATGTTCTTTCGCTTTGAGGGATCCACAAGACGGTACCATCATGCGACAACTTGGTCATGCGAAGGCATACATGATGTGCGACACCAACATTTTCGACATCCTCCTAAAGGTGAACTCCTTCCCTTTGAGCCATCCTCAAGTTTGCATATTGGATGGGTCACTCTTTCATTGTTGTTGACTTCTTGTTGTTTACAGGATACATCTCGCGAACGGAGGAGCGACATTGGAGATTGGCTCTATGGACCTTCACATTGTGGAGCGCTCGGACTTATTGGATGCACCTTCGGATTTCCACTCTTTCCACGACATCGAGCATTGGTACACCAAAACATCCATATTTGTTGATTGTGCTCATACATGTCATGCTAGATGGACATAGCATAATCACCACAAGTTTGCACCCTATGCATGGATTGACTCACATTATGATTGCCTTGTTGCATCTAATATTCCAATGTCATCCATGATATATGAGCTTGTGCATTTCCTTAGCAAATTTGTTGTGATCTTCCTTGATGGCATATTCATACATCATGATCATATTGTCCACCATCAATTGCATGATAGCTTACACATATTGAGCATCCATTGCTATATTCATGTTATTGATGAACCGTCCCTCTATGACATCATTTTGCACAATGGTAGAATTTGTCGCTTTGTGCACCATGCAAATTATCCCATGAATGCTTGGAATATCATTCTATGTCATCTTGATAAGCCTCATGCGCTTTGTCACACACTATCTCGCCGCACGGACTCATTCTTACATGGCGGACACTTTGTGCGCGCTAACCATTGTATTTCCAAGTGTACTTTGTGTTCGCTCATTTTGCATGTACCACATACCGAGACACCTTGGACTACTTGGATTGCGCAATGCCTTCATCTACGTCCTAGTACAAGTCCGTCCACGATAGCCGTTTCCATTGTGATGAGGATCACAATCCAAGGTCGGATCTTTACCAAGGGGGGGGAGATGATGCGGAGCATCCCACGTTCATCCCCATGTACACTCCGACTACTCTCTAAGCCCCAAGAGGACATATGACGAGACCTCGACCATACGCCATTGGGCACAAGGTGAACTCACTCCTCTTCGAACAGTCACTTTCCACATGTGAGACATGGCTACTACCTCATGCATGGACCTTGCATACACTCAGGTACAAACGAGACGACCATGGAGGATCCAAGGACCAAGGCCAAGCATGGAAGAGGAGAAGGAAGAAGAAGCAGGGACAAGCTTGTGGAAAGCCCGGAACTTCCGGCCTCAGCCCGGAACTTCCGCCCCCCGGACCCTCAGGCCCCCGGTGTCCAGGCCAGCCCCAAGCGCGCCAACTCTCTGGATAGCCCGGAACCCGGCCGGAACCTGCCCGGAACAACCGGAGCCCGGAACTTCCGGCCCCGCCCGGAACTTCCGGCCTGCCTGCGTGCAAAGACTCGGGTCGAAGCCCATGTAACCTCTTTCCCACTTACCCCTTCGTGGGTTAGACTATAAATAGACCACCCCTCCTCCTAGTTAGAGTTAGCAAAGGATTAGCTCATTTGATATAGAGCTTTGCTCATCCATACGGATCTCCTCCTCATGATAGACCACGCCTCTTCGGAGAAGATCCACCATGGATTCAAGACCCCTTAACGGGAAGATCCCTTGTGGATTCAAGACCTCCTCTCGGAGATGAGCTACCGCCACTTGTATCGTCCGTTGTTGACTTTGGATCTCATGTATCTCTTTGTATTTCTTGGATCAAGCACATGTGTGATCATATTCTAGTTGGTTGAGTCTTTTCCTCTTGTTTTTCCCCGTGATTCCCCTCGTTTCCTTCCGCGCATTCTTTGTGTTCCTCGTAGGGATCCTCTCCAAACGTGAAAGATCGGCCCCTAGGGTTCCTCCCTACATCAGGTACTCCCGGATCATCCGAACCAAGCCCGGATCATCCGGACCTCCTCCCGGATGTCCGGCTAACCCTGACACTGACTCGGCTGAAATCTTGTTTTGGCCATAACTAATTCATCTAGAGTCCGTTTTTGACGTTCTTTAGCTCGTTTTGAAGCCATTGACATACCCCATCCCACAAAAATACCACCAACATCATTTGACTCCATCAAATATTTGGAACTCTGGCTTCCTTGCCTAGGGCCACCACCACATCATCCGCATAGCCACCTCTGACTTCCGCAACCTAACCATTTTGCTTGCCATAGCATTAGTGATGCGGAGCATCCCACGTTCATCCCCATGTACACTCCGACTACTCTCCAAGCCCCAAGAGGACATATGACGAGACCTCGACCATACGCCATTGGGCACAAGGTGAACTCACTCCTCTTCGAACCGTCACTTTCCACATGTGAGACATGGCTACTACCTCATGCATGGACCTTGCATACACTCAGGTACAACCGAGATGACCATGGAGGATCCAAGGACCAAGGCCAAGCATGGAAGAGGAGAAGGAAGAAGAAGCAGGGACAAGCTTATGGAAATCCCGGAATTTCCGGCCTCAGCCCGGAACTTCCGGCCCCCGTAGTCCAGACCAGCCCCGAGCGCGCCAACTCTCTGGATAGCCGGGAACCTGCCCGGAACCTCCGGAGCCCGGAACTTCCGGCCCCGCCTGGAACTTCCGGTCTGCCTGTGCGTAGAGAACGGGCCAAGGGCCCATGTATCCCCCTCTCACTTACCCCTTCCTGGGCTAGCACTATATATACTCCCCCACCTCCTCCTAGTTAGAGTTAGCGTTGTGAAAGCTCATTTTGAGATAGAGCATAGCTCATCCGTACCGGATCTACTCCACGCGAGGGATCATGCCTCCTCGGACAAGATCCATTCGGATTCAAGGCCTCCATCCAGAGAAGACAATCAAGACCTCCTCACGGAGAAGAATGGTTACTCTTGTATCTTCCTTTGTTGATTTTGAATCTTGTGCTACCTTATGTGTTCGGTAATCTAGCCCTTGTGTGATCAATTACTTGTCGGTTGAGTGATTCTCTCGTTTCTCCCCGTGTTTTCCCTTGTGTTCTTCCGCGCGTTCTTCGTGTTCCTCATAGGGATCCTCTCCAAACGTGAAAGATCGGCCCCTAGGGTTCCTCCCTACATCATCTTGGTATCATGAGCCACGTTGATCACATTTTTGGAGCCCCTACCCCATGTTTTCTAGCTTGACTTTGTTGTTTTCATCCTAAATCTGAAAATCCCCACCAAAAATAGCCCCAATTTTTTTGTGATTTGTTGGTTTTGATGATGTTTTGTTGATTTTGATCCATGGATTTGCTTGGTTTCAAGTGGATCTAGCATTCCCCTTCTTTTCCCCCATCTCCATCCATAAAATCTACCCAATTTTGTCCCCGAAAATCGAGTGTTTCCGCCCCCGTTCTCAGATCTAGAATTTAGGGTTCGTCCCGGACAAAATTCCACGACCCCCGGAACTTCCGGACTCCCCCAGAACTTCCGTCCCACGGAATTTCCGTCCTATTCCCGGAACTTCCGGGCTCAACAGAGAGTTTACCCAAAGTCCCCAGACTTTTTCCGCGACCCCCGGAACTTCCGGCCCTAGGACCGGAACTTCCGGCCTAACCAGAGACATTGCACAGAATTTCAGCATCAACCTTCTTTCACCTTTTTCATCATAACTTTTCGCTCCGAACTCCTATTTGAGTGTTCTTTGGCTCATTTTGAAGCTATCAACGTGCCCGAGGTCCTCACGTTGGTTTCACCACCATTTGACTCCATCAAATTTTTGGAACTTTGGCATCTTTGCCTAGGCCTTCCACCATAACATCTGCATTGCCACCACCGACTTCCGCAACATAACCCATTTTTGTTCCCCATAGCATTTGAGGTTGTTTGAGTAGTGACTTGAGTCTCCTAAGGTTTTTAGGCTACTTAGTGATGGTTGCTTCTTCATCAACCACCTCCATAACTTCCCCATAGGCTTGGCCACCATGCACTTCCTCCACCCCAACTTAACCCAATTTTGTTGTGTTGAGAGTTGTGTCTCCTAAGGTGTTTCGGCTACTTAGGGACCATGCTTTCAACTTTGACTCCGTGTATAGCCCATCATACGCTTCCACCACCATAACCCGGTTAACTTCGGCTACTTGGGTTTCCACCAATACTTCCGCTTTGCCAAGTGCAAACCACCACCGCATTCCCGCTACCACCATTTTGACATTTGATGTTTGAGATTTTGAGTTCGCGGTTTTTCCGTTTCCTAAGGTGTTTCGGCTACTTAGGGACGAGTCTCCATCATCTTGGTTTCTACATCAAGAACACCGCCACTCATCATCGCCTCGAGGTCGTCATCGACTTTGACCAGTTCACCATCATCCGTCCGTGGCGTACAAATGACAAACATTTGACGGTAACCTCCATATCATCTTGGTATCGTGGTATCCCTCCATTGTATATTCCCTTGGCATCGAATTGTTAACCCCTAGCCTATTTTGCGTTACTTTCCTATCAAGACTAGCCATTTGAGTATTGCCGGCAATGTTACTTGTGCACATTAGTGATCATACTTCCCATAGCATACATACCATATCATCGTGGTGCATATATTGCTATCATATCTTGTGTCACAAGTTTGTTCCCGCATATACACAATTTCTATCTTAGTTTGTGCATTGTGCAAAAGTGGCCATACAAAAAAACAGAAATAAAGCTTCTAAGCAAGAGAAAGAGAGTAAAGAAGCTTGTAGGCAAGTGCCATAGCATCATACCACATTGCACATAAGATTGTCATATCCGGTCATCTTGGATCATCTTGGGAGAAACACTGGGAACCATACATATATAGCATACTTGGGATAGAAAGTTTATCCATTTTGCATCTTACAGGTTGTGCACAAGTGTCGTATCCGCCTATAGAGCAATCGTGCTAGCGTCTCTCTTGAGTTGTGCAACACGAGCGTTTTCCGTGGATTCCACATTTTGTGCTCATCCCTTGGTTGCACAACCCCATTTATCTATCCGTGTGTGTGTTTCCGTGTACCTTTCATTGCTATTGGTCTACTTGTTTCGCTTGCAAATTTGTGAATCTCTTTCAACATTATTGACTCTTGCTAACATTTTGCATCAAATTTTTGTGTCACTATCCTCACCGAGCTCCACCATAAGCTTTTACTTGTGTAGGTGTGAGAACCGACAAGGATTGGTACCAATAGTGCTATTTCATTGTCCGCATTTGAGTGAACTTGATTCATCGTCCACATCGGTCAAGGTACATTGGTATAAGTTCTTCTCTTTCTCCCACTCATATTTGCTCGAGTCTTGTGATGGATAGGCAAGGCATTTCCTCTCCGGTCTACGACAATAATGACGGTGTGAACAACTACATCTCCAAAGCGTCCATCTTTGATCTACAACGAGAAATGCAAGGCGCACAATCACGATTGCGAGAGCGCATCGAGAACATCTCCATCGACATTCGTCACTCCGAAGCAAGGAAAAGGGACTACATCGACAAGAAGCTTTCCGCACATAAAGAGGAGCAAGATGCAAGGATGGAGGAGATTAGAGCCTTGATCAGGCCTTTTTCCCATTCGTCATCTTCAAGGCGGCGACATTCAAGCCACAAGTCTTCGGAGCGCGAAAACGATGCAAGTGCAAATCGTCCTCATCCACATCTACAAGGCGACCATCATCACGTTCGTGATCCACATCGTCATGAAGGCCAAGTCACCTCCAAGCAACATGTGCACGACGACTAACGACATCTACTACGAGCTCAAGCACGACAACGACATCATCCTCATGAAGATGCTCCACAAGCACAAATGCACAAGTCCCAACAAGCCCTACTTCATGCCAAGTCGAAGCTTCATGAGCACAAAACAAGACCGCGAGACAACCACCACCAAGACGGTGATACGGCTACAACAACCACTTCGTCATCTTCGCCAAGTGCTATCAAGGCATCTTTGCCTTTGGACGTACGGCATCTTCGCCTACTTCCCACGTGTACGCCTACATCGACTTCATCAAGTCCAAGGCGACTACCTATGAGCGAGGGTGACACTTCCATCTTCGAAAGCCCCAAAAGGAAGATGGCCGAGCATGGGAAACTCCCTTCGGTCATGGAGATGAGCTACGAGGTGCCACATCATATGGCCCTCCAACACCAAGACGGCGACAAGAAGGTCGAGCAAGGGCCATCCCCTTCGACCACGGCGATAGGAGTTGAGCATGGAGACATTTGCACCAACGTCTCTCCGACACCCACATATGTCGAGATTCCCCATTTGCCATGTGAGGAGAGCCACCACCACATGAGTGACATGAGTGACTCCACCATACGTGACATTGAGAACATTTCCTATGAGAGGATGAGTGTGACCACCACTAGCCCCACACATGAGAGCATGCCACACATCCTATGTGACGTTGAGCACCATTTGAGTGACTCCACCAACCATATGAGTGAGAGCATCCTTGAGGGAGTGAGTGAGGCACAACACTTAGCGAGTGAGATAGTTGACACGGCATGTGAGGCCACTATGATTTCTAATGACTTGACCTCTACTCCTAATGTGTTTTCTTCTTTGGTGCTAGGTCTCCTACATGACGACACGCCTATCCTCGACGAGTCCATCCCTCCAATGGGAAAACCGATGGCCATGGTGGACGATGATGCACCCCCCACATGGTTCCATCAAGATGAAGATGACCACGGGACGATCTTAAACACCTCACCTAGAACACATGAGCGACGCTCCAAAGGTAACATAGGTGATGGTGCTTCTCTTGTCCCACTAGTGGACTCTCTTACCAATGATTGCTCACATGATGTTGACCCACCTATTCCCATGCTTCATGCTAGTGAGACTTCTTCATGCCTTGAATTACCTATTTATGATGAATATGATGATGAGCATGTTGAGTTGCCTAGTTGTGATGCTATGCTCCATAGGATATCATGTGAAAATTCTTTTGGTCACATCATGTTTGACAACCCATTGAACTTGTTATATGCTATGAGTGAGATCTCCCATATTGCCTCATTTCAATCTCAACATAGTAACTATGCATGCCCCATTAAAATAAATCCCGTTTGCACTTATGGCATAGATGACGAGATGATGGTCATTGGTTTTTGTTTTTCATGTGATGATATTGCCATGCTTCCTTTACATGATTTTCACAATTCATCTACTATGTCATGTCATTGTCACATTGTTCCAAATATGCATTGTTTTGGATGTTGTCAATATTCTCCATGTGATGTTGATACTCATGCTCATGAGGAGACCCCCATAGTTTCCTCATACATATTAAGAGATTTTGATGCATTCCATATTTGCATAATTTCCATGATTGCGTGCACCTTATGCATTCCATGAATAACAATGTTCTAGATATTTCTCATGATGCATTACACAATTTGTGTCTCCATTATGCTATACATAATAACAAACCTATCATGATGGATGACATGTTTCTATATCACTCATCTCATTTATTTGAGCATTGGATATTTTGTGCTAACCGACACATGCACGTGCGCATCATGATGGATGATGTGTACATATACCATGCACACACAATTTTTACTTTGCCTTTGTTTTGTGTAGGTACTCACATATACTCGTCAACCTCTCAATCCCAAGAGTTGACGACACGAGCTCTTGAGAGCAACGACGCTTTGGGATATTGTGGACTATCCTTACCACCGTTCTATTCGCGCAACGACTACGTGCTTCTATTCTACTTGGCTCTCACACGGCTATGGGCCATTTACCACTTGCCACTTTATGCCCATACTATCATGTTCACTTTGCATGTTATGTCTCTTTACATGATTTTGCCATGCAATTGTGACCCTTGCTTGCATTTACCCATGCTTCACCATTTTGATACTCCTATGTGTATTTGCATGCTTGGTGGAGATCCTTGTTGCTATTGCCATGTTTATCCTGTGCCCCATGCTATTGATGCTTGTTGTGTTGGGAGAGTCATGATGCCCCATTGCTATTTACATATGGCCTCTCTCCAATACATTGATGATATTTTTCTCATATTTTGCTTTCATGCTTGTGATATGTCATGTCCATTATTCATGCCCGCTATTTGCACACATGACATGCTTGCCATGATTCCTTCTAGTAAGTTGCATCTTCGCACTACTAGCTAGCTTAACTTGATTGCTATGATTGCTTGCTATGTTGCATCACCCATGTTCCACTATTACTCGCTTTCTTGGGTTGATGACATATTTGTTCATGCCTCTCACATGATACATCTTGTTCATTATCGCTTGCCTCCAATTATTGCATGTATGCTTCGTGCTCTTGGATACTTGTACACTTTACTTGTGATGCATGCTTGTTTGATTGAGCCTCTTGTATTTGGTTGTTCTTGCATCATATGCCTCCATACTATGATATGCTCCCTTGTACCTTCTTATGATGAGCATGATGCATACACTTGTTGGGTATATTACCACACGAATGGTAGGTTTTGCACTTCCGCTAACCTCATTAGTTTTTTTGAGTGTTTGTCATGTTCTTTAGTTTTGAGGGATACACAAAGCATTACCGTCATGAGACATATTGGCTATGTGAAGGCATACATGATGTGCGACACCAACATTTTCGGCATCCTTAGAAAGGTGAACTCCTTCCGTTTGAGCCATCCTCAAGTTTGCATGTTGGATGGGTCACTCTTTCATTGTTGTTTCCTTCTTGTTGTCTACATGATACATCTCGCGAACGGAGGAGCAACATTGGAGATTGGCTCTATGGACCTTCACATTGAGGAGCGCTCGGACTTATTGGATGCACCTTCGGATTTCCACTCATGCCAAGACATCGAGCATTGGTACATCAACACTCCTTTGGCACATTGCACTCACACCTCCATATTTGTTGATTGTGCTCATACATGTCATGCTCGATGGACATATCATACTCACCACAAGTTTGCACCCTACGCATGGATTGACTCACGTTATGATTGCCTTGTTGCATCTTGTATTCCCATGTCATCCATGATATATGAGCTTGTGCACTTCCTTAGCAAATTTGTTGTGATCTTCCTTGATGGCATATTCATACATCATATTGCCCATCATCAATTACATGACAACATAATCACATTGAGCACTAATTACCATGTTCATGCTCTTGATAAACCATCCCATTTTGCACAATGGTAGAATTTGTCGCTTTGTGCACCATGCTAATTACCCCATGAATGCTTTGCATATCATTCGAGATCATCTTGATAAGCATCATGTGTCTTGCCACACACTATCTTGTCGTACGGACTCATTCTTACATGATGGACACTTTGTGTGCGCTAACCATTGCATTTTCGAGTGTTGTTTGTGTTTGCTCCTTTTGCATGTATACCACTCCGGTGACACCTTCGACTACTTGGATTGTGCCATGTGTTAAACTTCGTACAACTACAAGTTCATTCACGACACCCATTTCCATGGTGATGAGAATCACGATCCGAGGTCGGATCTTTCCCAAGGGGGGGGGGGAGATGATGCGGAGCATCCCACGTTCATCCCCATGTACACTCTGACTACTCTCCAAGCCTGATGCGGAGCATCCCTCACTCATCCCCATGGACGTACCTACATCTCCCTCAACACCACTTGGACCCATGACAAGAGCTAGAGCGAAGGCTATCGAATATAAGGTGAAATAATTGAAGATAAAATAAATAAAATCAAATGATCCTATTTTCAAAATTTGAGAAAACCCAAATATGAAAATAATGAAATTCCCAACTCTCTCCGTGGGTCCTTGAGTTGCGTGAAATTTCTTGGATCAAGCCAAAATGCAATAAAATATGATATGCAATGATGATCTATGTATAACATTCCAAATTAAAAATTTGGGATGTTACAATTGCCATGATGTCTTCTAGTGTGTTGCATCTTCGCTCCACTAGTTTGCACGACTTGATTACTATGCTTGCTTATGTTTCATCACCAATGACTCATACTTGCTCATTCATGCGGTTGATGAAAACCATCTATATGCTTTTCACATGATTCATATTGGTTCTTGTCATATATCTCCATGTGTTGCCTCTCTCATGCTAGATTTGCCATGTATTGAGTGCAACAATGATTCTCTTCTTGCTCATGAGATTACCCCCATAGCATTCTCGCATATATTTGGAGATTTTGACATATTTCTTGTGAAGCATGCTTGTCTTACCCCTTTGCATCATATGCCTAGTGCCATGAATATAGCCATTGTTGCATCATATTATTCCTGCACTTGTGCTTCTAAAGGTTATGTGCAAGAGAAGAGAACCATCATGATGGATGATGTGTTTATCTACCATGCGCATACATTCTTTGTTTTGTTGTGTGCATGTGTAGGATACTTGGACTTTGTGTCGACTTCCACTTCACGTGAGTTGACCATTCGAGCTCTTGAGAGCGAGCCTCATATATTCTACCCCGCGACTCGCTTCTACACCATACTTCCTACCACTTCGGCAATGTGAAGAATGCACAAGGAAATGCTTTCAAGGTGACATCCTTCTTGAGCTTGGATATTTTGGATCATACTTCATGTGTTGCTTGCACCATTTGCACGCATGTTCGAGATATTACTTTCACCCATGATTGCCACATTTCCATGCTTCATGACATATATACCTTGTGTTGCTACTATCATATGGTTGGTTGCACGAATATCATTTCTTCACATATGCCATGTCCCTTTGCTTGTCACATGCTTGACTTGATTGCCTCACACATGATGAAAAATTGCTCTTTCTATTGTGTTGAGTGCCACACTATATTCACTACACCCTATGCACGTTATGCTTGGATTGTCTTGCACTTGTCCCATGTGTTTCGACACTTCATTTTATTTGGTGTTGTGAATACTTCTTATGCCTATCATAGACCTTTCATTGAGTGCTTGATGCTTGTTTGCTATGACATTGAGGTAGATGCTTATTCTCTTGTCACACATACTTGCATCTCTACCTCACATTTCCATCTGTGTCCCCATGATATCTTTGCTTGTGCTCAATTGATATGCTTACATGCCATGTCACAATCCTTTGTCACACCCGATGCTATGCTTGATGACGACACTTATTTGGTGAATCACCTCTTGAATGCTTGGTTTTGTACTACCGCTAACCACATTTGTTTTTCCAAGTGTTTGTTGTTCTTGCTTCTTTTGAAGGAATCACTAGATGGTGCGACATTGGAGAGTGCCCATTTCGAGTTTCAAGATGATGAGTGCTTGGTGACCGACCACTTCAACATGGCACCGCCATCTCTTTCCCATGGTGATTTTGTTTTCGATCCGAGGTCGGATCTTTTCCAAGGGGGAGGGGATGATGCGGAGCATCCTACGGTCATCACCATGTCAAGAGTCCGTTTGGCAAGTGACACGTGCGACCTCTACTTCTCATACATAAAGGTGAATCTTCTCCTTTACACGTGTTCACTTGACCCCTTCGAGGATGGTATACTACTTGACACTTCTCCCGTGTGCATGCATAGGTATTGTCGGAGCTTCACGGATGTCGAGGAGGAGTGCAAGCACAAGGAACAACTACACCATCTGCGAGGGAAGCCTGGAAGCGACGACGGAAGAAGACGATGCTGCTGAAGCTACAGTGGCCGGACATCCGGCGCCTGGACAGCCACACACGAGCGGCCCCAACAGACGGCCAAAAGCATCAGCAGTCGGACATCTGGCGCCAGCCCGGACATCCGCCGCCTCAGCAACGCCCGGACATCCGGTGACCAACCCCGGAAATCTAGCGCCCCTATCCAGAGAACACCGAGGCTGACCTCGCCATCCCGGACATCCGGCCCGTGCCCCAGACATCTGGCCTCCCGCGAACGGCCGGGCATCTGGGCCCCAGCCTGGACATCCGGCGCCTGCCTGCTCGTAGAGACGGGCCTGAGGCCCATGTATCCCCTCCTCACTTACCCCTTCGTGGACTAGCCTATATATACTCCATCCCACTCCTCTAGTTAGGGTTAGCAAAGTGATAGCTCATTTGTATGTGAGCTTTGCTCCTACCACTCCTCCTATTGAGAGAGAGAGAGAGACCACTACTCCATTGGAGGCCAAGACCTCCATCTACGAGAAGATCCTGCGGGATATCATCAAGACCCCCTCACGGGCGGACCCCCTTCAAGACCTCCTCATGGAGATGAACTTTACCTTGTATCTCTCCTTTTGTTGTTCATGTACCTTTGATCTTGTGTGTTTGATTGTCTAGTGGATGTGTGATTGAACTTGTTCTTGAGTGTTTCCCCTTGTGATTTCTCCCCGTTCTTCCCCGTGTTCTTCGAGGGATCCCACTCCAAACGTCAAAGATCGGCCTACACCGGGTTTGCCCTGTATCAGTATATCTTTAGATCTTGCAACCAAATCTTTTAGTTTCTTGTTTCATCACTAGTTTACTCTATAAGAAAACAACAAAAACTGGAATTGAGTTTGCCTCATACGCTTCATCTTTTTAATATCTTTCTTGAGTATGATGGAAAGGAAAATTGTGCTCAAGTTCTAGAAGAAGAAGTCTATAAAATGTTTGGCACTAAATCTTTGAATGATGAGCATGATTGCAATGTTGTTAGTATGAACTCTTTGAATATCCATAGTACTAATGATGATTGCACTAATCATGATGAAAATTTTTCTTATAAGCATGTCAATTTTTGTGGAATACATAGAGCTTGCAAGTACACACCAAATAGGGAAGATAGATTTTGCAAGAGGCATAAGTATTTGGAAACTAAATGGTTGCAAGAAAGGCTAGATGATTGTGCTAAAAGATTCAATATTTATCTCCATCCTTGTGAACTTTGCAATGAACGTGGTCATTTAAATCTCCAATGCAAATTGTTTCATGATCAAATCTTGTCCAAAAATTGTGATAACTTGATTACCCTTGAGCATCATAAAGAGCTTAGTCTTCTTTTGGGGTATGGAGAAATGAAACGTATAACTGAGGGTATTCCAAAATTTAATCTTGGCAGATTTCTTGATTTTGATCTAGAAGAATATTTTATGTATTGTACGGTAAATTGCATTGAAAATCCTTATGTTGCCAATTACATAAAGACAAGAAAACAAATAGAAGATGAAGAGAATACTAATGAAAGGTAAGTGACTTCCCAATATCTTCCTATTATTTCTTATGATGAATTAGGTAACGAGGAGGAGCCTTCTATTCAACCAATCTCATTAATAAGAAGCTCCAAAAAGAGGATTAAACCCACACATGATGTGAAGAAGAAAAAGAAAATACGGAGAAGCAAAGGTAAAAAGGTATCCCTCCCAATTGATGTTGCTCGTACTACTCGCTGTGATGATGATAACTGCTATACTATTGGTGCTATCCATACTATTAATGATGAGAGTGATTATGCTTATGATATGAAAAGGCCCAAGCTTGGGGATGCTATATTTGATGAGAATGACATGTTTGAGAATATATTTGCTGCAATTAATGTTTCTCCCAAGCTTGGGGATGCTAGGTTTGATGAAGATGATATTTTTATCCTCCCAAGTTTTGATATGCAAAGTTGTTATGATGATAGCATGCCTCCTATTTATGATAATTATATTGATGAAAGTGGGTTAGGAAGAGCGTCAACTTTAGGAAGTAGTGATGTCACTATTTTGGAGGACGTTGAATCTTATTGTGATATTTATGAAAGTGGATTTGGAGAGGTCATGACTTTATTTAGTGATGAATCCACTATTTGGGAAGAGGTTCCAATTGATTATGATGAGAACAAAGTTGCTACTTATGATGATTATTATGATGAAACTTATTCGATAAAAAGTAGTGATGATTATATCTATGAAACTTTTCATGATTATGATTACCCTTTTTCTGAACATTACTCTTTTAATGTGGAAACAATTTATAGTATTCGAGTCTCTTATGATACTCCCACTATTCCAAATAAGAGGAAATTTGCTTATTTGGAGAGTAATAAAAATTCTATGCTTATGCATCATGAAAAGAATGCTTTATGTGCTGGTTATATGGTTGAATTCATTCATGCTGCTACTGAAAATTATTATGAGAGAGGATTATATGCTTCTACATATTGCAATAATATCAAGTTTCCTCTCTATGTGTTGAGAATCTTCAAGTTATGCTTGTTTTGCCTTCCTATGCTAGTTGATTATTGTTACCATAAGTTGTTTGCTCACAAAATCCCTATGCATAGGAAGTGGGTTAGACTTAAATGTGCTAGTCATATTCTTCACGATGCTCTCTTTATGTTTCAATTCTTATCGTTTATGTGAGCATCATTGAAATCATCACGCCTAGCTAGGGGCGTTAAACGATAGCGCTTGTTGGGAGGCAACCCAATTTTACTTTTGTCCTTTGCTTTTTGTTCCTGTTTAGTAATAAATAATTCATCTAGCCTCTGGTTAGATGTGTTTTTAATTTTTAATTAGTGTTTGCACCAAGTAGAACCTTTGGGAAGACTTGGGTGAAGTCTTTGCGATAGTGCTGTAAAAAACAGAAACTTTTGTGCTCATGAGATTAGCTTACATGTTTTACTGGAGAGTGATTTTAGGTTGATTCTTTTTGCAGATGATTAATACACAAATTCCTCACGTCCAACAATTTCTTTCAGAATTTTTGGAGTTACATAAGTATTCGAATGATACAGATTACTAAAGACTTTTCTGCTTTTGACAGATTCTGTTTTCATTGTGTTGTTTGCTTATTTTGATGAATCTATGAGTAGTATCGGAGGGTATGAACCATAGAAAAGTTGTAATACAGTAGATATTACACCAATATTAATTTAGAATGACTTCACAACAGTACCAAAAGTGGTAATTTATTTTCTTATACTAACGGAGCTTACGAGTTTTCTGTTGAGTTTTGTGTTGTGAAGTTTTCAAGTTTTGGGTAAAGATTCGATGGACTATGGAATAAGGAGTGGCAAGAGCCTAAGCTTGGGGATGCCCAAGGCACCCCAAGGTAATATTCAAGGACAACCAAGAGCCTAAGCTTGGGGATGCCCCGGAAGGCATCCCCTCTTTCGTCTTCGTTCATCGGTAACTTTACTTGGAGCTATATTTTTATTCACCACATGATATGTGTTTTGCTTGGAGCGTCATTTTGTTTTATTTTGTTTTGCTTGCTGTTTGAATAATATCCCAAGATCTGAAATCCTTAAATGTTAGAGAGTCTTCACATAGTTGCATAATTATTCGACTACTCATTGATCTTCACTTATATCTTTTGGAGTAGTTTGTCATTTGCTCTAGTGCTTCACTTATATTTTATAGAGCACGACGGTGGTTTTATTTTAAAGGAATAGATGAACTCTCATGCTTCACTTATATTATTTTGAGAGTCTTTTAGAACAGCATGGTATTTGCTATGGTTATAAATTTGGTCCTAGAATGATGGGCATCCAAGTAAGGTATAATAAAAACTATCATAGAAAGTGAATTGGATGCTATGATCAATTTGACGCTTGATAATTGTTTTGAGATATAAAGGTGGTAATGTTAGAGTCATGCTAGTTGGGTAATTATGAAATGGAGAAATACTTGTGTTGAAGTTGGCAAGTCCCGTAGCATGCACGTATGGTAAACGTTGTGTAACAAATTTGTTGCATGTGGTGCTCTTTTGATTGCCTACCAACCTCCCCCCTAGGAGCATGCGTAGTAGTACTTTGCTTCAAGGGCTAATAAACTTTTGCAATAAGTATATGAGTTCTTTATGACTAATGTAAGTCCATGGATTATACGCACTCTTACCCTTCCATCATTGCTAGCCTCTACGGTACCGTGCATTTCCCTTTCTCACCTTGAGAGTTGGTGCAAACTTCGCCGGTGCATCCAAACCCCATGATACTATACACTCTATCACACATAAAACTCCTTATATCTTCCTCAAAACAGCCACCATACCTACCTATTATGGCATTTCCATAGAAAGTCCGAGATATATTGCCATGCAACTTTCCACCGTTCCGTTTATCATGACACGCATCATCATTGTCATATTGCCTTGCATGATCATGTAGTTGACATCGTATTTGTGGCAAAGCCACCGTGCATAATTTTTCATACATGTCACTCTTGATTCATTGCCCATCCCGGTACACCGCCAGAGGCATTCATATAGAGTCATGTCTTGTTCTAGTATCGAGTTGTAATTCTTGAGTTGTAAATAAATAGAAGTGTGATGATCATCATTATTAGAGCATTGTCCCTTATAAAAAAAAGAAAGGCCAAAAAAAAGAGAAAGGCCAAAAAAATAGAAGAAAGGCCCAAAAAGGGGGCAATGTTACCATCCTTTTCCACACTTGTGCTTCAAAGTAGCACCATGATCTTCATGATAGAGAGTCTCTTATGTTGTCACTTTCATATACTAGTGGGAATTTTTCATTATAGAACTTGGCTTGTATATTCCAACGATGGGCTTCCTCAAAATGCCCTAGGTCTTTGTGAGTAAGCAAGTTGGATGCACACCCACTTAGTTTCTTTTGTTGAGCTTTCATACATTTATAGCTCTAGTGCATCCACTGCATGGCAATCCCTACTCCTCATGTTGACATCAATTGATGGGCATCTCCATAGCCTGTTGATTAGCCTCGTCAATATGAGACTTTCTCCTTTTTTGTCTTCTCCACACAACCTCCATCATCATATTCTATTCTACCCATAGTGCTATATCCATGTCTTACGCTCATGTATTGCGTGAGAGTTGAAAAAAGCTGAAGCGCGTTAAAAAGTATGAACCAATTGCTTGGCTGAAACCGGGGTTGTGCATGATGGGAGTATTTTGTGTGATGAAAACGAAGCATAGCCTAACTATATGATTTTGTAGGGATAAGCTTTCTTTGGCTATGTTACTTTCATAAGACATGATTACTTGTTAGTATGCTTGAAGTATTACTATTTTTATATCAATATGAACTTTTATCTTGAATCTTTTGGATCTGAACATTCATGCCTCAATAAAGAAAATTACATTGAGAAATATGCTAGGTAGCATTCCACATCAACAATTATATTTTTATCATTTACCTACTCGAGGACGAGCAAGAATTAAGCTTGGGGATGCTTGATATGTCTCCAACGTATCTATAATTTTTTATTGTTCCATGCTATTATATTACCCGTTTTGGACGTTTATGGGATTTATTATACACTTTTATATTATTTTTGGGACTAACCTATTAACCGGAGGCCCAGCCCAAATTGCTGCTTTCTTGCCTATTTTAGTGTTTCGAAGAAAAGGAATATCAAACGGAGTCCAAACGGAATGAAACCTTCGGGAGAGTTATTTTTGGAACGGAAGCAATCCAGGAGACTTGGAGTAGACGTCAGGGAAGCTTCGAGGTGGCCACGAGGCAGGGAGGCGCGCCCTACCCCCCTGGGCATGCCCCCACCCTCGTGGGCTCCTCGTGGCTCCCCTGACCCACTTCTTTCACCACTATATGTCCATATACCCTAAAAACATCGAGGAGCACAATAGATCGGGAGTTTCGCCGCCGCAAGCCTCTGTAGCCACCAAAAACCTCTTGGGAGCCCGTTCTGGCACCCTGCGGGAGGGGGAATCCATCACCGGTGGCCATCTTCATCATCCCGGCGCTCTCCATGACGAGGAGGGAGTAGTTCACCCTCGGGGCTGAGGGTATGTACCCATAGCTATGTGTTTGATCTCTCTCTCATGTTCTTGATTTGGCACGATCTTGATGTATCGCGAGCTTCTCTATTATAGTTGGATCTTATAATGTTTCTCCCCCTCTACTCTCCTGTAATGGATTGAGTTTTCCCTTTGAAGTTATCTTATCGGATTGAGTCTTTAAGGATTTGAGAACACTTCATGTATGTCTTGCCGTGCTTATCTGTGGTGACAATGGGATATTCACATGATCTACTTGATGTATGTTTTGGTGATCAACTTGCGGGTTGATACGTCTCCGTCATATCTACTTTTCCAAAAACTTTTGCCCTTGTTTTGGACTCTAACTTGCATGATTTGAATGGAACTAACCCAGACTGACGCTGTTTTCAGCAGAACTGCCCTGGTGTTATTTTTGTGCAGAAATAGAAGTTCTCGGAATGACCTGAAAATCCACAGAGCAACTTTTCAGATTTAACAAAAAAATATTAGCGAAAGAATCAACGTCAGGGGGCCCAAACTCTGTCCACGAGGGTGGGGGGCGTGCCCCCCTGCCTCGTGGGCCCCCTGGACCTCCACCGACGTCAACTCCAACTCTATATATTCACTTTCGCAGAGAAAAAATCAAAGAGAAAGATTCATCATGTTTTACGATACGGAGCCACCGCCAAGCCCAAATCTCTCTCGATAGGGCTGATCTGGAGTCCGTTCGGGGCTCCGGAGAGGGGGATTCGACGCCGTCGTCATCATCAACCATCCTCCATCGTCAATTTCATGATGCTCACCATCGTGCATGAGTAATTCCATCGTAGGCTTGCTAGACGGTGATGGGTTGGATGAGATTTACCATGTAATTAAGTGAGTTTTGTTAGGGTTTGATCCCTAGTATCCACTATGTTCTAAGTTTGATGTTGCTATGACTTTGCTATGCTTAAGGCTTGTCACTAGGGACCGAGTGCCATGATTTCAAATCTGAACCTATTATGTTTTCATAAATATATGTGAGTTCTTGATCCTATCTTGCAAGTCTATAGTCACCTATTATGTGTTATGATCCTACAACCCCGAAGTGACAATAATCGGGATACTTCTCGGTGATGACCGTAGTTTGAGGAGTTCATGTATTCACTAAGTGCAAATGCTTTGGTCCGGTACTCTATTAAAAGGAGGCCTTAATATCCCTTAGTTTCCATTAGGACCCCGCTGCCACGGGAGGGTCGGACAAAAGATGTCATGCAAGTTCTTTTCCACAAGCACGTATGACTATATTCGGAATACATGCCTACATTACATTGATGAACTGGAGCTAGTTCTATGTCACCCTATGTTATAACTACTAGATGAGGAATCGCATCCGACATAATTTGTGACACTCCAAAATTTTTGTGGTTTTTGTTTTCAGCAAGAGCCTTGCTTGGTTTAAAGAAGGTCATTTAAACCCTTCTTAAAAACCTCTCTTCTGAGTTTTCCCTATCAAAATCTTTTCTTGGATTTAGTTTCTTCTAAAAAGAAAACCTTTTTGGTTTTGGGCTTTTCTTTGGTTTTGATCCCTTCTTGTTTTTACCATGCCTCTTGTGGTAAAATTCTCCCAAAACCCCTCCTTCCACTTTGGGACAACCCTAACATTATGTCCCAACTACTTAAATCCATTTTTGGATTTTATCTCATTTATTTCTTTTCCCAAAACAATTCTGCCCTTTATTTTGAGCCTAGGTAATTTGCAAAGCAAGTACCTTAATGCCTTTGAACTTTGGTCTCAAATCAACTCCTCTGGATAGTCCTTAGCACCCACAACCTAGAACCATCAAGATCCACTCTTCTTCTTTTCAAAATTTTCAAATTTCACCCTCTACAAGTTTGGACCAGATTTGTCAAATTTGGTGAAATTCATATCTCCACTTCTCCAAAAATTCCACAAAAATTCAGGCAACCCCCAGTTGCAATGAGAGACCACTCCACCAAAAACCAGCTCAAGGAAAAATCCCCACATGCCAAAATCATTCTGTCGAACACCTGGCCTGCACTGTTACTGTGCATCTTCAGAAATTCAGTAAGTTCAGTGTCGTTTCTTCATCAGGGTTCAGTCACATGTCGACTGTGCGCCTGGCGCGTTGTGCACGGCCCTTCCTCCCTGTCCGGAGCACCACACGTGCACTTGGCTCGTTCCTGGCGTCGGTGGCACCCTGGCCCGCCTGCGCCGGCGTCTTCCGCGGCGGCAGAGCCTCCCGTGGCGGCCGACAGGGGGCATCCTGTGGCATAACGCCGTTCAGCACCGCCCAAACCACCTGAGAGCTCCGCATGGCCATCTCCCTTGCCAGCACACGCATGCAGCACCGTCGCCGTGGCCTGGCACGCTCAGGGCGCGCTCTCTGCCGCCGACGTGCCGTACGGCCGTTCCGTCGGGGACAGGCCGTAACCACCCTTGCCACGTTGAGTTAGGCACTGGAATGGAAACAGTGCTCCGTCTAGACGATGCTCAAGCCCTTAAACCAACCGTCCAGCCACAGCGCCACCGTAATCGCTCGCCGGACTTATCCCGTTCACAGCAACCGCCTCGGGCCGGCTATAAATAGCGCCTCCGAGCTCGCTCTCGACCCCGCACATCACCACCACCTCACCAGACCCCGCCTAGCCACTGGAAAAGCCTCGAGCGGCCCTTCTTCCTCCACTCCGGCCACCTTCGTCCGCCTCGGGCTCCGGCAGCGTTCTCTCCGGTGAGAACTCCTCCACTGCCCTAGACTTGCCCATAGCCTCATGGCACCTCTAGGAGACTAACCCTCACTCCAATTTGACCCCAACAGCTCTCTCCGACGAGGTCCACGACTACCCGAACCACCGTCTTCCAGAGCAAGGGCCGCCGTCGACACAATGCTCGCCGGCGACCACCACCACCACCCACCGACGCGGAAGGACGTACTGAACACGGAGGTACCACCCGACCCCCTTGCCTCGCCGTGGATCGCCGTCGGCGACCACCGCAGCTCTCGGGCGCCGTCGAGCCCCGTCTCCCTCGTTTGAATATTCAAACCTGACGGGTGGGACCCGCCTGTCAGTCTCTCATTCTTTTCTTTTAAACGAATCGTTTTCTGGACTTTTCTGCAGAACCCCCTGAGAGTTTTCTATTTCATTACAGAAAGGTCCCTGAATCAAAACCCTTATAACTTTTGAACAGAAAAGGATTTTTGTTTGATTCCTTTTCTGTTCTCTTTAAAATTTTGTCTAGTTTTTTATCAGATTTATTTGAAAATTATTTGGATTACTTTTTGTGCACCTTGCGGTATTTACGTTACGTGCGTATTTTCTTATACCGTAGATACCGGAGGAGGTGACGGAGCCGCAAACTTCACCCAGTTAGACTCCGACTACTCCGAACCAGGCGAGCATGTTTGAACTCTTGATATGATGAGTGTTTGTTGCATGTTTGCATTTAGGAGTTTCATGGCATGTTTATGAACATTTCTTTGAATGTTATATTTCATGCATAGAAGTGGAAAGTAAGTTTCAGAAAGCCATATGTTGTTGGATACATATTTGCATGGCCATGTGATGGCATGAGGATGGGTAAGATGGCAGTGTTGTGGCATGCCAGTCTTACCCCAGTCTATTTTGACTTCAGTGTGATCGTGAATCAAATCACATTCCCATTCATTTCCATTCCTGTACTGCCACATGTTTTCCACAAGGAATATGGCCTAGTAAGTTGCAAACCGTTTTCCTGGTACACACCAAATAGAGAGGCCGGGATGAGGGTTCCATGGCCCTGGATTAAAGCCCGTCATCCGGTCAGGGGGCATGGGTGTTTCCGGTTGGGACCGAGAGGGGGGCACCCCTTAGAGCGCGCGTATACAAATTTGATCCCATGCTATTCGAGGTTGTGACCTCCCCGTCTCAAAGTTTTTCTTGGACGTTGTCTAGGGTGATTCCTGGCATCGTGAGGTGGAATGGGTGTGTACTGGTTAAATGTGTTTCTACCGAAATACCATAAACGGAACTAGTCCTTTGTGACTACGGAAATCCGTTGGCTGTGGTAAGTTAGTACAAACTCTGCAGAGTCACAAATCGTTTAAATCATCTTGTACATGTCCAAGTACTGTGTTCATCTTATCTTGTTAGATATCAGCCTCAGTGACAAAAGCCGGTGGACTACATGAGTTTTAAATCCGGTTAAAAGTTTATTCTTGTGGAGGAACTAACCCGTTATTTACATTTGATATAAGCCCTTTCTGTGATGTCGCTCAGACGTCCGACTGTGGCAGACTTGTTATTTACTTTTGATATAAGCCCTTTCTGTGATGTCGCTCAGACGTCCGACTGTGGCATTTCCTTTACAAGCCCTTTCTGTGACATCGCTCAGACGTCTGACTGTGGCATTCCTTTTACAAGCCCTTTCTGTGACGTCGCTCAGACGTCCGACTGTGGCATTTCTTCTATAAGCCCTTTCTGCGATATCGCTCAGACGTCCAACTGTGGCATTTCTTTTATAAGCCCTTTAAGTGGTGTCGCTGAGACGCCCGACTGTGGCATTTCTTTTATAAGCCCTTTCTGCGATGTCGCTCAGACGTCCGACTGTGGCATTTCTTTTATAAGCCCTTTAAGTGGTGTCGCTGAGACGCCCGACTATGGCATTTCTTTTATAAGCCCTTTTTGTGGTGTCGCTTAGACGCCCGACTGCGGCATGAGCTTTATTTGTTTACCTTTCGAGGCATCGCTCCAGACACCCGATCGGTTTTTAGTTATTTGTTTTACTTATCAAGTCGTGCAAAAATATTATTATTGGAATGAGCATCATTATTTTGCTCATGACGCATTCATGCATACATTTGTTATATCTTTTGTCCGAACTGTCTTGCGAGTACTTTCAAAGTACTCACCTGGCTTGTTGATTTGGCCAGATGTTGATGAAGGCGATGTCATGGATGAAGAGTTTGATAGCGAGTCCGACGCCTAGAGGAGTCCTAGTCAGTCCCGTGCGATCCTGCATTTGGTCACTGTATTATATCTGCTTCTGCCACCCCAGAAATAAATACCTCGAGCCTCACCTCGACACTCGATGAGCTGCCAGTTAGGAGTCAAGTTATCCACCACCACTTTTTATCTCAAGCTAGTAGCATGTCACCACACCCCTGTGTCATAACCGCCCTTATGTAAGATATTGGCGAGTTTGTAATAAATTGTTGAGCAGCCTCAGCTCAACCCTGTAATATATTTAGTGCTACTGGTCCTCTGTTTATCAAGTACTTGTCTACCAGTGAGGATAGCTTTTCCTATACTGGGATCTAAAGATCGATTTTCTTAGTAAGTATTTTATTGAAAAAACGGTCGTGACAGACTTGGTACCAGAGCCAGGCTGACTGTAGGAAGCCACTAGGTGCGATCGCTAATCGGTTATTAGCATGATAGAGTTTATTCATGTTTTTACAAATGTAGTCATTTTTCTGACAGTCAGCATAAAATTTATGATCTTATCACTCAGAATTTTTGCCTACTTTTGTAGATGGCTGGCAACGACTGTGAGTCACAAATGTTCGCCAACGTGCCTGAGGGGTTTGTCAAGCTCCTCTCCTTCATCGTTCAGGTCGCGATGGGGCCATCCGTGCGCCCGATCTTCACACTTTATCCACACAAGATCAACGACAGTCTGACCATGCACCAGGCCACGGTGCAATTCAGGGGAGGGCGTGCTGAGATACGCCGCTTCCGATTCTTGGGGAGAGCCATGCCTACAGAGAGGCATGCTATGCAAATGGCTGCCCGCGAGGCGATAGCTCACCTTCGGGATGTCCTTCCTGCTGTGAAGACCTGTCGCTACCGCTACCTTCCCTGCCATGTGCCATACACCTGTCACTACTCATTCTCTTGCCCCAGAGGGGAGCGAGACGAGGCCTTTGAGATGCTTGTCGAGTATCTTTGAGCCCTGGAGGCAGCCTTCGACAGCATGGTAGACGACCTCGTAGCTGCCCGCATGGACTCAGTCCATGGCTGTGCCGCCAACAGGAGGGAACTCCTGCACACCGCTCTACCGCTGACGTTCATCTCGTCCTCAGCTTCTCATTCACCTACCATTCTCACCACTACCCGTCGCCTGCCTACCACTGAGGAATTCAACCAAGCTATTGCACCCACTCCCGTTTGCTCTGCACCACTTATTGCACCCACTCACATACGTGCTACTCCACCTATTTCGCCCACTCATATTTGTGTTACTCCGCCTATGGCACCTGCTCCTTCAGCTCAGCGCAGCACTTCTCATCTGAAACCTATTAGCGAGGAGGAGGTTGAGTCCCAGCGTCACTGTGTCTCACCCTCGGCAGGCCAAGGGAGATCCTCACCATCTCCGACTGAGTACGTTTAGACGCCATGCGATGTACCGACTTGTGTGATATGTTTATATGTACATAGGTTGTGAGAAGTAGCCTGTTTGCGCATCATGTAGGATCTGGAGAAGTGCACTAGTCTCAATAACATGTCAGGATTATGTACGCATATCCTGAGTGATGTAATGTATAATTATGCTTGCGTGTAAGATATGTAATAGTCCTTCTCCACACGCAATCGTGTATTTTCAGAAAAAAATCCTGGAGTTTTATGTGTGATTTTATTGACTTTTGCGACTCTCTTTCTTGTCTTATGGGTTTCACAAAATATATCCCCAGAGTGAAAGATGTCTCGTCCGTGGACACGCTCCATGCCAAATAAGCCCGAAGAAAATTATGGCACACCACCAAACAACAATTTCACTCAGGGACAGACAAGTCAACAGGGCAGTGAAACAGCATTTACCCAAGTGTGTCGTCTGTATGAACAGAGTCAGCAACAACACCAGGAAATGATGAACCAATTCATCAATATGGGAAATCACCGTGGTTAGTATTAGCAGCAATCCAAGTTATTTGAGTTACAGAAGACGCGTCCCCCAACATTTTCTCATACTGACAAGCCTCTTGAGGCCGACGACTGGCTTCGAGACATGGAGAGAAAATTAATTATTGCACAGTGTTCAGACCGTGAAAAAGTATTGTATGCACCTCATTATCTCACCGGAGCACCTGCATCGTGGTGGGAAAACTTCCTACACATGCACCCCAACAAAAATGAAATAACCAGGGAGGATTTCAAGGAAGATTTTCGTGGGGCACACATTCCTAAGAGTGTTATGAAAATCAAGAAGAGAGAATTTGATGACCTCAAGTGAAGGACCATGACAGTGTCAGAATACAATAGCCAATTCACTCTACTGTCTCGCTACGCCAATGAAGAGCGCATGACCGAGAGCAAGAAGATGGAAAAATTCTTGGAAGGCATGGCACCCGCACTTAAATGCCAGCTGGTTGTGCATACCTTTCCAGATTTTAAAACACTGGTGGATAAGGCCATTACTCTAGAAAATGAGCGACGCAACTTAGAAGATTTCCGCAAACACAAAAGGGACCAGTCTACTTTTGCTCGCAACCTCAGAAGCAAGACGAAATTTCAGAAGGGCGGAACACACAAAACCCCGACGAATAATTCACGCCCAATCAAGAATTTCCATGCAAGAGACAAGGAGTTCACATATCGCCCAGGCGTTACTTGTTACGCTTGTGGAGAAGAAGGGCACTATGCCAAGCAGTGCCCCAAGCCAAGGAACTCAACCCCGAAGCCTAACAATGGTGGCAATAATTCAGCACCCAAACAAAACAATTTCAACCCCAATAACAACCACATGAAGGGTCACCTGAACCACGTGACCAAAGAGGAAGCACAGAACGCCCCAGATATCGTACTCGGTACGTACCCCGTCAACACAATACCTGCCATGGTTTTGTTTGATTCTGGAGCTTCTCACTCATCATTTCAAAGAGTTTTGCTTTGCAAAATAACTTTTCGATGCTTCCCTTGGAAAAATCCATGATCATCAAGTCCCCTGGGATTAAGCAAGTGACCCAGAGTTACTGTCAAGGTGTGGTTATTGAATTTGAAGAATTGAAGTTTTACGCCAACCTTATTGTATTGGAAAGCAAAGGATTGGATGTCATCCTAGGGATGGATTGGTTAACCACCAACAAAGGTTTTATTGACTGCTTCAACCGGACCGTGATTCTCACACACCATCACGGGAAGACAATAAAAGTTTTAGCCAAAGAGAGACAAATACCTCGGCAACCGAGATTAAACAAGGTGGACGTTTCTGAGCTGAACAAGGTTCCAGTAGTGTGTGAATTTCCAGACGTATTTCCAGAAGAACTACCAGGCATGCCACCGGACCGAGAGATAGAATTCAGCATTGAGCTAGCACCCGGAACCGCTCCCATTTACAAGAAACCATACAGAATGGCACCATCCGAATTGGTAGAATTAAAGAAGCAAATAAAAGAATTATTGGAGAAAGGATACATACGAGCCAGTTCCTCACCTTGGGGTTCTCCAATTTTATTTGCCAAGAAAAAGGATGGAACACTGAGATTGTGTATTGACTATCAAGCTCTTAACATGGTCACAATCAAGAACAAATACCCAATGCCCCGAATAAATGATTTATTTGATCAGCTCGCACAGGCCAAAGTCTTCTCAAAAATTGACTTGAGATCAGGATACCACCAATTAAAAGTGCGAACAGAAGATATTCCCAAGACAGCCTTCACTTCCAGATATGGACTGTATGAGTTCACAGTAATGCCATTTGGGCTAACCAACGCCCCCGCATACTTTGTTCACCTCATGAACAAAGTATTTATGAAGTATATGGACAAGTTTGTTGTGGTATTCATCGATGATATTCTGATATACTCCAAAACACCAGAAGAGCACGCCGAGCATCTTAGGATTGTACTAGGAGAACTCAGGAAACATCAATTGTACGCCAAATTCAGCAAATGTGAATTTTGGCTAAGACAGGTGGGTTTTCTGGGCCACGTACTCACCCAAGAAGGTATTGCAGTAGACCCGGAAAAGGTCAAGGCCGTACTTGGCTGGAAACCACCAGCTAGCGTAACGGACGTACGAAGTTTCTTGGGAATGGCTGGCTATTACCGGAGATTTATTGAAGGATTCTCCACCATAGCAAAGCCAATGACGCAGTTGCTCAAGAAAGGCAAGAAGTTTGAATGGACGGAAGCATGTGAGAAAAGCTTCCAAGAGCTAAAAAGGAAATTAACAACGGCACCAGTATTAATTGTGCCAGACATACACAAGAATTTTGAGGTATATTGTGACGCATCCCGGAAAGGCCTCGGATGCGTATTGATGCAAGAAGGCAAGGTAGTTGCGTATGTCTCCAGACAACTTCGCAAGCATGAGGAGAATTATCCCACTCATGACTTAGAATTGGCAGCGGTCATCCATGCACTCAAGGAATGGAGACACTGTCTACTTGGAAATCGTTGTGAAATATACACATACCATAAGAGTCTTAAGTATATTTTCACACAGCCGGAACTTAATTTATGGCAACGACGCTGGTTGGAGTTGGTGAAGTATTATGATGTTGGAATCCACTATCATACCGGAAAAGCAAATGTTGTGGCAGATGCCCTTAGTCGGAATCCTAGCCCAGACAATGGCAGTATACCAAATTTGAGGCCAGAATTTCAACAGGAGTTTGCCAAACTCAATTTAGTAATGGTCACCGAAGGCAGTGTGTCGAATTTGGAAATACAGCCTACCCTGATGGAAAAGATTAAGGAGGCTCAGCATGGACACCCTAGCATTGATGGCATAAAAAGGAAAGTGAGTTTGGGCAAGGCCTCAGAATTCAACGTAGATGAGCGAGGAATATTGTGGTACGGAGAGAGACTTTGCGTACCAAATATCAAGGACCTCAAACAACAGATTCTGGCTGAAAGCCACACCGCTCCGTATTCAATCCACCCTGGAGGAACAAAAATGTACAAAGACCTTCAGGAAAATTTTTGGTGGCACGGTATGAAGAGAGACATAGCCACGTTCATTGCATGCTGTGACTCTTGTCAACGCATCAAGGCCGAGCACCAGAAACCAGCCGGGCTGTTACAGCCAAACAAGATACCCGAGTGGAAGTGGGACGAGATTGGAATGGATTTCATTGTTGGACTACCACGGTCACGACACGGAAATAATGCCATATGGGTCATCACCGACAGATTAACTAAAGTAGCACACTTTATCCCGGTGAAGACAACTCACACCACTCAAAGACTGGCCAGACTTTATCTTGCCCATATCATCTGTCTGCATGGAGTCCCAAAGACTATCATATCCGACAGAGGCACACAGTCATCTCTAGATTTTGGGATCACCTACAACAGGCACTGGGAACCCAACTAGCATTCAGTACCGCATACCACCCCCAGACTGATGGGCAAACTGAACGCGTAAACCAAATTCTAGAAGACATGCTGAGAGCCTGTGTCCTCACCTACGGAACCAGTTGGGAAGAAAGCTTGCCATATGCAGAGTTTGCATACAACAACAGTTATCAAGCCAGCTTGCAAATGGCACCCTTTGAAGCTCTATATGGGAGAAGATGGCGTACCCCGCTAAACTGGTCAGAAACCGGGGAAAGCCACATCTTCGGCCCAGATATGCTCAAAGAGGCTGAGGAGAAAGTTAAGACGATTAGAGATCGACTCAAGACAGCTCAAAGTCGGCAAAAGAGTTATTACGATCGAAAGCATCGGGAAATCAGTTTTGAACCCGGAGAGTTTGTATACCTAAGAGTTTCTCCTATGAGGGGTCTGCAATGATTCAGGATTAAGGGAAAGCTAGCACCAAGATTCATCGGACCATTCCGTATAGTGGCCCGAAGAGGCACGGTAGCCTACCAGCTAGACCTACCCAGAGATTTATCCGATATCCACAACGTGTTCCACATCTCGCAGTTGAGAAAGTACGTGAGCAACCCAGAGAAGCAAGTATCACATGAAAATATTGACGTACAACCAGACCTCACCTACCGGGAGCACCCAATAAAAATATTAGAAGAGTTTGAGAGGAGGACCCGACAGAAAACCATCAAGTTTTTCAGAGTTCAGTGGAGCAATCACACCGAGAATGAAGCAACTTGGGAGATAGAGGATTTTCTTCGGACGGAGCACCCACACCTGTTTAAGGATTAGCTGAAATCTCGGGGACGAGATTTTTCCTAAGGGGGTAGGTGCTGTGACACTCCAAAAATTTTGTGGTTTTTGTTTTCAGCAAGAGCCTTGCTTGGTTTAAAGAAGGTCATTTAAACCCTTCTTAAAAAACCTCTCTTCTAAGTTTTCCCTCTCAAAATATTTTCTTGGATTTAGTTTCTTCTAAAAAGAAAACCTTTTTGGTTTTGGGCTTTTCTTTGGTTTTGATCCCTTCTTGTTTTTACCATGCCTCTTGTGGTAAAATTCTCCCAAAACCCCTCCTTCCACTTTGGGACAACCCTAACATTATGTCCCAACTAGTTAAATCCATTTTTGGATCTTATCTCATTTATTTCTTTTCCCAAAACAATTCTGCCCTTTATTTTGAGCCTAGGTAATTTGCAAAGCAAGTACCTTAATGCCTTTGAACTTTGGTCTCAAATCAACTCCTCTGGATAGTCCTTAGCACCCACAACCTAGAACCATCAAGATCCACTCTTCTTCTTTTCAAAATTTTCAAATTTCACCCTCTGCAAGTTTGCACCAGATTTGACAAATTTGGTGAAATTCATATCTCCACTTCTCCAAAAATTCCACCAAAATTCAGGCAACCCCCAGTTGCAATGAGAGACCACTCCACCAAAAACCAGCTCAAGGAAAAATCCCCACATGCCAAAATCATTCTGTCGAACACCTGGCCTGCACTGTTACTGTGCATCTTCAGAAATTCAGTAAGTTCAGTGTCGTTTCTTCGTCAGGGTTCAGTCACATGTTGACTATGCGCCTGGCGCGTTGTGCACGGCCCTTCCTCCCTGTCCGGAGCACCACACGCGCGCTTGGCTCGTTCCTGGCGTCGGTGGCACCCTGGCCCGCCTGCACCGGCGTCTTCCGCGGCGGCAGAGCCTCCCGTGGCGGCCGACAGGGGGCATCCTGCGGCATAACGCCGTTCGGCACCGCCCAAACCACCTGAGAGCTCCGCGTGGCCATCTCCCTTGCCAGCGCACGCATGCAGCACCATCGCCGTGGCCTGGCACGCTCAGGGCGCGCTCTCTACCGCCGACGTGCCGTACGGTCGTTCCGTCGGGGACAGGCCATAACCACCCTTGCCATGTTGAGTTAGGCACTGGAATGGAACCAGTGCTCCGTCTAGACGATGCTCAAGCCCTTAAACCAACCGTCCAGCCACAGCGCCACCGTAATCGCTCGCCGGACTTATCCCGTTCACGGCAACCGCCTCGAGCCGGCTATAAATAGCGCCTCCGAGCTCTCTCTCGACCCCGCACATCACCACCACCTCACCAGACCCCGCCTAGCCACTGGAAAAGCCTTGAGGGGCCCTTCTTCCTCCACTCCGGCCACCTCCGTCCGCCTCGGGCTCCGGCAGCGTTCTCTCCGGTGAGAACTCCTCCACTGCCCTAGACTTGCCCGTAGCCTCATGGCACCTCTAGGAGACTAACCCCCACTCCAATTTGACCCCAGCAGCTCTCTCTGAGGAGGTCCACAACTACCCGAACCACCGTCCGCCGGAGCAAGGGCCGCCATCGACACAGTGCTCGCTGGCGACCACCACCACCACCCACCGACGCGGAAGGACGTACTAAACACGGAGGTACCACCCGACCCCCTTGCCTCGCCGTGGATCGCCGTCGGCGACCACCGCAGCTCTCGGGCGCCGTCGAGCCCCGTCTCCCTCATTTGAATATTCAAACCTGACGGGTGGGACCCGCCTGTCAGTCTCTCATTCTTTCTTTTAAACGAATCGTTTTCTGGACTTTTCTGCAGAACCCCCTGAGAGTTTTCTGTTTCATTACAGAAAGGTCCCTGAATCAAAACCCTTATAACTTTTAAACAGAAAAGTATTTTTGTTTGATTCCTTTTCTGTTCTCTTTTAAATTTTGTCTAGTTTTTTAGCAGATTTATTTGAAAATTATTTGGATTACTTTTTGTGCACCTCGCGGTATTTACGTTACGTGCGTATTATCTTATACCGTAGATACCGGAGGAGGTGACGGAGCCGCGAACTTCACCCAGTTAGACTCTGACTACTCTGAACCAGGCAAGCATGTTTGAACTCTTGATATGATGAGTGTTTGTTGCATGTTTGCATTTAGGAGTTTCATGGCATGTTTATGAACATTTCTTTGAATGTTATATTTCATGCACAGAAGTGGAAAGTAAGTTTCGGAAAGCCATATGTTGTTGGATACATATTTGCATGGCCATGTGATGGCATGAGGATGGGTAAGATGGCAGTGTTGTGGCATGCCAGTCTTACGCCAGTCTATTTTGACTTCAGTGTCATCGTGAATTAAATCACATTCCCATTCATTTCCATTCCTGTACTGCCACATGTTTTCCACAAGGAATATGGCCTAGTAAGTTGCAAACCGTTTTCCTGGTACACACCAAATAGAGAGGCCGGGATGAGGGTTCCATGGCCCTGGATTAAAGCCCGTCATCCGGTCAGGGGGCATGGGTGTTTCCGGTTGGGACCGAGAGGGGGGCACCCCTTAGAGCGTGCGTATACAAATTTGATCCCATGCTATTCGAGGTTGTGGCCTCCCCGTCTCAAAGTTTTTCTTGGACGTTGTCTAGGGTGATTCCTGGCATCGTGAGGTGGAATGGGTGTGTACTGGTTAAATGTGTTTCTACTGAAATACCATAAACGGAACTAGTCCTTCGTGACTACGGAAATCCGTTGGCTGTGGTCAGTTAGTACAAACTCTGCAGAGTCACAAATCCTTTAAATCATCTTGTACATGTCCAAGTACTGTGTTCATCTTATCTTGTCAGATATCAGCCTCAGTGACAAAACCTGGTGGACTACATGAGTTTGAAATCTGGTTAAAAGTTTATTCTTGTGGAGGAACTAACCCGTTATTTACATTTGATATAAGCCCTTTCTGTGATGTCGCTCAGACGTCCGACTGTGGCAGACTTGTTATTTACATTTGATATAAGCCCTTTCTGTGATGTCGCTCAGACGTCCGACTGTGGCATTTCTTTTACAAGCCCTTTCTGTGATGTTGCTCAAACGTCCGACTGTGGCATTCCTTTTACAAGCCCTTTCTATGACGTCGCTCAGATGTCCGACTGTGGCATTTCTTTTATAAGCCCTTTCTGCAATGTCGCTCAGACATCCGACTGTGGCATTTCTTTTATAAGCCCTTTAAGTGGTGTCGCTGAGACGCCCGACTGTGGCATTTCTTTTATAAGCCCTTTCTGCGATGTCGCTCAGACGTCCGACTGTGGCATTTCTTTTATAAGCCCTTTAAGTGGTGTCGCTGAGACGCCCTACTGTGGCATTTCTTTTATAAGCCCTTTTTGTGGTGTCGCTTAGACGCCCGACTGCGGCATGAGCTTTATTTGTTTACCTTTCGAGGCGTCGCTCCAGACACCCGATCGGTTTTTAGTTATTTGTTTTACTTATCAAGTCGTGCAAAAATATTATTATTGGAATGAGCATCATTATTTTGCTCATGACGCATTCATGCATACATTTGTTATATCTTTTGTCCGAACTGTCTTGCGAGTACTTTCAAAGTACTCACCTGGCTTGTTGATTTGGCCAGATGTTGATGAAGGAGATCTCATGGATGAAGAGTTCGATAGCGAGTCCGACGCCTAGAGGAGTCCTAGTCAGTCCCGTGCGATCCTGCATTTGGTCACTGTATTATATCCGCTTCCGCCACCCCAGAAATAAATACATCGAGCCTCACCTCGACGCTCGATGAGCTGCCAGTTAGGAGTCAAGTTATCCACCACCACTTTTTATCTCAAGCTAGTAGCATGTCACCACACCCCTGTGTCATAACCACCCTTATGTAAGATATTGGCGAGTTTGTAATAAATTGTTGAGCAGCCTCAGCTCAACCCTGTAATATATTTAGTGCTATTGGTCCTCTGTTTATCAAGTACTTGTCTACCAGTGAGGATAACTTCTCCTATAATGGGATCTAAAGATCGATTTTCTCAATAAGTATTTTATTGAAAAACCGGTCGTGACATAATTATCCATCACTGATCCAATGCCTACGAGATTTTCACATATTATTCTTTGCTTATCTACTTTACCGTTGCCACTATTACAATTACTACAAAACTACTTCTGTTACTTTTGCTACCGTTACCGTTACTTCCATACTACTTTGCTACTAAATACTTTGCTGCAGATACTAAGTTATCCAGGTGTGGTTGAATTGACAACTCAACCGCTAATACTTGAGAATATTCTTTGGCTCCCCTTGTGTCGAATCAATAAATTTGGGTTGAATACTCTACCCTCGAAAACTGTTGTGATCCCCTATACTTGTGGGTTATCAAGACTATTTTCTGGCGCCATTGCTGGGGAGCATAGCTCTATTCTTTGAGTCACTTGGGATTTATATCTGCTGGTCACTATGAGGAACTTGAAAGACGAAAGAACTAAGATTTATCCCTCAACTACGAGGGGAGGTAAGGAACTGCCATTTAGCTCTGCACTAGATTCTCCTTCTGTTATGAGTAAGCTTGCGACATCTAAACCTTCTTCTGCTATTAATTCTGATATGCCGCATGTTATTGATGATGCCACTTCTACTATGCATGATACTTATGATGAAACTACTTCTGTGCTTGATACTACTGTGCCATTAGGTGAATATCTTGATGAACAACTTGCTAGGGTTAGAGAGAATGAAATTCTTGAAACTGATATTATTGATGATAGTGATGATGAAGGTTCTCCTCCTAAATATGAATTGCCTGTTGTTCCTAAGGGTTATGTTATGGACGAAGAAACTGCTAGAGATTTTCTTGCTTGCAATGATAGATTTGATCTTAAGAAGTTATTAGCTAAACTGAAACAGAAATCTCTAAATGCTAGAATGAAATATGACCCTGCTTTTGCTACTTCACCTATCTTTGTTACTGATAAGGATTATCATTTCTCTGTTGATCCTGAGATAATTACTTTGATTGAATCTGATCCTTTTTATGGCTATGAATCTGAAACTGTTGTGGCACATCTTACTAAGTTAAATGATATAGCCACCATGTTCACTAATGATGAGAAATGTCGCTACTACTATATCCTTAAGATATTTCCATTCTCATTAAAGGGTGATGCTAAAACTCATTTTAATTCTCTTGATCCTAGTTGTGTGCGTAGTCCCCAAGATATGATTTATGTCACATCCTGATTTTCATGCCACAACACTTAAGCTAATAAATCATCATAAAATGTGGTTTGACGAAAACTTTTGAGTGTTTGGTCCTTGCTTGATTTGATTTCTGTGTGTTGGTTGCAAGTGCTCTAAAAATCAAATAAATCCTCCAGCTCCTATACTTCATCTCCTTGCTCCAAACTCCTGAACCAATGATCATGCCATGTGTATAGGACATAAAAATAATTTCTTGCAAAAATAATTTGGCCAAATAGTATTTTCAAAAATTAGTTTTTCAAAACCCCCTTAATTGAGGTGTGCACTATAAGTACTTAATTAAGGGCAGTAAAAATCTTTCCAAAAATATATTTGACTCCTATTATATATAGGATACCCAGAAACCACAAAAATATAATTTTAAAAGTTATTTTCCTATTTTATTTAAAAGCTTTTTCTTAAGGCTAGAAATGGTCTTTAATAGGGAAAAAATATTTTATTATTTCAAAAATATTTGACAAAAATCAGGGAAACTCAGTGGACATATATTTTCCATATATAAGAGTTTCAACACATGGTCATGTTCAAAATATTGGACAAAACCTCCCAAAACCATTTCTGCCAATTTCAAGGATTTGAAATATTTCTACAGGAAATATTTTCATAAAAATCCAAGAAAATTTTATCATGTCACAAATGCCCTATTTTGTGATCTTGCCAAGTCTCGTGACTTGGAGAACAAGATAACATCATCAAATCCCCTCAGAACCATTTCTGTCCATTTTGAAGTTTGAGCAACTTTACATTGCCAAACATTCCCAAATGTTCTCAAACCTTGTGAACATGCTCAAATGTTCTAATTATACATCTAGACAAAGAGGCACAAGTTGGAGAACAAGTTAACTTGATCAAAGGGCCCCAAAACCCTTCCTGTCCAGAACCAAATTTGAACAACTCTACATTGGCAACTTTCTCCTTTTGATCTCAACTTTTGTGGACATGTTCATAACCTCAAATGAAGACCCTAAAACAAGTGGTGCATCAAGGAGAACAGATTTGCATGAATAAATCTTGGAAAGTCCATTTCTGCTGATTTCTAGGGTTTACAAAAGTTGCATTGGCAACTTTTCCCAAATGAACTCAATCTTGGTGGAACCTCTTATTTTCTCATACCATTTGACCCTGTCAAGCCTCATGACAAATGGAGATCATCTACTTGCCCAAACCATTATCAAACACCTTGTGCCACTTTACCAAAATACCATCTTTGACCTCTTCCACTAATCTCCAAGGCCTCAACTTTTTACCACAGCCCCTCAGAGTTCCCTTGCACCTCCAGTAACTCTTCCCTGGCCTCAACTCAATGATTGAAGGGTGAAACATCCCCATTTACCCTTCTGGACAGCAGCATTCTTCTCCTTTCTCACCTCCCTCCTCACTCCAGTGGATCTCCAGGGCATCCAATGCCCCTCCCCACTTGTTTACTTCTCCCTAGCGCTACCAGACATGAGTGGGCACGCCCCTGCCCCTTAAACAATGCCATGGCAGCCAAAGGCAAGCTCTAGAGCGTGCTACAATGCGCCCCCGCACTGTAGCCGCCCCCTGCCAAGCACCTCCGGCCACCTCGGGCCTCCCCAGTGCGCCCGACGAGGTGCCTCGGCGTCTGTGACACGCTAAACCCCTGCCCCCTCCTTCTCCCTCCCGCTGCCTCTGCTCACACGCGCGCCGGCCGCCCGAGAGCTCCAATGAGCGGCCTCACACGCGCGACACCTCTGGCCCTCCCCCGCTCCTTCTCTCCCTTTCTCCGGCCGTAGACCATCTCAACAAATGCCACGGACACGCACACACGAGCCCTCGTGGCTTGCAGCAATGGCAACAGCCTCGCCGGCGCATGAGCTCACAGTGCACCTCGCCCGCTTCCCTTAAAGGCCACCCTGAGCCATCTTTGGCTTCCGATGGCTCTCTCTCCCTCCTGCGCGTCATCCCTACCGGCTCACTCCTCTCCCCGCACCCTCCATAGCCCTCCATGACCGGAGAGCTGCCGCCGGCATCCACCTAAATTCAGCCGAGCCCGAGCTCTTCTCCCTCTCCTCTCTCCACCAGCAGGCTCCCCAGAGCAAGGTGGAGCTCCCACGCTCTTTCCCTCGTCCGAGGGCGCACCGTAGCGCCATCTCCAATCTCACCCGACGCCACCGTCCGCCAGCGTCCAAGCCGTCGTCGCCTTGGCCATCCCCGGTAGCCGTGGCATACATGAATGGATGCGGCGTCCGGCGCCGAGCTCATCCATAGCCGGGGCGTCGCCGGAGGTGCTCCGTAGCGCCGAAAGTCGTCGTCGGGGCTCTCTGCTCCCTCGGCCAGGCAAGCGCGCGGGAGGAAGATGAAGACGAAGGCCCTGCAGGCGGGCCCCGCTTGTCAGTGGCCTAGCCACCGGGCCACGCTGGCAAGTGGAGGCGGGTTCGCCCTCTCTCGCGTCCCCGCGGTGAAGGTGCACTCCGCGTGGGCGCCTTCGACGTCGCCTCTGTCGTCCCGTGCGGCTGGGCCGGCCCACGGTCTATCTGTCGCCTCGTGCGCAGGATAAGGTTAAAGCCTTATTTCCTTTTTCTTTTTCATGTCAACTTCAAAAATCCATAAATAATTCAACAGAGCTCCAAATCCAATGATTCAAATTTCTAGTAGTTTCTAAAATCATGCCCTACCACATGGTGCTATTGTCACATTTTTACAGAAGCATTTCCTTCACAAATATTTATCAAAACCCCATTTTCCATTTCTATGATGAAGTTTAGAAAATCACAGAGAGCTCAAAATTGATCCAAATGCCATGATTCAAATTCCTAGATGCTTCTAAGTTCATAACTTAGTTTATGAACATTTTTCTTAATACTTTCTGTACCCCACAATATAATGAGCCATTTCTTCATATTTGTCAACTTGGCAAATTCATAGGGAATTCATTTGAACTCCAAATCCAGTGAAACCAACTCCTAGATGCTTCTAAAATCATGATTTGTTAAATGGCTGCCTTTGCTCATTTTCCAAATATATATTTCTGGACACTTCTTGCAAATCCATAAACCCCTTGGTTCCATCATATCAAAATGTTCAGATATATACATAGATCAAATCCCAATGAAACTACTTTGGTCATCCCTCATATGACCAAAGGTATCCTAGAAAAGTCCAACTTACATTTTTAGAGCACTTTTATTTTCTGCCTTGTTGTGTTGCTTATTATGGTTGCTTTCGACGATAGTTGAAGAAGTAGACGAAATGCTCGGAGTTGGACCAGAGATATTTGAAGACCTCGAAGACTTTGTTAAAACAGGCAAGAGCCCTTTGACCATGTCTATGAAACCCTTTTTATGCATATCATATAACACCATATTGTTGTTGCAACGGAATCATGATGAGGTGCTATCCACTTTGATGGTTTGCCACCGTACTTCCTCGTTGATATTTGCATTGTGCATAACCCTACCTCCTTATGAGGGTTATGACGGTGGGAGTAGATAGGATGCTAAAGTAGATGATACGCAAAAAGGGACGGGTATATGCATGGTGAAGGAGACAAAGTATTTTCAGAAGACTTTTCGAAAACCCCATCGGGTGCCACTTATGCCCGGGGGAGATGATGAGTTGGGTAGCCACTTGATGACGAAGTGGTGTACCGAGGCAAGTGTGTGTTGTTTTCAAAACAGATTGGTTTAAGTTGCGACCGTTATTCCAACCTTACAAGCGCAACCACTGTACCCTTATATGGGAAAGGGCATTATTGATTACCTAGACCGATACTAGCTTGGAGCCCGCAATATTAGTGACGGGAGAGTTGTTGGTGCGCTCTCTCGGGATGGGGTCGTGCCAGGTAGGGCGGCCATGACTGTTTTCACAGGGCACCGGACACACCGTTGGTACCCCGTGCTTGTGGTATGTGATGAATATGGGAGCGAGGCTCCACAACTTTATGATGTGAAATGTTAGGCACGGGGGTTACTACCAATCGAGTGGACTCCATGTTAGTGTCGTCTAGGGAAAGGTAGTGATCGGGTGCTTACCCCGAGTACTTGAGGTATCGCGGGTCGTGGATGACACGGAAGTTCCCCGGATCTTGTGGGTAAAGTGTGCAACCTCTGCAGAGTGTAAAACTATTCGAATAGCCGTGTCCACGGTCAAGGACAATTGGGTAACTGCTCTTGGGCTACGTCCACATGTTTACAAACCGTGCGTGTGTGTTGATAAAACTACTTGGGTCAAGTCAAGGGACTTGATATGATTGAGTTGGGTTGGTGCCCACTCTATTTATGTTGATATCTGTAACCTGTCCTCATGGTTACTTGAATTCTCTTGATGCATGTCTTACAAGTTGTTGAACATGTCATTACACTCAAAACTAGCTTTCTGCAAAAATTTACCTATATCATCCATTGTTGTATCTTGAACCAAAACATGGGTTGCTTGCGAGTACAATCAAAGTACTCATTGGCTTGCCACTGGTTATTTAATTGACCAAGCATGGAAGAACCGGAGTTCGAAGAAGAGTTCTTTGGAGTCGAACATGCGAACTAGGACGTTTCCCAGTCAGAATGCCTGTAGGGTTAAGGCAGATGGCATGGGTTCTACTTAACGACGAAGATTTCCGCTGCTTGTGTTTCATTTGATGTTCAGCCCTTAAGGCTTTGTCAATGTAAGACTTGACCATAATGGTCATAATTTGTGTAAGACGGTATGTATGGATGTAAGACTCTTGTTATTCAGCTTCTGTGTGTTCAATGAGCATTGATCTCTGGGATCACTGTACACGTGCATTCGGTGATCTCGACTTATGAGTTGGGGTCCCCACAATTTATTACTTCTCTGCTAAATATTTCCCTGCTCATAAGAACCAGGCTGCTTTGAGGGAAATATATAATTTTGTGCAAATTGAAGAAGAGAGTCTCCCACAAGCTTGGGGGAGGCTTCTCCATTTACTTACTGCTTTATCTGATCATCCTCTTAAGAAAAATGAAATACTTGATATCTTTTATAATGGACTAACTGATGCTTCCAAGGACCACATGGATAGTTGTGCTGGTTGTGTTTTCAGGAAAAGAACAGTCGATCAAGCTGAATTGCTATTGAATAATATGTTGACTAATGAAAAATAGTTGGACACTTCCTGAGCCAATTCCTGAGCCAGTTTCTGAGCCAACTCCTAAATCAACTCTGAAGAAAAGGGGTGTTCTATTTCTCAGTCCTGAAGATATGCAAGAGGCAAAGAAATCTATGAAAGAGAAGGGTATTAAAGCTGAAGATGTTAAGAATTTACCTCCTTTTGAAGAAATACATGGCCTTAATATACCACCTATCAAAGAAACACATGGTCTTGATAACCCGACACAGGTAGTAAAGGTAAATTCTCTCTATAGATATGATAAAGTTGAAATCCCATCTACTAAGTTTTCTAGCCAATGCTAGGATGAATTTGATGAGTTTATGGCTAGACAAGAAAATTTCAATGCTTATGTTGGTAGACAATTAAAAAGCAATGCTTATATGATTGGACACTTGAGTGATTATATGGCTAGAGTTAAAGGTGAACTTAAACTCATTAGCAAGCATGCTTCTATGGTTAACACTCAATAAGAACAAGTGCTTAAGGCTCAGAATGATTTGCTCAATGAACTAAATAATAAACATGATTTTGCGGTTAGAGTAGCAACTAGAATGGGTAAAATGAGTCAGGAACCTTTGTATCCTGAAGGTCACCCTAAGAGAATTGAGCAAGATTCTCGGAGAAATAATATAGATGCACCTAGTCCTTCTAAAAAGAAGAAAAAGAAAAATGATAGGACTTTGCATGCTTCTAGTGAACCTGTTGTAGAAAATCTAAGAATCCTAATGATATTTCTATTTCTGATGTTGAAACACAATCTGGTGATGAACATGAACTGGTGATAATGTTAATGATAATGTTCATGTTGATGCTCAACCTAGTAATAATAATGATGTAGAGATTGAACATGCTATTGATCTTGATAACCCACAATCAAAGAATCAACGTTATGATAAGAGAGACTTTGTTGCTAGGAAGCACGGTAAAGAAAGAGAACCATGGGTTCAGAAACCCATGCCTTTTCCTCCTAAGCCATCGAAGAAAAAGGATGATGAGGATTTTGAGCGCTTTACTAAAATGATTAGACCTATCTTTTTTACGTATGCGCTTAACTGGTATGCTTAAAGTTAATCCTTATGCCAAGTACATGAAAGATATTATTACAAATAAAAGAAAGATACCTGAAGCTGAAATTTCCACCATGCTTGCTAATTACACATTTAAAGGTGGAATACCTAAGAAACTAGGAGATCCAGGAGTACCAACTATACCATGCTCCATTAAAAGAAACTATGTTAAAACTGCTTTGTGTGATCTCGGAGCTGGTGTTAGTGTTATGCCTCTCTCTTTATATCGTAGACTTGAATTGAATAAGTTGACACCTACTGAAATATCTTTGCAAATGGCCGATAAATCAAACGGTATACCTGTCGGTATTTGTGAGGATGTGCCTGTTGTGGTTGCAAACGTTACTATCTTAACAAACTTTGTTATTCTTGATATTCCCGAGGACGATAGTATGTCGATTATCCTTGGTAGACCCTTTTTGAATACTAAAGCGGCTATTATTGATTGCAACAAAGGCAATGTCACTTTTCATGTTAGTGGTAATGAGCATACGGTACACTTTCCGAGGAAACAACCTCAAGTTCATAGTATCAACTCTATTGGAAAAATTCCATCAATTATTATTGGAGGTTTTGGATTTCATCTTCCTACTATCAAGAAGAAATATGATATTCTTATTATTGGGGATGTGCATATCCCCGTTGAGGTAACCTAGTGTTATTCAAAATTTCTCCCATTCCATGTTATTCGGAATGAGTTTGTTAACAAGACTTGATCAACCTTGTTAGTGGATTCCTTTTGATGATCATGAGATGGATGAAGTTAGAAGGCACAACCTTTTGTACCCTCTTTTTACTTTCTGTTATTTAGAATAAATAAAGCAAAATTAGTATTTTCTATCTGTCTTCTGAATTATCCATGCAATAAAAAATATCCCGAAAATAAAAGTTCTCCAAATGCCCTGCAAATTTAATATGATTTTTTTTGGAATATTTGAGAATATGTGGCACTGAGAACATAGCAGGGGGAGCTGGCACCTAGCCACGAGGGTCAGGGGCGTGCCCTACCCCCCTGGGCGCGCCCCCCTTCCTCATGGGCCCACGGTGGACCCCCTCCACTTATTCCTGCACCCATGCACTTCTTCTTCCTCCCAAAAAATCACTATCCAGCTCATGCACGAGTTCTAGCTTATCTTGCTGCCATTTTCGATCTCCTTGCTCAAAGCTCCATTCACAAAACTGCTTTGGGGGATTGTTCTTTGGTGACCCTATTCTTGAACTGGCATGTCAAATTTATATGGTCCCAAGTAATTCTAATGCATGATATAGCCTCTAGGCACTTGTAGGAGTAGTTGCTATCAATCTTATTGAGTTTGGTTCACTTTTATTTTGAGTTACTAAAAATTTCAGAAATTTTCAAAAAATGATGAAGAGATTTTTGAGGGGGCCTTCTAGCCAAAGCTCAAAGGAGAAACAAAGTAAGGAGAATAAGAAGCCCAAGTATAATCTCCCTGGCGTCATGGAAGTTCGGCCATGTGAATGGCCTTCTGATGATTTCTTGAAAGCAGCCGGTATTCATGATGATTTTTATTCTTTGGCTGATAATGCGGGCCTCACCGACTTCTCCACGACCAGCTCGATCAGTATCTCCTACTCACTAATACTTTCGTGCAAAAATTTTACTTTTATCTTAAGAAATCACCTCCTTCAGTAGAGTTTCATTTATATGATGAGGCTAAGGAGATGTCATTATATGAATTTTGTGCGGTTTGCAAGATACCCTTTGAGGGAAGCTTAGAGGAACCACATCGTAAAGATGTGGATAGATTTATTGATACTATTACTGTAGGGGAAACGAGGAAGGTTTCCGATTCAAGAATTACTAGCATACATTTTCCTGTTTTATGCTACTTTGCAATATTTGCTAGTCGATGCTTAATTGGTCGCAGAAACTGTGGAAACCTTAGTGTTCCTGATATTATTATTTTGTTGCATGCTTTATTTCGTGATAACTCTGTTAGCATGGGCGCTATTATTGCTAAACGATTAAGTCTGAACCGTACAAAGGGCCCCATCTTTGGAGGTATCTATGCTTCATGCCTTGCTGAACACTTCAGGATACCTATTAGGCATTTTGAGAAAGAGGAAAACCTATTGTCCCCTAGTTTTCTAGATTATAAGACCATGGTAGCACATGAGTTTATAGTTAAAAATGATGAGAAGATGCTTAAGTATAGTTTGAGATTTCATAAAGCTCACAGTGAGACTATTATCCTGCATGCACCCTCTTTGTTTGACTTAACTGCACGCCCTTACCTCGTCTTGCCGGAGGCCGTTTATGCATTCCGGGGCCAGACATCAGCTCCAGAGCCTGAGCCGGAACCACCACTTGACCCTTATCGACCATCCTGTTATCAGTGGGGTCTGGAGGAGATTGCCAGCCAGTGGCAGTCAGCTGACACATCTCAGTACGACCCTAGTTACAACTTCGGATATCCGCCAGGCCATCCATGGGCATAGACCAACTTAGGCCAAAAGCCTAAGCTTGGGGGAGTACGTATTTCTCATCGACACTATATTAATGTTCACACACTCATTCTAGTTGTCGATGATCATACTTTTTCATTGTACTATCCATGCTAGTTTACTTTATTTTTCTAGTTTTCTTCTTGTGTGTTTGATAACCTTAAGAAAAACCAAAAAAATTAGTTAGTTTACTTCCCATGCATGTAGTATTAGTAATTAAAAGAAAACCCAAAAAGATTTCTCGTTCTTCTTTTGCTTGTTCGGAGCTTTCCCGTGTAAATAGTTTTATTTCTTTTCTTTTCTTTGGGGGTCGAGAGGAGAAGACCATAATCAAAATGTTAAGTGGGTCTCATATGCATTATTGTTTATTTAACCAAGAGCCGATATTACCTTGTCTTCTCCCTTGAATTGAATGCTTGAAGATTCCAGCTTTGTCCAATGCTTTGTGATAACTCAGTTAGCATGGGCGCTATTATTGCTAAACGATTAAGTCTGAACCGTACAAAAGGCCCCATCTTTGGAGGTATCTATGCTTCACGCCTTGCTGAACACTTCAGGATACCTATTAGGCATTTTGAGAAAGAGGAAAAGTTGTTGTCCCCTACTTTTCTAGATTATAAGAGCATGGTAGCGCATGAGTTTATTGTTAAAAATGATGAGAAGATGCTTAAGTATAGTTTGAGATTTCATAAAACTCACCATGAGACTATTATCCTGTCTGCACCCTCTTTGTTTGACTTAACTACATGCCCTTACCTCATCTTGCCGAAGGCCTTTTATGCATTCTGGGGCCAGACATCAGCTCCAGAGCCTGATCTGGAACCACCACTTGACCCTTATTGACCATCCTGTTATCAGTGGGATCCGGAGGAGATTGCCAGCCAGTGGCAGTCAGATGACACATCTCAGTACGACCCCAGTTACAACTTCGGATATCCGCTAGGCCATCCATGGAAATAGACCAACTTAGGCCAAAAGCGTAAGCTTGGGGGAGTACGTATTTCTCACCGACACTATATTGATGTTCACACACTCATTCTAGTTGTCGATGCTCATACTTTTTCATTGTACCACCCATGCTAGTTTATTTCTTTTTCTAGCTTTCTTCTTGTGTGTTCGATAACCTTAAGAAAAACCAAAAAATTAGTTAGTTTACTTTCCATGCCTGTAGTAGTAGTAATTAAAAGAAAACCTAAAAATATTTCTCGTTCTTCTTTTGCTTGTTGGGAGCTTTCCTGTGTAAATAGTTTTATTTCTTTTCTTTTATTTGGGATTCGAGAGGAGAAGACCATAATGAAAATGTTAAGTGGCTCTCATATGCATTATTGTTTATTTAACCAAGAGCCCATATTACCTTGTTTTCTCCCTTGAATTGAATGCTTGTAGATTCCAGCTTAGTCCAATGCACGTGCACTATTATTATTATCCACGCCGTTCAGTCATGCAAGTGAAGGCAATAATGACGATATATGATGGACTGATTGACATGAGAGAAGTTGGTATGAACTCGACCTATCTTGTTTTTGTAAATATGATTAGTTCATCGTTCCTGATTCATCCTATTATGAATAAACTTGTTTGCAATGACAATGAGAGATTATAGTTGCTTATGTCATGCATAATTAGCTAGGAGCTTATAATGGTTTACCTTGCATGCCAACATGCTATTAAAATGGTTGTGATGTGGTATGATAGGGTGGTATCCTCCATTGAATGATTCGAGCGTCTTGACTTGGCACATGTTCACGCATGTAGTTGAAACAAAATCAACATAGCCTTCACAATATTTATGTTCATGGTGGATTATATCCTACTCATGCTTGCACTCAGTGTTGATTAATTTTAATGCATGTTGATGACTATTGTCGCTCTCTAAATTGGTCGCTTCCCAGTCTCTTTCTAGCCTTCACCTGTACTAAGCGGGAATACTGCTTGTGCATCCAAACTCCATAAACCCCAAATTTATTCCGTATGAGTGCACCATACCTTCCTATATGCGGTATCTACCTACCGTTCCAAGTAAATTTGTATGTGCCAAACTCCAAACCTTCAAACGAAATTCTGTTTTTATGCTCGAGCCACTCATGTATCAACTAGGGTTGTCTGTATCTTCCATGTTAGACGGGTTATTCTCAAGAGGAGTGGACTCCGCTCCTCACTCATGAGAAAATGGCTGGTCACCGGGATGCCCAGTCCCATGCTCAAATCAAATCAAAATAATTAAACAAAACTCCCCCAGGATTGTTATTAGTTGGAGGCACCTGTTGTTTCGGGCAAGCCATGGATTGATGCTTGTTGGTGGAGAGGGAGTATAAACTTTACCATTCTGTTTGGGAACCGCCTATAATGTGTGTAGCATGGAAGATATTGAGATCTCTCAGTTGTTATGTTGATAGTGAAAGTAGACCGCTCAAAATGTTATTTACCTCTATTTCAAAATCAAGCTCTAGCACCTCTACAAATCCCTGCTTCCCTCTACGAAGGGCCTATCTATTTACTTTTATGTTGAGTCATCACCCTCTTATTAAAAAGCACCCGCTGGAGAGCACCTTTGTCATTTGCATGCATTACTATTAATTTATATTGGGTATGACTATGACTGGATCTCTTTTACGATGAATTACAATGTTTAGTCAGTCCTTGATCTTTAAAGGTGCTCTGCATTTATGTTTTGTGGTCTCAAAAAAGGCTAGCAAGATACCATCTTGCTATATCATATTATGATTGTTTTGAGAAAGTATTGTCATCCAAGATTTATTATTATTGCTCGCTAGTTGATTATGCCATTGATATGAGTAAATATGAGACCTAAGTGTTATTGTGAATATGGTTAGTTCATAATCTTTGCTGAAAACTTGAATGCTGGCTTTACATATTTGCAATAACAAGAGCAAACAGAGTTTGTAAAAGTTTTTCTTTATCACTTTCAGTTTATCAACTGAATTGCTTGAGGACAAGCAAAGGTTTAAGCTTGAGGGAGTTGATACGTCTCCGTCGTATCTACTTTTCCAAACACTTTTGCCCTTGTTTTGGACCCTAACTTGCATGATTTGAATGGAACTAACCCGGACTGATGCTGTTTTCAGCAGAACTGCCCTGGTGTTATTTTTGTGTAGAAATAAAAGGTCTCGGAATGACCTGAAAATCCACAGAGCAACTTTTCAGAATTAATAAAAAATATTGGCGAAAGAATCAACGTCAGGGGGCCCACACCCTGTCCACGAGGGTGCCCACCCCTAGGGCGCACCCCCTGCCTCGTGGGCACCCTGGACCTCCACCGAAGTCAACTCCAACTCTATATATTCACTTTCGTGGAGAAAAAATCAGAGAGAAAGATTCATCACATTTGACGATACGGAGCCGCCGCCCAGCCCTAATCTCTCTTGGGAGGGCTGATCTGGAGTCCGTTCGGGGCTCCGGAGAGGGGGATTCGACGCTGTCGTCATCATCAACCATCCTCCATCACCAATTTCATGATGCTCACCGCCGTGCGTGAGTAATTCCATTGTAGGCTTGCTAGACGGTGATGGGTTGGATGAGATTTACCATGTAATTAAGTTACTTTTGTTAGGGTTTGATCCCTAGTATCCACTATGTTCTGAGATTGATGCTGCTATGACTTTGCTATGCTTAATGCTTGTCACTAGAGCCCGAGTGCCATGATTTCAGATCTGAACCTATTATGTTTTCATGAATATATGTGAGTTCTTGATCCTATCTTGCAAGTCTATAGTCACCTATTATGTGTTATGATCCGACAACCCCGAAGTGACAATAATCGGGATACTTCTCAGTGATGACCGTAGTTTGAGGAGTTCATGTATTCACTAAGTGCTAATGCTTTGGTCCGGTACTCTATTAAAAGGAGGCCTTAATATCCCTTAGTTTCCATTAGGACCCCGCTGCCACGGGAGGGTCGGACAAAAGATGTCATGCAAGTTCTTTTCCATAAGCACGTATGACTATATTCGGAATACATGCCTACATTACATTGATGAACTGGAGCTAGTTCTATGTCACCCTATGTTATAACTATTAGATGAGGAATCGCATCCGACATAATTATCCATCACTGATCCAATGCCTACGAGCTTTTCACACATTGTTCTTTGCTTATCTACTTTACCGTTGCCACTGTTACAATTGCTACAAAACTACTTCTGTTACTTTTGCTACTGTTACTGTTACTTCCATACTACTTTGCTACTAAATACTTTGCTGCAGATACTAAGTTATCCAAGTGTGGTTGAATTGAAAACACAACTGCTAATACTTGAGAATATTCTTTGGCTCCCCTTGTGTCGAATCAATAAATTTGGGTTGAATACTCTACCCTCGAAAACTGTTGCGATCCCCTATACTTGTGGGTTATCACGGGTTCACCTTGTGAACTTATGCATAGGGGTTGGCACACGTTTTCATCTTGACTCTCAGGTAGAAACTTTGGGGCACTCTTTGAAGTTCTTTGTGTTGGTTGAATAGATGAATCTAAGATTGTGTGATGCATATTGTATAATCATGCCCACGGATACTTGAGGTGACATTGGAGTATCTAGGTGACATTAGGGTTTTGGTTGATTTGTGTCTTAAGGTGTTATTCTATTACAAACTCTATGATAGATCGAAGGGAAAGAATAGCTTCATGTTATTTTACTACGGACTCTTGAATAGATTGATCAAAAAGTATAACTTTGAGCTGGTTTCGTACCCTACAATAATCTCTTCGTTTGTTCTCCGCTATTAGTGACTTTGGAGTGACTCTTTGTTGCATGTTGAGGAATAGTTATATCATCCAGTTATGTTGTTATTGTTGAGATAACTTGCACTAGTGAAAGTATGAACTCTAGGCCTTGTTTCCTAGCATTGCAATACCGTTTGTGCTCACTTTTACCACTTGTTACCTTGCTGTTTTTATATTTTCAGATTACAAATACTCATATGTATTGGGTGTGTTGGGGACACAAGAGACTCTTTGTTATTTGGTTGCAGGGTTGTTTGAGAGAGACCATCTTCATCCTACGCCTCTCATGGAATGATAAACCTTAGGTCATCCACTTGAGGGAAATTTGCTACTGTCCTACAAACCTCTGCACTTGGAGGCCCAACAACATCTACAAGAAGAAGGTTGTGTAGTAGACATCAATATAAACAACTAAGAACAACAAATAAAATCTACTTAGTGAATAAAGCAAACAAGCACACACGAGAATATTCACCCAACGCTATTGCTCTCCGGCAACGGCGCCAAAAAAAGTTCTTGATAACCCACAAGTGTAGGGGATTAGTTTTAGCCTCTTTCGATAAGTAAGAGTGTCGAACTCAACAGGGAGCTAAAGTGATGCGGAGCATCCTTCGGACATCCCCATAGACCTTCCAGCGTCTCACCAAGCACCAAGAGGACCCATGACTAGAGCACGAGCTAGAGCTCTCGAGACCGAGGTGACTTCTCTCCTTAGTGATATATCACATGATCCTCTCGAGACATGGCTACTACCTCAATCCGGAATGTTGTGCATGATTAGGTACCAAGAGGACCCTCCCGAGGATGCACATGAAGATGGCCAAGACCCCAAGTCCATGGAAGAAGAGAACCAATGGGAGAAGGCAAGAACACCCTCCAGGCACCGGACATCCGGCCAGGACCCCGGACATCTGGCCCCTGGAGATCTACACGGCCAGCCCTCTGCAGAAGAAACTACAGCGACCTGACATCCGGCGTCCAGCCCAGACATCCGGCCCCTCACCGAAAATCCGGCCTCCCGCCCGGATATCCGAACAAGGCGTCCAGAATGCACAGAAGCTGGTCCTGACAGCCCGGACATCCGGCCTCCCCACCGGACATCTGGCCCCTCCAAAAGCACCGGACATCAGGCCCCTCCGAGCGGACATCCGGCACTGCCCAACCAAAGAACAGAATGGCCGTCTGCATCAGCCCGGACATCCGGCCAATCAGCCCAGACATCCGGCGCCTCTCAAGCCACCGGACATCCGGCCCGTCGCCCGGACATCCGGCACCCTCTGCCTGCACGCAGCTCCTTTGGGTCGTGACCCATGTATCCCTTCGCCCCTTTGACTATATATACTCCCTCATCCCGTACATTTTAGGGTTAGCAAAGGATTAGCTCATTTGAGATAGAGCTTTGCTCATCCATACGAATCTCCTCCTCGTGAGAGACCGCGGCCTCTTCGGAGAAGACCCACCATGGACTCAAGACCCCTTTACGGGAAGATCCCTCGTGGATTCAAGACCTCCTCTCGGAGATGAGCTACCGCCACTTGTATCGTCCTTTCTTGGATTTGGACCGTGTATCTCTTTGTGTTCCTTGGATCTAGCACATGTGTGATCATATTCGTGTTGGTTGAGTGTTTTCTCTTGTGTTCCTCCATGATTTCCCTCGTTTCCTTCCACGCGTTCTTCGTGTTCCTCGTAGGGATCCTCTACAAACGTGAAAGATCGGCCCCTAGGGTTCCGCCCTACATCATCTTGGTATCATGAGCCATGTTGATCACGTTTTCGGAGCCCCTACCTCGTGTTTTCTAGCTTGATTTTGTTGTTTTAGTCCTAAATCCGAAAATCCCCACCAAAAATAGCCCAATTTTTTTTGTGATTTGTTGGTGTGATGAAGTTTTGTTGGATTTGATCCATGGATCTGCTTTGCAGCGAGATGATCTAGCTTTTCCCAATCTCACCCGCGATTTCCATCCACCATTTCGTCCGAATTTTGCCCCGGAATTGTGATTTTTCCCACGGAGTTCATCATGTTCGTCCCCGATCCAGGAGCCCGGACATCCGCCCGTGTCCACCGGACATCCGGCGCACCGGACATCCAGCAACTGGCCCGGACATCTGGCCCCTCACAGCAGCAACTCCACCCTCCCGAGCCATTTCCGCATACTTTCGCCCAATTTTTCCCCGGTGCCCACGCTTACTTCCGCATACCCCCAACACTTTCCACAAGCACCACCACCGCTCACCGCTACCTCCTATGTCGATTTTGACACGTTTTGGTCTTTGAGATTTTGGGTTGTGGTTCCCGTGTCCTATTGTGTTTCGGCTATATAGGTACGGTTCGACGTCACCATCACCACCGCTCATCTCCATCGACTACTCATCATTGCCAAGGACGGTAACCTCGACGACATCTTTGTCATACCTTGCAATTGCACTTATACCCACATTGCCTCATTTTTGCGTAGCTTACCCATCGAGACTAGTCATTGAGTATTGCCGGCAACGTGACTTGTGCACATTAGTGATCATACTCCACAGCATACATACCATACCACCGTGGTGCATATCTTGGAATCAACTTGTGTGTCACAAAGTTGTCATAGTATACACAATTGCTATCTTGGTTCGTGAAGTTTTGCATGATAAAGAGCTCAAAAGTGAAAGAGCCACCCAAGCTTTTAAGCAAAGAGGAAAGATAAGCAAAGAGCTTATAAGCAAGAACCATAGCATCATACTACATTAAGATTGTCATATAATATCATCTTGGATCATAGCACCGAAGTACCATACATATAGCATACCTGGGATAGAGATCGTTGCAATTTTGCTTAGTAGGTTGTGCACAAGTTTCGTATCCGCCTATTGTGCAATCGTGCTAGCGTCTCTCTAGTATTGTGCAACAAGAGCATTTTCGTGGATTCCACATTTTGGCTCACTTTTGGTTTGCACAGTCCCATTTTATCTATTTGCGTCTGTGTTTCCGTGTACCCCTACTTGCTTGGTCTACTTATTGCATTTGCAAATTTGTGAATCTTTTCCAACATTATTGAAGCTCACTTACAATTGCATCAAATTTTGTGCCACCATCCTAACCAAGCTCCACCATAAGCTCTTACTTGTGTAGGTGTGAGAACCGACAAGAATTGGTACCAACAGTGCTATTTCATTGTCCGCATTTGAGTGAACTTGATTCATCTTCAACATCGGTCAAGGTACATTTGGTACACGTTCTTCTCTGTCTACCACTTACATTTTGTTTGGAATGATGGATAGGCCAAGTTCTTCTACCAATCCACCCCTCATCGAGAACAGCGACGACATGTCATCATTCATCACAAAGAGCCACCTCTTTGGTGCTCAAAGGGCGTTGCACCAAGAGCAACAAGCAATGAGCGACCACATCGACAACCTCGCCACCGACTTGCGACTCTCCGAGCAACGTACAAGAGACTACTTCGATAACAAGTTCGATGCTCACAAGCAAGAGAATGATGCAAGAATGGACGAGATCCGCGCCTTGATGAGTAACCATCATCCTTCCACTTCTTCATCCTCAAGACAGAGCCGCTCGAGTCGACACTCCGACGACACCTTCTCCGACTCAAGTACACCATCATCGAACACTCTTCGATGAGCCGCGCGTCAAGACCGTCATGCATCTCGCAACCCGCTACACGACAAGCATTCACAAGAGCAAGTCGATGAGCAAGTCCCTCGTCCTCACTTAAACCAAGTCACTTTTTCTCAAGCTCAAGAACGACAACGAGTACGGCGCCAAGAGGAAGAACGAGCGCGTCTACACCATGAGGAACAAGACGCCGAGGCTCAATGTCTTCAACAACAACAACGTGAAGCGCAAGCTCTTGAGGCGCAACGTGCCCTTCAAGAATCAAGTTGAGCTATCGCGAATGGCGCAATCAATAGGAAGCCCTTCGAGAAGAAATCCAAGAGAGGAACTACCAAACACGTGTGCAACATCATGCTCCACAAGCTCCTCCACAAGCTCGTCAAGCTCCACCTCAACCTCAAGTTCAACAAGAGCAAGTTGATCATGGACTTCCTCCACGCCAAGAGCAACATGAAGATGATTACCCTCACCGTCAAGGGTGGCATCATCACCATCGCTAACAACACAATGAAGAGCAACGCTATGGCAAGCTCAAATTCATAATGCCCAAGTTCAATGGAAGCAATGATCCAGAAGAATACCTCTCATGGGCATTGAAGGTCGACAAAATCTTTTGTTTACACAACTATGAGGAAGAGAAGAAGATCGCTATGGCATCACTTGAGTTCCAAGACTATGTGCTCATATGGTGGGAACAAGTCATTGAGCGCCGAGAAGAAAGAGGTGAACCACCTATCACCACTTGGGCTCAAATGAAGGACCTCATGCGTGCATGTTTTGTGCCAACCTACTACAACCGCGATGTCTTCAAGAAGCTACAAATCCTCAAGCAAGGAACAAAGAGTGTTGAAGAATACTACAAGGAAATGGAGATAGCCATGATTCGAGCCAATGCCACGGAAGATTACGAGCAAACTATGGCCCGCTTCTTGAATGGCCTCAATCATCCCATCAAGAAGATCGCTGACTTCCAACCCTACTCCAACCTCATTGAGCTCGTGCATCAAGCGACCAAGGCGGAACGTCAACTGCAAGATGACTTCAAGTACGCCAAGTAATCATCCAAAACCTACGGCTTCTGCAACAATCAAGCTTCAACAACTCCTCCAACATCTACATCAACCAAGCCTTCTGCAAGCAACGACGACAAGTCAAGTTACAAGAAAACTTCGGCAAGTTCAAGTCGTCTTCCTCCTACTACAAGCAACTTTAAGCCGCGTGCTTCTTCATCTACTCCGACCGATGAGACCGTCAAAACAAGCTCCTTCAAGTGTTTCACTTGCAGCGGCCGAGGCCACAAGTCCTATGAATGCACAAACAAGCGCACCATGATCCTCAACGACGACGGCACCTATGACTCCATGAGTGATGAGGAGATGGAAGCTCTTGAGCAAGTGGCCATGCACTGGTGCGTGAACGAGGACGAAGATGATCAAGTCTTTTGCGACGAGGATTCGAGCCCCGCTCTTGTTGTCTCCAAGGTCTTGACTCTTCAGCATCAACAAGACGAAGACCAACGATGCCACATCTTCCACACTAAGGCCGACATCAATGGAAGGTCCGTCAAGGTCATCATCGATGGAGGTAGTTGCCACAACTTGGCAAGTGAAGAACTATGCCCCAAGCTTCACTTGGTCAAGAGGAAGCACCCGCACCCCTACAAGGTTCAATGGCTAAGTGACTCTGGCACTATACGAGTTGAGCATACGGTCCAAGTCTCCTTCAAAATTGGTGCATATGAGGACACTTTGGAGTGTGATGTGGTCCCACTGACCGTTTGCCACCTCCTCCTTGGTCGACCATGGCAATTCGACCGTGGTGTCATCCACAACAGGCGCACCAATCACTATAGCTTCAAGATGAAAGGGAAGGAATATGTGCTACGACCTATGTCTCCTAGTCAAGTGATAGCTGACAAGCAAGCCACCCGTCATGGAGAGAAGAGTGATAAAGTGATCCACCAAAAAGTGAGTGAGAGCCACAAGCCGAACTTGAGCGCCTCTTCGCCTAGAGAGAAAAACCTCATACTATTTTCCACAAAAGGTGAGATGAGAGAAGTGTGAGAGAACCCATTGAATGTGATGCACTTTTGTCCTTGTGTGCAAGGATGGAGAACCAAAAACTGACACCTCTCACGAGCTACCTTTAGTGTTTCAATCTCTTTTGTAGGAATTCCAAGATGTTTTCCCCGATGAGCTACCTCCGGGTCTACCTCCTCTACGAGGTATTGAGCATCGAATCGACCTCATCCCCGGAGCGCCCCTACCAAACAAAGCTCCATACCACGTCAACCCGGAAGAAACTAAGGAGATCCAACGGCAAGTACAACAACTATAAATGATATTACTTGTGCCTAAGCCCGATGGAAGTTTCTGCTTGTGTTCCGATTGTAGACCTATAAATGCTATTACCGTTCGCTATAGGCATCCCATTCCTCGCTTAGATGATATGCTTGATGAACTTAGTGGAGCCAACTTTTTCACAAAAATTGATCTTAAAAGTGGCTATTATCAAATCCGCATTCAAGAGGGTGATAAATGGAAAACTGCTTTCAAAACCAAATTTGGCTTATATGAGTGGTTAGTGATGCCTATGGGTTTATCAGAGGCTCCCGGTACTTTCGTGCGTCTTATGCATTATGTGCTTCGCCCTTATATTGGAGTCTTTGTTGTGGTTTACTTCGACGATATTCTTGTGTTTAGCAAAACCATGAAAGAGCATATTAATCATGTTACGGCTATTTTGCAAACCCTTCGCAAGGAACGTCTTTATGCAAACTTGAAAAAATGCACGTTTGGTGTTGACAAAGTGGTTTTCTTGGGTTTTGTTGTCTCTTCCAAGGGTGCCCATGTTGATGAATCCAAGATTGAGGCAATTAAAACTTGGCCCCAACCCACCAAGTTGCAACAAGTGCGTAGTTTTCTTGGTCCAGCGGGTTTTTACCGTCGCTTTGTGAAAGATTTTAGCACTATTGCCGCTCCTTTGCATGCTTTGAGTAAGAAGAATGATCCTTATGTTTGGGGATCTTTGCAATCCACCGCTTTTGATGATCTCAAGTCTTTGCTTACTCATGCACCGATTCTAGCTTTACCCAACTTTGAGAAAACTTTTGAGGTTCATTGTGATGCTAGTGGTACCGGAATTGGCGGAGTCTTGATGCAAGAAAAACGAGCCATTGCTTATTATAGTGAAAAACTATCCGGTGCTCAACTTAACTATCCCATCTATGAAAAAGAATTGTATGCTTTAGTGCGTGTGCTACATGTTTGGGAACATTACCTTCGAACTCATCAGTTTGTCATCCATACCGATCATGAAACGCTTAAGTACTTAAAAGGTCAAACTAAGTTGAACAAGCGGCATGCCAAATGGAGTGAGTTTATCGAATCTTTTCCCTATGTGATCAAGTACATTAAGGGTAAGGAAAATGTAGTTGCAGATGCACTTTCACGCATATGCACGCTTGTCACTAAACTTGACTTGAATATTCTTGGTTTTGAGCACATCAAAGACTTGTATGCTAATGATCCATCTTTTGCTATTCCTTATGCTAAGTGTTTGACGCATACTTCTTGGGAACAATATTACATCAAGGATGGTTATCTTATGAGAGCTAACAAACTATGCATTCCCGAGTCTTCTCTTCGTTTGCTCCTTTTGCAAGAGGCTCACGGAGGCGGACTCATGGGACATTTTGGACGAGACAAGACTTTCGCCACGCTCTCCAAGAACTACTTTTGTCCCAAGATGTTCCGCGACGTCTCACACTTCACCACCCGATGCTCTACATGTCGCAAAGCTAAGTCTAAAGCTCAATCCCATGGTCTTTACATGCCCCTTCCTATTCCTTATCAACCTTGGGAAGACATTAGCCTGGATTTTATACTCGGTTTGCCTAGAACACAAAATGGCAAGGATTCCGTGTTTGTTGTTGTGGACCGATTTTCTAAGATGGCACATTTCATTCCTTGCAAAAGATAGACGATGCTTCACACGTTGCAAATATCTTTTGTAGGGAAATCTTGCGTCTCCATGGAGTAACAAAGACAATCGTCTCCAACCGCGACGTCAAGTTCTTGAGTTTCTTTTGGAAGACCCTATGCGCCAAGCTCGAAATCAAGCTCTTGTTCTCTTCGGCATACCATCCTCAAACCGACGGCCAAACAGAGGTGACGAACCGTACACTCTCCACTCTACTTCGCGTGTTGATCAATAAGAACATCAAGGAGTGGGAGGAGTGTCTACCCATTGCCGAGTACGCCTACAACCGTGCAAGACATTCGATGACCGGCAAGTCCCCCTTCGAGGCCGTCTACGGCTTCAACCCGTTGTCCCCATTGGAAATTCTACCTCTTCCTCTAGGAGAGCACACCAACCTCGACGCAAGTGCCCGTGCAAGCTACATCAAGAAGATGCATGAAGATACAAGGCACACCATCGAGCGACAAGTACAACGACTTGCGACCAAGCTCAACACCAACAAGCATCCCATGATATTCAACATTGGAGACCTCGTGTGGCTACACCTTCGCAAGGACCGTTTCCCCAACGAACGCAAGTCCAAGCTTCTCCCTCGAGCCGATGAACCCTTCAAGGTGCTAGCGTGCTACAACAACAACGCTTACAAGATCAACCTCCCGCACGACAAGTACAACGTGTGCGACATCTTCCACGTCTCCGATCTCTCCCCGTACCATGGTGATGAGGATTTCGATCTGAGGTCGGATCTTTCCCAAGGGGGGGGGGGATGATGCGGAGCATCCTTCGGTCATCCCCATGGACCTTCCATCGTCTCACCAAGCACCAAGAGGACCCATGACTAGAGCACGAGCTAGAGCTCTCGAGACCGAGGTGACTTCTCTCCTTAGTGATATATCACATGATCCTCTCGAGACATGGCTACTACCTCAATCCGGAATGTTGTGCATGATTAGGTACCAAGAGGACCCTCCCAAGGATACACATGAAGATGGCCAAGACCCCAAGTCCATGGAAGAAGAGAACCAATGGGAGAAGGCAAGAACACCCTCCAGGCACCGGACATCCATCCAGGACCCCGGAAATCCAGCCCCTGGAGATCTACACGGCCAGCCCTCTACAGAAGAAACTACAGCGACCGGACATCCGACGCCCAGCCCAGACATCCGGCCCCTCACCGGAAATTCGGCCTCCCGCCCGGATATTCGGACAAGGCGTCCAGAATGCACAGAAGCTGGTCCTGAAAGCCCGGACATCCGGCCTCTCCACCGGACATCCGGCCCCTCCGGAAGCACTGGACGTCCGACCCCTCCAAGCGGACATCTGGCACCGCCCATCCAGAGAACAGAACGGCCGTCTGCATCATCCCGGACATCCGGCCAATCAGCTCGGACATCTGGCGCCTCTCGAGCCACCGGGCATCTGGCCCGTCGCCCGGACATCCGGCGCCCTCTGCCTGCACGCAGCTCATTTGGGCCGTGACCCATGTATCCCTTCACCCCTTTGACTATATATACTCCCTCATCCCGTACGTTTTAGGGTTAGCAAAGGATTAGCTCATTTGAGATAGAGCTTTGCTCATCCATATGGATCTCCTCCTGGTGAGAGACCGCAGCCTCTTCGGAGAAGATCCACCATGGATTCAAGACCCCTTTACGGGAAGATCCCTCGTGGATTCAAGACCTCCTCTCGGAGATGAGCTACCGCCACTTGTATCGTCCTTTGTTGGATTTGGACCTTGTATCTCTTTATGTTCCTTGGATCTAGCACATGTGTGATCATACTCGTGTTGGTTGAGTGTTTTCTCTTGTGTTCCCCCGTGATTTCCCTCATTTCCTTCCGCGCGTTCTTTGTGTTCCTCATAGGGATCCTCTCCAAACGTGAAAGATCGGCCCATAGGGTTCCACCCTACATCATAAAGGTAGAACAAATATTCCCTCAAGTTCTATCGACCACCAATACAATTGTACGCACACTTAACGTTCACTTTACCTAGAACAAGTATGAAACTAGAAGTACTTTGCAGGTGTAAAGGTATAGGTTTGCAAGATAATAAAGAACACATAAATAAAATCTAGGGGCTGTTTAGATAAATAAACAATTAAGTTAGTGTAGCGAGTGTGGAAGAGTGGTGGTAGGAGTTGCGGAATTGCCCCTAATCAATTGACTACTTTACTAGACCGATAGCAAGTTTTATGTGGGAGAGGCCACTGCTAGCATGTCAGTCCTTACTTGGAATTCTATGCGCTTATGATTTGAACTATTAGCAATCATCCACAACTAGTAACATTCATTAAGATAAAACCCAACCATAGCATTAAGATATATTGGTCCCCCTTCAATCCCGATGCATCAATTTCTATGCTAAGCTGAAGCTGCTATCACCCTTGCCCTCCAATACATAGTCCTATCAACATACAACTAATCCTATGGTGTGATCCACACACACGATCATATGATGGGCACCAAGTGACAGCAACATAACTACAAGCAAATTAAACCAATCATAGCAATTCACCACTCACCAATAGGACAACAAAAATCTACTCAGACATCATAGGATGGCAACACATCATTGGATAATAATATGAAGCATAAATCACCATGTTCAAGTAGAGAGTACAACGGGTTGCGGGAGAGTGCACCGCTATACATAGATGGGGGAAGGTGATTGAGGTGTTGGCGAAGATGACGGAGTTGTTGGAGTCGATCGCCGTCACGTGATGATTGCCCCGGCGGCGTTCGGGCGCCATCAGGAGAGAGGCGATGTTCGGTCAGCATTTCGTCAGTAAGTCAATTGGGGCGGTCCAGGTCAAACCTGACCAGTGGGAACCGCTGGTCAGTGTCACTGTTAGTTAACTAACATAATTAGAATTAGTTCAATCCTAAGCTAGGTTTTACCAAAGGGCAGGGCCCACATGTCAGTGACCCAGGGGGTCATATCCCTGGTTTAACTGGGTTGACTCGCCAGTGTTTAGCCGCCGGCGACGTCCAGACACCGCGGAGGGTGCGGGTTTTGCCCTCCGGCGACCAAATGGACGGTGGAGGCCACCTACGTGCAGCTAGGAGCAAGCCGCGTCGGGGGGTTGTGGTGGTTGAGCTCAAGGTCGCAGAAAACGATGCTGGCGACAAGCTTTGCGGCTGCCGGAGTTTGGGCGAGGCCGAACTCGTCGTTTCTGTGGTCTTGGAGGCACGAGGCCAGCTCCTACATGGCTTACAGGGTGTGGTGAGCTTGTTGGGCAAGGTGGTGTGGCCGTTGGGTGGCCGGAGCAACGTCGGTGATGAGCTCACGCGGCGGCGCGTGCGGTGGTGCTTGTGGCAATCGCTGCAGAGGACAGCAGCGAGAACGGAGAGGATGGGGAGAGGCAGGAGCTCACGGTGATCTCAACGACCTAGGCGGTGAGGTCGGGGACGAGCTGGAGGGAGCATGACGGCAAAGGGGATCTCCGACGACGGTGAGGTCGGGCAAGGCTGTTGCGGTGGCTTCAGGGTGAGCGAGCGCTTGGGGCTCGGTCTGCTCAATGAAGAGGAGGACGGTGAAGCTCCTAGACACGGCGAGGCGGCGTGGAGTCAATGGTGGCCGTGGCTACAACGGTGGTGCGGCTGCGGCTACATCGGCTATGGTGGAAGAGGGCGAGGGAGAGGCGCTGGGGGGAGAATGAGTTGTCCAGGGGGTCGGGACGATGACGTGGAGGACGTCCTGGCGTCTAGCAGCTCAAGCGGCAAGAAACTGGCGCCGCGGCGAGCTCGCGCGTGCCGGCGTCACGTCCCTGCCTGCCTGGTGGGGAAGAAGCAGCTGGCTGGCGCGGGCCAGCACAGTGCTGGGCCGCCAGGTGGGCCGGCTGGTGGGTTTGGCCAGGTAAGTTTCCTTTCCTTTTATTTTGTTTTTATTTTCTTTCTGTAGGTTTGTGGCTTTTCTAAAAATGCGTAAGCACTTTCAAAATTAAACAAACTACTCATAGCCACTATATAGAACATGTCGAACAGTAAACATTTCGGCTTAGGATTATTTGGACATTTAAAATATTTTATAGTATTTAAATGCCCAAATGCAAATAACATATGATTTAATCCAGTGACCTTGGGATGTCCTAGAAAGTTGTGCACTATTTTTGTCAGAGGTTTTAGACCAAGGCAAAGATGATGAACATTTTACAAGGCCATTTCAGGTTCATTGAAAATGATTTTAGTAAACCCTAGTTGGATTAAGGGAGGTGCTGGGGGTTTTGTCATCCCCATTTCCAAGTTTCTGATCAAAGTAAACAGATGCAATCACTCTAATGCATGAACTAGCTAGGGTGTGGCAACTTACCCCCACTCAGAAAAATCTCATCCCGAGATTTAGGATCCTTCGGAAAGAAGGTGGGGTACTCAAGTCGAAGATGATCCTCCCTTTCCCAAGTGGCTTCTTTCTGGAATGGTGTAACCATTGAACCTTGAGAAACTTGATGTTATGGCGTTGAGTGGTACGCTCGGCTTGATCAAGGATACAAACGGGATATTTTTGATATGTGAGATTATCTTGGAGATCAAGCATTTCATGGTCCACTCCATGGATAGGATCCTAGAAGCAACTCTTGAGTTGAGAAACATGGAAGACATCATGGACTCTAGAGAGGTGCGGAGGTAGTTCCAATTGGTAGGCAACTTCTCCTCGTTTGTCAAGAATGCGGAAGGGTCCAATGTAGCGAGGAGTCAATTTGCCTTTGATACCAAAGCGATGGGTTCCCTTCAGAGGAGTAACCCGAAGGTAAGCCTTCTCGTCAAGTTCAAAAGTCATAGCCTTATGTTTACGATCATATTGGCTCTTTTGATGGGATTGGGCTGTTTTCAACTTTTTACGAACAATGCGAACTTGCTCTTCTACTTCCTGGATCATATCCGGGCCAAAGAATTGTCTTTCCCCGGTTTCTGACCAGTTAAGAGGCGTTCGACACCTTCGTCCATAGAGAACTTGAAAAGGAGCTTTGCCCAAGCTAGATTGATAGCTATTGTTACAAGGAAATTCGGCAAATGGAAGGCATTTCTCTCAATCCATTCCGAATGAGATAACAGAAGCTCGGAGCATATCTTCCAGAATTTGATTGACACGTTCTACTTGACCGCTTGATTGAGGGTGGAAGGCGGTGCTAAAGGAGAGACGAGTTCACATAGCATTTTGGAAACTTTCCCAAAATTGAGAGGTGAAGAGACTTCCACGATCTGAGTTAATTTCCAATGGAACACCATGGAGACACTATTTGGGAGATATACAGATCTGCTAGCTGACTAGAGCTTATAATCTCTCGAATAGGCAGGAAATGGGCTACTTTGGAAAGACAATTGATAACGATGAAGATAGCGTTATTCCCTCTCTTGGTCCTGGGAAAACCGGTGATGAAATCCATACCAATTTTATCCCATTTCCATTCAGGAATAGCTAAAGGTTGAAGGGTGCTAGCAGGTTGTTGATGCTCTGCTTTAACACGATGACAGACGTCACAACTAGCAATATACTGAGCAATTTCTCTCTTCATCCTGGTCCACCAGAACCTCTGGCATAGGTCCTGATACATTTTGGTACTACCGGGATGAATAGTGAGATGAGATTCATGAGCATCGTTAAGGATCAACTGCCGTAGATGCTGGTTCTTGGGAACCACTAGACGGGTCTCAAAGAAGACAACACCTCGGTCATTCATAGAGAAACATTTAGCATCTCCACTAGCAATGTTTTCCTGGATGTGGGTTATACCTTTATCTCGCTTCTGGGCAGCTATGATTTGATCCGTAAGGGTAGGCTTCGCCACAAAGGTGGAAAGGAATCCTTGAGGAACAATGTGAAGGTTAAGCTTTCGAAATTCCTCATGGAGAAGTGGTTGACTTTGTTGTAACAGCAGGTTGTTACAATAAGATTTATGACTTAGTGCATCAGCCATGACATTGGCTTTTCCTGGGGTGTAAGTTATCCCTAAGTCGAAATCTATGATCAACTCAACCAAACGTCTTTGCTTGAGATTCAAATCCAGTTGGGTGAATATATATTTTAGACTTTGGGGATCGGTGAAGATTTCACAATGATTACCGAGAAGGTAATGTCGCCAGGTTTTGAGTGCATGGACTACAGCTGCAAGCTCTAGATCATGTGTAGGATAATTTTCCTCATCTGGATGCAATTGCCATGAAGCATAGGCAATTACATGACGAACTTGCATGAGTATGCAACCTAGTCCTTGTCGCGAGGCGTCGCAATAGATAACAAAGTCCTTGGAGAAATCTAGTGGTACCAGTACGGGAGCAGATGTCAGGCGTCTTTTCAGTTCCTGAAAACTGTGCTCGCACTGTGGGGTCCACTCGAACTTTTTATCTTTCTTGAGGAGTTCAGTTAGAGGTTTAGCAATTTTGGAGAAGTTCTCGACAAAGCGGCGACAATAGCTCGCTAAGCCAAGGAAACTCTAAACTTGCTTGACTGATTCAGGTGGAGTCCAGTTAAGAACGGCTTGAACTCGCTCGGGGTTGACAGCAATACCCCTACCAGAGATTACATGGCCTAGATAGGTCATTTATAGCAACCAAAATTCATATTTAGAGAATTTGGCATAAAGGCGATGCTCTCGAAGTTTCATCAACACTAGCCTTAGATGCTCGGCATGTTCTTCCTCATTCTTGGAGTAGATGAGTATATCATTGAGGTAAACCACGACAACTTTATCCAAATACTCCATGAAGATCGAGTTCATTAACCGAGAGAAGGTGGCTAGGGCATTGTTTAAACCGAAGAACATGATGGTGTACTCGTATTGGCCATAACGAGTAACAAAGGCCGTTTTGGGAATGTCCCCGTTCTTGATTTTGATTTGATGGTAGCCCAACCTCAAATCCATCTTAGAGAAGACCGAGGATCCAGCGAGTTGATCATACAGATCATTGATCCTAGGAAGCAGATACTTGTTCTTTATGGTGACCAAGTTGACAGGTCGATAATCTACAACCATCCGATCTGTACCATCCTTCTTCTTGACGAAGAGGACGGGACAAGCCCATGGAGAAGAACTAGGATGGAGGAAACCCTTTTTCAAGGACTCATCGAGTTGTTTCTTGAGCTCATCTAGTTCTAGTGGTGCCATCTTATAGGGTCTCCTAGAAATTGGGTCAACTCCTGGGACAAGATCTATCACGAACTCAACATCCCTGTCAGGCGGAACGCCTGGCAGTTCTTCTAGAAAGACATACGGAAAGTCACGGACTACCGGAACGTCTTCAAGGTCTGGCAAAGGACTGGCATTAAGAGAGTAGAGTTGTCGCTTAGCTACTCGGGTCAAGACATTAACTACCTTGCCCGATGGATGTGTAAGTTGAACAGTCCTAGAGAAGCAATCAATCTTAGCATGATGGGCTGACATCCGGTCCATATCCAAGATGATATTAATGTCTGAGGATTTGAGAGCTATCAAAGATGCAAGGAAAACAAGCCGATTGACCTGAATTTCATTCCCATGGCTTACTTTAGAAGTTTGCTATCTAGAACCAGTAGTAGAAATTTCCATGGTAGAGGGCATGTCACAAAATGCGGTGTTATGAAAAGGAGCATAATTCTCGGATATAAATGAATGAGATGCTCTAGTATCGAACAGAAGAGATGTCGGATGGCAGTTAACAAGGAGTGTACCAAGAACGACGTTGGGATCATCCTGAGCCTCTTCAGTTGAGACACAGTTCACATGGCCACGTGCAGCGATGGTCGGCTTGGTGTAGTACACCTTCCCTGTTGGCTTGCCATGGCCAACAACCTTTTCGGACTAGTTGGGGTTGGGGTTGTTCTCGGGACACTCTTGCATGTAGTGACCCGGTTCTCCACACTTGAAGCATGTCACAGTGCTGGTGCATGGGGGAGCATTGGCGGTTGATCCACCATAAGACTTGGGGGTGCATACTGCTGGGTTGGACGAGGCACCTGATAGGATGGCCTCGACGTGAACCTGGATGGCAGAGCTGTGTTAGGCACCCACACCTGGCGCTTCTGTGAGCCAGAACCGGATGAGGAACCAGTGTCACGGGCGTGCTTGCGTGTAGTTTCAAAGTCAATCTAACCTGTCTCAGCACTGATAGCCTTGTTCACTAGCTTCTGGAAGGAAGTGCATTCGTGCAGTCGGAGATCACGGTGAAGCTCGGGGCTAAGTCCCTTGCGGAACCTTGCCTACTTCTTGGCATTGGTGGATACTTCCTCAGTTGCATAACGTGCTAGGTTTTCAAACTCTCTGCTGTATGCATCCATGGTGAGTCTACCCTGAGTGAAGTTGCACAACTCCTCCCTCTTGCAATCCATAAGACCTTCCGAAATGTGATGCTCACGGAAAGCCTCGCTAAACTCTACCCAAGTGGTAACCTGGCCAGCTGGGCGCATGGCCTCATAGTTCTCCCACCAAAGGCTGGCGAGGCCTTTAAGATGATAAGCAGCGTAAGTGACCTTGTAAGCTTCGACTACGTGTGCAGAGTGTAGCTTGTGGGTGATGCTGTGGAGCCAATCATCCGTGTCGAGGGGCTCAACCGAATGATGGAAGGTGGGTGGGTGCAACTTGATGAAGTCACTGAGAGACACCAAGTCGTTCCTCTGGTGTTGTGTTGTGTTCTGCTCAATGCTTCCAGCAAATGGTTGGTCTCACATTTGTTCCTTTCGGCCTCCAGCATGACCTCAACCAAGGAAGGAGGATGAGGCAGATTCACACTTCTAGCCCCACTGCCTTCAGCCTGATCCGGGGTAGCAGGGTTGTTTCGGGTGTTGACCATCCTAGGAAAACAAAACAACGTTTAGACAAGGATGACAAAATTCTAACATAGAAGTGCAGAATGTAATGGATGACTCGGAATGCAAGGATGTTCATCTGTACGACATGGTAATACAAAAACTGCCATATATATACCATCGGTCATACACACCATACAAGTTTGGTACAAGACCAAACTGAAGTACAACTGCGGTGAAAGAAAGATTACATCTCATCAGAGGCATTCCAAGCTCCTATACATTATATTTCTACACCTCTGGAATTAGTACACACTAAGTCATATTCCACAAGACGTGCAGGACCGTGGAGATAAAACTACTACATACTACTAGTGTCGTGATCCAGCTCAGTCGTCTCCGTCTCCGTAATAGTCCTCATAGAGATTGCCCGCATAGCCTGGAAGCGGGACATGCTGATCCGGAAACTCGCAATCACGTCGGGCCTGTGGACCATATGGACTCGGATGAGGCCTCAGCCCCACGAAGGGTGGAAGACGGCACCCAGGTGGAGGCGTGATACCCCCAACATCTGGATAATCCATGCAAGCTGGCAGACGTGTGCGGATGGGGTACAAATCCTGCATATCCAGGTAACCGGTTTGCACGACTGGTGCGAGTCGTGTCAGGGTAGCCCAGTGGTCCGCGCGGGTGTTGTACAGCTCTATGCGTAAGGCACGGTTCTCTTGGTCTCTCTCCTCCAACATCTTAGTGGTGGTGCGAAGACGTGACTCCTCTTGAGAAGCATCGGCATAAAGCCCAGTGTAATAGCCCTCCTGGCCAATGTGTGCTGCCGACAGATAGCGGAACTCAATATCCTGAAGTGATGCATACCCGACTCGAATGATGGAGATCAGAGAGTAGGCAGCATCATGCACGGACATCTCCATGGTAATACCAAGCCCATAGGACTAGTGCAGAGGCTCGGTAGCTCCGGGATGAGAAGGGAAGATCCTCATGGTGCAGATATACTAACTCTAATTAAAGTTGCGAAACTGCCCTTCGACGGTATATTCAGGATACCACCTGTAGCCTGTCTCAGTCATCACTCGGACTAACATGGCCGTGTGCCTGGGCATGTCAATGCACCGGGTCAGTCGTACCACCAGGTGAGTAGTGCGAGAAGACATCCGAAACACCAAATAATGCAAAGGCATTAGAATTTCTAACATAAATTGGACAGCATAACGGCTGTAAATGCTCAAAAAGGATTTTGAGACACGTTGCAAAAGATTGCATAGACATTCAACAACATGATATCAAGGTTCTGGGTCCAACTAACAACATACTGAAGTAGTAGAACTGAACTGGGCATGTAACCAACAATTGTATAAGTTACTATGGATTAGTAACATGTGACCCTGATAGAGAGAAGAGATCCTAGTCCTTAACCCCCGTGGAAAGAATGGACTGACTCAGATCAGAATGCCATGAGGTAAAGGAGTAAAAAGAGCCTTATGTTCCATCCCACAATCAATTCCCCTGCATATAACTAAAGCATTTCTAGACTCGACATTGACCAATTTGGCTTGAAGAACCTACAGGCAGTCCGGCTCTGATGCCAACGCTATCAGAACCCTGATCCAATGCCACACCGATCTAGCATGTAACATCTCCATATCACTTTGCGGCCTCACACACGGTATTCCCACGGGTGTTGCCTTACCAGGCCCAGGACCGTTTGCGCCTTTTGGCTCACGTATATGATAGTGTCCCTAGCATCCATATGACAAAGAACCCGGGCTGACATGGCTAGTCGTGAACCCAAAGTGGCGCTAACTTACAGGGACATGCATACATGACCCAGCAACGAATGTGTCGATCAACAATGAATGAATCCCAAGTCGTAGCAAGCCACAAGGACTTAAAGGATCACCGCGTGACACTTCCCCAAAGGGACAGACACAGGAACGAAGAAGGACACATACCGGCCAGCCTAAGTGTTCCGGAGCAGTAGCAAGCTACCATGGCTCAGTGGAAGCACTAGGAGACATTTCTCGGTAAGAGAGGCTACCAAGGATAAACAACTAGATAGCCAGATCCCACACATACCAAGCATTTCAAACATACACACAATATGCTCGATATGTGCAAATACAACATGGCAGTACAACAGAACTCTACAACTCAAGTACTTTATTTAAAAGGCTCCAAAGAGCCATACATATCATTCATACAGAAAGGGGTCTCACGACCCATCATTCAAGTCATACAAGCATACAAGCCATAAGCGGAAGCAACATGTCTGGGTACAGACATCTAGAAAGTAAAAAAAGGCTTGAGGAAGCCTAACTATCCTACAAGGGTCCACCATGTGCTCAGGATCACCACCTGGGCCTCAGGCTACACGTCAACATCAAGGTCTACGTAGAACCCATCAGAAAGGGTTGCAGCATCTTCTGCAAACGTAATTAGGCAAACATGAGTACAGAGGTACTCAGCAAGACTTACATCAGATCCTACATACATGCACATTATCAATGAAGGGATGGTGGGGTTATCGCAGCAAGCCAGCTTTGACTCTTGGCTAAGCTATCTTATGAGACTCCAACTTGTAATTGTTTTGCTCACTCGAGTCCACTACACACCCCAACAATACACCTACCAAGGATCCACTCCCGTCATCCTACGGAAGGGCCATCCATGACACTCACACTTGTCTTGAGGCTTTTAGTAGTTTCCATTTACTTGTCTATGAACTGTATAGGCAACCAAGTAGTCCTTTACCGCGGACGCGACTATTCGAATATATGATGTTAACCCTGCAGGGGTGTACTTCTTCATACATGTTTCCACCACTTAGCGTCAGCACACGACATGTGCTCGGCAGACTTCAAGCGAAAGCCGATGTGGGTGTAGACCATGACCTGACTAGCCACACAAGTCTCTAGTCCAGGTTTATCGCCTATTCAGGTTCCATCCGCAGGGAGTCCGGCCGAGGTTTCCACATACGGCCCTGAACAATGTGTACAGGGTTCTGAGGCACCTAACGGGTGCCCGGCATACCCGGCCACGTACCTACCGCATCACAGCCCAACCCGAGGTCAGTGTTGTGCAAGGCCTCCAGTATACTACAAACACCAGAAACTATTTGCAACTCCTGGACAGAGGACAAGAGTGGCTAATAAGTCGAGTGGGGTCATATTTCAGGGCCCAATGCATGGTAGTAGCTGATCTTAAATCACACATACAGATCTTAGTTGTTAAGGACGGTTCCAATGAAACAGCCCACCATGTACTCCTACATGGCCTCTCATCGATACCTTTACCAAATCATGTTCAACACATCACTCTCATTACCGACATGATCATTTCACTCTAGCCCATCACCCAGATGAACCAGACCTGACACGACTCTAAGCATAGCAGGCATAGCAAGGTAGGAAACACATACATGGCTCAATCAACTCCTACACATGCTAGTGGGTTTCATCTAGTTACTGTGGCAATGATAGGTCATGCAGAGGAAATGGGTTCAACTACCGTAGCACTCAGCAGTTTGAAACAGGGTTGTCTTAAATGTAGTAAATGAGAGCACGAGCAAGAACATGGGATTTTATCGATATAATCAAATGGGTGGTTGCTTGCCTGGCAGGTCTGTAGTCTCATACTGTCCTTCGATCGAGTACTCACAGTATTCTTCTGGGGCCGAACCTACCGCAAAGAGCACCGGTAGCACAATCAATATCAAACAATATGCAACAATATGATGTATGCATGTGACATGGCAAAATGAGTGTGTTGGGATAATGCAACTATAACCATACGGGTTTGAGCTATTTTGAACCAAAGATTCAAAGTCCAAACTCATTTGTGATGTTAAATAGTGCCTTATCATGTTTTGCACTAAACAACAAGTTAACTTGTTTAAACATGCATGAAACCAGTACAGATGGATAGATTGGATTTTTCTGATCATTTTTCATATATAACACTTTGCATTTGGAGTTTCATATTAATTTCTATGAATTTTTGAAGTTAGCACTATTTTCTAAAATTTCCTGAATAAGAATAAATCCAGAAAATGTACTACTACGTCAGCATTGCGTCAACATTGCTTCAGCAAGTCAACCGGGGCGGTCGAGGTCAAACCTGACCAGTGGGAACCGCTGGTCAGTGTCACTGTTAGTTAACTAACCTAATTAGAATTAGTTTAATCCTAAGCTAGGTTTGACCAAAGGGCAGGGCCCACATGTCAGTGACCCAGGGGGGGTCAAATCCCTGGTCAAACTGGGTTGACTCGCTGGCATTTAGCCGCCGGCGACGTCCAGACGCGGCGGGGGTGAGGGTTTCGCCCTCCGGCGACCAAATGGACGGCGGAGGCTACCTACGTGCAGCTGGGAGCAAGCCAGGTCGAGGGGTGGTGGTGGTTGAGCTCTAGGTCGCCGAAAATGACACTGACGCCGAGCTTTGCAGCTGCCGAAGTTCGGGCGAGGCCAAACTTGTCGTTGCTATGGTCCTAGAGGCACGAGGCTAGCTCCTACGTGGCCCAGAGGGTGCTGTGAGCTTGTTGGGCAAGGTGGCGTGGCCTATGTCAGAGCCTAATGTTGAAATTCGGTGACTCTGAGACGCTAGGGTTTCACTAAGAAACTGCTTTCGGTCTCACCAACTAGTACATTTTGGTCAGACCGAGTTGTACTTAGTGCAATGGCCAGGGCCAATCGTTGGGACCGAAAACTTCATTTCAATCGGTCCGAGATCAATTCGGCGGCAACCTGACGCTAAGATTTTGCATCAAATCTAATTTAATGGAACTTTTGTTTGGATATGAAATTTTCAATTGTGGCAAGAATACATGCAATAACTTTGTGCATTGAACCCGAGAAAGGAATTTGCACAAAGGCTCGAACCATACCCTAACTCGGTGATGGATCGCTACGGTGGCAACGACAGAGGCGATTCCCATTGACGATGTCGGATTCCTGCGACGATGTTGCACAGGTGGAGATGACGATGATCCGGAGATGAAGAGCGGCACCAATGGGGGGGGCATGCTCGAGTGTTTGAAGAAATTTCCAAACGTCGGGCCACGACATATATATACCCAGTAGCTATCGGTGGCACCGAGTGGAACGGCTCGATGGGACCGTGATGTAAAACTGCTTGCAGTTGCTGCAACTCGGTGAGACCAAATAGTTCTAATCGATGGCACCGACGTGAAAATCAAGATCAATCTAGTGGTTTCAGTGAGACTGAATAGGAATGTGTTGGCTGACAGAAATTCACTAGAAGGTTTTTGAAGTCATCCCTTGACGGATCGGTGGCTCCGAGTGCACCTCATCTAGAGGGTCCAAAAAAGACTTGTTCAAATTTTGTGATGCATCATGAATAGAATTTCAAAATAGAAAAAGCATAGATAGCTAAAGGGAGTACTTAGGCATTCTTGTCCATCCATTTGGCCAATAAAAACAAAACAATCAAAAGTACAAATGGATGTCCTCGAATGGAGAAAATTATGCAACCAACATGCTCACACAATAAGATAGAAAATGAAACATGTGACAAAGCATGCACATACACTCTAGCACCTATCAAGAAAGTGGCGATGACTGGGTCATCTATATATGAGTATATTGACTGAGGAGTGAAATGAGAACATTTGATCGTAGGTCATACTCATCGTTTAAGCACAAGTGGGATTACCACTTTTACATAATGCATTGTTGTGTTCACACCATTAGAGTTGCTTTAGCTCAATTTTTAGAGCAAAGCTCCCCCTATATGTGATATCCCCCCTAAGAGGGATAAATAAACCTTGGGTTTTTTCAATGATGACTTCATGTAGATGTTGAAGATGTGGATGCTCAATGTTGATGTAGATCTTTTGGAGAAATCCATTGGAGTGTTGCACTTTAAATACCTACATGGGTTAGTCCCACAAGGAACATACAAGGATATCTATAGACATAAGTGAATTACACATATGATGATGTCCATGAAAGCATTAGTGATACGGGGCAAACCCGGTGTAGGCCAATCTTTCACGATTGGAGTGGGATCCCTCGAAGAACACGAAGAACACGGGGAAGAACAGGGAGAAATCACAAGGGGGAACACTCAAGAACAAGTCCAATCACACATCCACTAGACAATCAAACACACAAGATCCACAAGGTACATGAACAACAAAAGGAAAGATACAAGGTAGAGTTCATCTCCAAGAGGAGGTCCTGATGGTATCCTAGACGGATCTTCCCGCGAGGCGGTCTTGATGATATCTCACAGGATCTTCTCACATGGAGGTCTTGAACTCCATGGGAGTGGTCTCTCTCTCTCTCTCAAGAAGAGGCGGTAGGAGCAAAGCTCACCTTAGAATGAGCTATCATAATTGCTGACCCTAACTAGGAGGAGGGGGAGGAGTATATATAGTCTTAGCCACGAAGGGGTAAGTGGGGAAGGGATACATGGGCCTTTGGCCCGACTCTGTGCATAGGCAGGCGCTGGATGTCTGGGCTGGGGGCCGGATGTCCGGGCTCTCGTGAGACGCCGGATGTCCGGGGCGGTTGGCCGGATGTCCAGCCCGAGCGGGGTGGCCTTCTGTTGGCTCCTGTTGTCGATGCCGGATTTCCAGGGGAAGGCCGGATATTCGGGCCGTCGGGAGGCGCCAGATGACCGGGACTGATGTCGGATGTCCGAGGCCTGTAGCACTTGGGCTATTGGGCTGCTGCTATCATTGACATCTCCAGGGGCCGGATTTCCGGGCCAGGGCCGGATGTCCGGGTCCTGGGAGCTGTCTCCGTCTTCTTCCGTCGTCTCTTCCAGGGTTCCCTCGCGGATGGTGTAGTTGTTCCTTGGCGCTTGCACTCCTTCTCGTCGATCATAGTGTTCCGACAATACCTATGCATGCACACGAGAGAAGTGTCAAGCAGTACACCATCCCCAAAAGGGTCAAGTGAACACGTGTAAAGGAGAAGATTCACCTTTACGTATGAGAAGTAGAGGTCGCATGTGTCACTTGCCAAATGAACTCTTGACATGGTGATGCCCATAGGATGCTCCACATTAATTATGTTACCTTGTCCCTTGTCTTACCAACAAGAGGGTTTGTGACTCCATGAACTAGTGCAAGATATGGAAGTTGATTGCACATGTTCTTGCCAAAATGAGTATGAGTGAAGTATGTTGGCGGAGTCACCCTTAATAACACTCTAGTTCTTCTTCTTGGGGATCCACATCAACTTCACGGGAATCCTTGGAGTTGTAGTCGTACTTGACGTAGTCTTGGGAACCCGCTTAACCATGGCCTTAGGAGCTTCTTCAAATGAATCAATCTCTTCTTGAAGCTCGTACTTGCCTTTTAGCTTGTGGCCTTGTGGTGGAAGATCATCTTGAGCTTGTGTTCCCTTGAGGGAAGTGGGGTCATACTTCTCTTGTCAAGGAACAAACTTCGTGTTGGGGTATTGATCTTCTTCCCACTCAACTCCATTGGCATTGAACTTCTGTTCAAAACCAACACCTTGATTCTTTCGATGCCTTCCTTGCTTGTGTACAATTTCCTCAAATTGCTTACTTCCGGCAAGGCTCTTGTAAACACCTTTCTCTATTATTCCCTTCAATAAGCTATTTTAACTTCCCTAAGAGAATCATTAGTGGAATCAAGAGAACTACTAGAAGCAACAATATTGGATTTAACATGACTATTGTTACTACTAGAGGAAGAATCTTTCTTGTTCTTGTTGCTAGATTTTACTTGTGGCATATAAGTAGATAAGAGGAGATGTTTGGCAAGATAAGAAGAACTCTTCTTTTTAAGATCATCATTGATAGCTTCTAGGAACTCATGCTCTTGCTCTAACTTTAGCTTCTCGAAGCGTAGCTTCTCACGAGTCCTTTGGAGCTCTCTATGATCCTCTAGAGTTGTTTCATGAGCTAATATAAGAGTGTTTGGTTCTTTAGTTAGACTCTCAACTCCTTATCATTTTCATTTGTTTCATCTTGATAAGCATGATTACTAGCAAGTTCATCATAGTTTTCATGACTAGTGTTGTCAACAAGTAAATCGTCATCACCTAGCAAATCATCTTCATCACTATTGAAATCAACATACTCGGGGTGTGATACCTTAGGGCCTTTAGACATGAAGCATCTTCCAATTCCTCCATTTAGTGAGTCAAATATGTCATAGGAGTTGGATGACACAAGTGCAAGACCCGTAACACCTTCATCTTGAGTATATTCAGAGTCGTAGTGATATCTTCTCTCAGAGTAGTTGTCGGAGTCGGAACCGGATACCTATTCACCAACGTGAGCTTGATGTCTTCATCTTGTGTAGCTCTTTGATGACTTGTCCTTCCTTTCTGAATCCTTGCTTCTATGAGAGGGTCTTCGTTCGTAACGACCATCTCTACTCCTTCTCTCTCTTGGAGGTAATTCATCTCTTCTACTCCTCCTTTTTGGTGAATCTTCTCTTTTCTTGTAGGGAACCGTACACCCATTGAAGTAATGTCTGGGTCTTCCACAATTGTAGCAATTACGATCACGACTAGAAGATCTTTTGTCATTGTAGGATCTTGACTTGGATCTTCTCTCTTTGCTTCTATTCTTGTAGAACTTGTTAAAGTTCTTCACTATTAAGATCAATTCTTCATTGGAGACTTGCTTCTCACTTGATGTTGTAGGAGCATCACTTGAAGCTTTGTAAGCACCACTTGACTTATTGTGGAGCTCTTCCTTATCCTTGAGTGACATCTCACGAGCAACAATTCCACGAACGACTTCCGTGGGCTTGAGATCTTTGTAATTGGGCATCATTTGGATCAAGGTGCACACCGTATCATATTTTCCATCCAAGGCTCTTAGGATCTTCTTGATGATGAATTTGTCAGTCATTTCTTCGCTTCCTAAGCTGGCAATCTCATTTGTAATGAGAGCAAGCCTAGAGTACATCTCGGTGACTCCTTCACCATCCTTCATCTTGAACTTGTCAAGTTGACTTTGATGAACATCGAATTTGGATTTCTTGACGGACTCGGTACCTTCGTGCATATCAACCAAAGAATCCCAAATTTCCTTTGCATTCTCAAGGGGGCTGATTTTGTTGAATTCTTGAGGGCACAATATATCCATTGAGGAGAATATCACAAGCTTGAGCATTGTATTGCAACATCTTCATTTCTTCCGCGGATGCTTCACGATCCGGTTATTTTCCATCCTCGAAGAAATCACCTTGCAAGACAATATGCACAATAGCCCAAATGGCAGGGTTATGACCAAGAATATGCATTTTCATCTTATGCTTCCAACTAGCAAAAATAGTACCATCAAAGTAAGGACCTCTACGGTGGTAATTTCCCTCGCTTGACGCCATACTCTCCTAGGTTGTGAAACCAAGGATATGATCACCAAAGCTATGGAAAGAAAGGCAAATGGAGACCAAAGCTTTGATACCACTTGTAGGATCGAAACTACGTCTAGATGGGGTGATTAGACTACTTGACCAAATAAAAATCTAACCTTTTCCCAATTTTAGTTGTGGGCAGATTTTAGCAACTATCACAAATCAATCAATCAACCTACACATGCAATTCTAAGAGTGTAGCAGCAGAAAGTAAAACATTGCATATGAAGGTAAAAGGAAGGGTTTCGAAAGAGAAAACGCAATGATGACACGGAGATTTTTGGTGTGGTTCCGATAGGTGGTGCTATCGTACATCCACATTGATGGAGACTTCAACCCACGAAGGGTAACGGTTGTGCGAGTCCATGGAGAGCTCTACCCATGAAGAGTCCACGAACAAGAAACCTTGTCTACCCACCATGGCCATGGCCCATGAAGTACTTGCCTTAGTCGGGTAGATCTTCATGAAGTAGGCGATCTCCTTGCCCTTACAAACTTCTTGGTTCAACTCCACAATCTTGTCGGAGGCTCCCAAGCAACACCTAACCAATCTAGGAGACACCACTCCCCCAAAGGTAATAGATGTTGTGTTGATGATGAACTCTTTGCTCTTGTGCTTCAAATGATAGTCTCCCCAACACTCAACTCTCTCCCACTGATTTGGATATGGTGGAAAGATGATTTGGGTGAAAAGCAACTTGGGGAAGGCTAGAAATCAAGATTCTTGTGGTAGGATTGGTATATCTTAATCTCAACACATGAGTAGGTGGTTCTCTCTCAGAAAGTCTATGCTAGAAGTGTAGGCACATTCTGATGGCTCTCTCTCATATGGAGAAGGGGGTGGAGGGGTATATATAGCCTCCATACAAAATCCAACCATTACACACATTTAACCCAACTCGGTCAGACCGAATAGAAGAACTTGGTGAGACTGATTTAGTTCAAAATGTGAATGTTAGGAATCTCAGTGGGACCGACTGGAACAAATCAGTGGGACCAATGTGCTAGGGCTTATGGCAATCATCAACTTAGTGGCACTGATTGCATCAACTTGGTGAAGGCCCAAGTGAAGCAATAAGGCAACAGAGAGAATGTCAAGCCAACTCGGTGAGACCGATTGCATAATTCAGTGAGACCAAAATAAATGCAACAAGTCACAGAGCATTGGCAAGGCCATCTTGGTGTGACCAAGATCTGTATAAGTGTGACTGAATTTTTAGGGTTTCTGGTAGTGGCTATGTCATATGAACTCGGTGGTTTCGGATAGAATGAATCGGTGGGGCCGAGTTGGACTTTGGGATTTTGACATGTTTGGATGGAGAAAGTGGTTGAGGGATTTGGAGCAATATAGAATTTGACCAAGTAAGCATTAAGCAACACCTCATCCCCTTTTAATAGTATTGGCTTTCCTATGGACTCAATGTGATCTTGGATCACCAAAATAGAAATGAAGAGTCTTGAGCTTTTGCCAATATGTGTCCTTAGCATTATGAGGGGTCCACATCTCTACTCCATGCCATGCCATTCATTGAACTTTCTAAAATATTAAGCTTGAATGGATATTAGTTCAATGAGCTATATGTTGTTATGAGTTACCAAAACCACCCGGGGATTAGTTGCATTTTCACTATCAAAACTACCATATTATTGTGCTACTGATCCCTTTGCTGCAGATATTTAATCTCCAGGTGTTGTTGAATTGACAACTCAGCAGCTAATACTTACAAATATTCTTTGGCTCCCCTTGGGTCGAATACACGAGTACAGCGACATGCTATACAAAGGGTTTTTAACCCCTTTCCGTGATGGCGCTTGGAACTGTCGCCAAGTGAGTGTGGGCGATAGGTAGGTCCTTCCCACACGACCCAGAAACCGTCGGGGATAGGCCCCCTGGCACACTGGCTGGGGCAAAATGAGTTCGTGTGTGATTTGGCGGGGCATCGAAACCCTAATTGTTTCCATTCGTATGTACATCCCACAGGGTGAATCCCAGAAAAACATTTCCGCTTGTATGTATATCACACGCAGCTTTTTTTGTGGAAACGTTTGTGCAAGGTGGCCTAACGCAAACAGTTCTCTGCCGGAAATCATGTGTGATTGTTAGTTGATTGAACAGCATACTTTCTAGAAATCATGCGTGTTGTTTGAGTTCATCGCCCATGGTGCTGTCTAAGTAACCGTCTGCAATAGAAAACCCCAATAAGCTGGGTAATTAGCCTATTATTGATAATCTGTGTACTAATCAAATTGATATTTCTTATAAAAACACTCAGATAGCTTCGACACTCAGTTCCGCCATTACACAACAGCGCCAAGTTTCACATGCAACATCAAAAACCTTTGGAGAGTAGCATCATACACGATAAATAGACAGATGAATCTCTTTTGGGAAACTGCAGAAGCGGAAGGCAAATGTTGAGCCTTCAGTGATGTTGAATGTCCTTGCAACTTTAGGCCAGTGGCTATGGATAATTTCCCGCCCAACCTTCGTCCTCTTCAGCAAGGTTTCAATATTGTAGCATGGGTGTTGAATGAATACCTTCCTCTCCTCTTGACCATGCAGGTGGTTTGAGAGGTAATCATCGGTGAACTGCTTTCAAAAGTACTGAAAACTAAGATATGCAAACAAGGTAAAAGAGTTAGTACCATCCTATAGTTGACTGACGGTGCAAGGGGTAAAAACAAGGTAAAAGAGTTAGTACCATCCTATAGTTGACTGATGTCTCCTTCATTGTGCAAACAAACATCTTGCTGTTATTCTTCACAAGTTTCTTCATCCTAACAATCTTTCTGAGTTTCTTAACTTGACTGATATTCATGGAGATCTCATTTCACCATATGCAAAATGGGTCGAACAGTGGGTCTAAGCCTCTGATAGCAGGACCTACATGTGCAAGACCAAATTGTAAGAAACCTAAATATTAGAATGATTACTGCAACTGCACAATAATGTGCTATTATCCAAAGGACCATGCTTGAACAAACCTCGATGGTAAACCGCAGTGTCTCCCATTGTTTCCCTGCAACACACATAAGGAAGATCTTGATCAGGTTAACTGAGAGTTTTCATACTATCAGTAGAATATGTATTGAGTACATCCAAATTTGGTTTATTTCACACGTGTAACAATAAAAAATTGTACCCACAACAAATGAAAATCAAATTGCAGAACTGTACCAAACAGTTAAATGGACAATAGTCCAAATGAACCAAAATAGTTAACTAAGCACGACATTGCAGAATAGAAACATGTACTAGAAGATAAGACAGTTAACAAAACAAAGAATGCTTGAGAACACTACTACGAAATTTAGCAATTGTTAGACCAAACTGTTAACTGAACATTACATTTCAGAGGACCAAAGTGTTAACTGAACATTACATTTCAGAGGACCAAACTCTAAACCGAACATCAGATTGCATATTAACTTACAAAGGACAAACCACTAGAAGGCATTGGTGGTGGCCTCGAGAAAACAGCACAAACTATATTTTAAAGTAGACAAACGCGTGGCGGTGTCGACGGTGGCCTCAAAGACGAGGTGCTCCTCCAAGATCTGGCGGTCGACACGCATGGCAGCCATAGCGACCTCGTGCACGCGTGCGGCTGCGATTTGCTTCTCCGCTGCCAGATGCTACTGGGCTCCACGTTATACTGCGTGCAAAATGGCTGTGGGCGGTGCTTAATTGGAGGAGGGGGCAGTGATTTCGGCGGAAGGTGTCGCGCCGTCGGTCGGCGCATGTGGGATGGGAAATGAGGAGGATGGTGTGGGTGGGGTGTGGATTACCTAACCATATCGACGAAGCCGCGTAGGAAGAAGAATGGTCGGTGGCAAGGAGGTCGCGCAGCAAGAAGAAGGGTCGCCGGCAAGGAGGCGGCGCTGAAAGAAGAAGGGTCACCAACAAGGAGGCGGCGCTGCAAGAAGAAGGGTAGCCGGCGAGCAGGCGGCGCTACAAGAAGAAGGGTCACCGGCGAGGAGGCTGAGCTACCAGTAAGTAGCAGCGAAGGTTTGAACTTGGAAAGTGATGCGGAGCATCCCTCGCTCATCCCCATGGACGTACCTACATCTCCCTCAACACCACTTGGACCCATGACTCGAGCTCGAGCCAAGGCTATTGAAGATAAGGTGAACTCGCTCCTCTCCGAACTCCCTCTTCCTACTCACAAGACATGGCTACTACCTCATTCGGAAACTCTATGTGTGATCAGGTGCTTGGAGAAGAGCCACAGAACAGCTACATTCAAGGGCCAAGACGGCGAGGACCCCAAGCGTGATGGACAAGATGAAGAGCTGCGTTGGAAGCTACAAGCGTCGGACGACCGACCCAGTCCGGACGTCCGACGACTCCCAGGACACGGACGACCGAACCCTCCGGACGTCCGGTACTTCACCACCCGAGCCAAATCTACGGATGTCCAAGGAGGACCGGGCGACCAGCGACCGAGCCGAATCTACGGAAGACCGACGATCATCGGACGTCCGGACCGTCCCGAAGCTCCGGACGACCGGCCCCCTCCAGATGTCTGACGCATCCATGACAGAGCCGAATCTACGGACGCCCGAGCCCTGTCGGATGTCCAGGCCGTCCCGAGCCTCCGGACGTTCGACGTCTTCCGGACATCCGGTACCTGAGTGACCGCGCCCGCGGGCTAGAGCCCTTGTACCCCTTCACTTTGACTTCCATTTGCACTACGACTATAAATAGGTCTCTTCCACCTCCTAGCTAGGGTTAGCATTGGTTTAGCTCATATTTTGTGTGAGAGCCTTGCTCATCCACTTGGTTACTTCTCCTCGGAGCTCACGACCTCTTCAGAGAAGATCCCCCAAGCGGATTCAAGACCCCTTCAAGGGAAGACCCCCAAGACCTCCGCACGGAGAAGAACGGTTCCCTTTGTATCCTCCCCTTCTTGATTTTGGATCAGGTGTTACCTTATGCTTTCAGTGATCTAGCACTCGTGTGATTGATTACTTGTCGGTTGAGTGGTTTCTCTCGTTCTCCCCGCGTTTCCCTCGAGTTCTTCCACGTGTTCTTCTTGTTTCCCCGTAGGATCATCTCCAAACGTGAAAGATCGTCCACCTAGGGTTCCGCCCTACATCATCTTGGTATCATGAGCCACGTTGATCACGTTTTTGGAGCCCCTGCCCCGTGTTTTCTAGCTTGATTTTGTTGTTTTCCTCCTAAATTCAAAAATCCCCACCAAAAATAGCCCCAAATTTTTTTTGTGATTTGTTGGTGAGTTGAGATTTTGTTGGATTTGGTCCATGGATTTGTGTTGCTGCGTGTGGATCTAGCTTTCCCCACCCTCCCTACCCTTTTCCATCCTCCAATCCGCTCGATTTTGACCTCACCATCTACTTCCTCCCCGAAATCGTGTTGTTCTTCCTGAGCCCGATTTTTGCCCAGGCACCGGACGACCGGACCCTGCCGGACGTCCGTCGACCGGACGACCGTAAAAACTGGACGTCCATGAAACTCTGAGGAAACTGCATTTTGTTCAATTCAGCCACCACTACAACCCCACCTTCCACCACATCTTCTAAACCCACATACACCACCATCTTCCCCGATACCTCCTATGACGATTTTGACACGTTTTGGTCCTTGAGATTTTGAGTTGTTGCTCCTGTGTCCTATTGTGTTTCGGCTATCTAGGTACGATTCGACTTCATCAACACCACGGCTCATCTTCATAAGGGTCTCATCATCGCCAAGGATGGTAACATCGACGACATCTTTATCATACCTTGCAATTGCATTGATACCCACATTGCCTCATTTTTGCGTAGCTTACCCATCGAGACTAGCCATTGAGTATTGCCGGCAACATAACTTGTGCACATTAGTGATCATACTCCATAGCATACATACCATACCATAGTGGTGCATATCTTGGGATCAACTTGTGTGTCACAAAGTTGTCATCGCATACACAATCGCTATCTTGGTTCGTGAAGTTTTGCATGAGAAAAGAGCTCAAAAGTGAAAGAGCCACCAAAGCTTTTAAGCAAAGTGGAAAAATAAGCAAAGAGCTTAGGAACAAGAACCATAGCATCATACTACATTAAGATTGTCATATTGGATCATCTTGGATCATCGCACCGAAATACCATACATATCCCATACTTGGGATAGAGATAGTTGCATTTTTGCCTAGTAGGTTGTGCACAAGTTTCGTATCCGCCTATTGTGCAATCGTGCTAGCGTCTCTCTAGTATTGTGCACCAAGAGCATTTTCGTGGTCTCCACATTTTGGCTCACTTTTGGTTTGCACAATTCCATTTATCTATTTGTGTGTGTGTTTCCGTGTAACCCTACTTACTTGGTCTACTTGTTGCATTTGCAAATTGATGAACCTTTTCCAACATTATTGAAGCTCACTTACTATTACATCAAATTTTGTGCCACCATCCTAACCAAACTCCTCCATAAGCTTTTACGTGTGTAGGTGTGAGAACCGACAAGAATTGGTACCAACAGTGCTATTTCATTGTCCGCATTTGAGTGAACCTGATTCACCTTCAACATTGGTCAAGGTACATTTGGTACACATTCTTCTCCGTCTACCACTTACATTTTGTTTGGAATGATGGATAGGCCAAGTTCTTCTACCAATCCACCCCTTATCGAGAACGGCAACGACATGTCATCATTCGTCACAAAGAGCCACCTATTTGGTGCTCAAAGGGCATTGCACCAAGAGCAACAAGCAATGAGCGACCGCATCGACAACCTCGCCACCGACTTGCAACTCTCCGAGCAATGTACAAGAGACTACTTCGATAACAAGTTCAACGCTCATAAGCAAGAGAATGATGCAAGAATGGACGAGATCCGCACCTTGATGAGGAACCGTCATACTTCCACTTCTTCATCCTCAAGACGGAGCCGCTCGAGTCGACACTCCGACGACACCTTCTCCAAATCAAGTACACCGTCATCGAACACTCTTCGATGAGCCACGTGTCAAGATCGTCATGCATCTCACAACCCGCTACACGACAAGCATTCACAAGAGCAAGTCGATGAGCAAGTCACTCGTCCGCACTCAAACCAAGTCGCTTTTGCTCAAGCTCAAGAACGACAACGACTACGGTGCCAAGAGGAAGAACGAGCGCGTCTACACCAAGAGGAACAAGACGCCGAGGCTCAACGTCTTCAAAAACAACAACGTGAAGCGCAAGCTCTTGAGGCGCAACGTGCCCTTCAAGAATCAAGCCGAGCTATCGCCAACCGCAAACGTAAATGGCACAATCAAGAGGAAGCCCTTTGAGAAGAAATCCAAGAGAGGAACTACCAACGGCATGTGCAACGTCAAGCTCCACAAGCTCCTCCACAAGCTCGTCAAGCTCCACCTCAACCTCAAGTTCAACAAGAACAAGTTGATCATGGACTTCCTCCACGCCAAGAGCAACATGAGGATGATTACCCTCACCGTCAAGGGCGTCATCATCACCATCGCCAACAACACAATGAAGAGCAACGCTATGGCGAGCTCAAATTCACAATTCCCAAGTTCAATCGAAGCAATGATCCGGAAGAATAACTCTCATGGGCATTGAAGATCGACAAAATCTTTCGTTTGCACAACTATGAAGAAGAGTAGAAGATTGCTATGGCATCACTTGAGTTCCAAGACTATGTGCTCATATGGTGGGAACAAGTCCTTCAACGCCCTGAAGCAAGAGGTGAACCACCTATCACCACTTGGGCTCAAATGAAGGAAGTCATGCGCGCACGTTTTATGCCAACCTACTACAACCGCGATCTCTTCAAGAAGCTACAACTCCTCAAGAAAGGAACAAAGAGTGTTGAAGAATACTACAAGGAAATGGAGATAGCCATGATTCGAGCCAATGTCACGGAGGATGATGAGCAAAAAATGGCACGATTCTTGAATGGACTCAATCATCCCATCAAGAAGATCGCCGACTTTCAACCCTACTCCAACCTCATTGAGCTCGTGCATCAAGCTACAAAGGCGGAACGTCAAGTGCAAGATGACTTCAAGTACGCCAAGTACTCATCCAAGACCTACGGCTTCTCCAACAACCATTCTTCAACGGCTCCTCCAACATCTACATCAACCAAGCCTTCTACAAGCAACAACGACAAGTCAAGTTACAAGAAAACTTCGGCAAGTTCAAGCCGCGTGCTTCTTCATCTACTCCGACCGATGAGACCATCAAGAGAAGCTCCTTCAAGTGTTTCACTTGCGGCGGCCGAGGCCACAAGTCCTATCAATGCACAAATAAGCAAACCATGATCCTCAACGACGATGGCACCTATGACTCAATGAGTGATGAGGAGATGGAAGCTCTTGAGCAAGTCGCCATGCACCGGCGCGTGAACGAAAGATGAAGATGATCAAATCTTTTGCGATGAGGATTTGAGCCCCGCTCTCGTTGTCTCCAAGGTCTTGACTCTTCAACATCAACAAGACGAAGACTAACGATGCCACATCTTCCACACTAAGGCCGGCATCAACGGAAGGTCCGTCAAGGTCATCATCGATGGAGGTAGTTGCCACAACTTGGCAAGTGAAGAACTATGCTCCAAGCTTCAGTTGGTCAAGAGGAAGCACCCGCACCCCTACAAGGTTCAATGGCTAAGTGACTCCGGCACTATACAAGTCGAGCATACGGTCCAAGTCTCCTTCAAAATTGGTGCATATGAGGACACTTTGGAGTGTGATGTGGTCCCAATGACCGTTTGCCACCTCCTTGGTCGACCATGGCAATTTGACCGTGGTGTCATTCACAACGGGTGCACCAATCACTATAGCTTCAAGATGATAGGGAAGGAATATGTGCTACGACCTATGTCTCCTAGTCAAGTGATAGCCAATAAGCAAGTCACCCATCATGGAGAGAAGAGTGATAAAGTGATCCACCGAAAAGTGAGTGAGAGCCACAAGCCAAACTTGAGCGCCTCTTCGCCTAGAGAAAAAAACCTCATATTATTTGCCACAAAAAGTGAGATGAGAGAAGTGTGTGAGAACCCATCGAGTGTGATGCACTTTGTTCTTGTGTGCAAGGATGGGGAACCAAAAACTAACTCCTCTCATGAGCTATCTTTAGTGTTTCAATCTCTTTTGCAGGAATTCCAAGATGTTTTCCCCGAGAGCTACCTTCGGGTCTACCTCCCCTTCGAGGCATTGAGCATCGAATCGACCTCATCCCCGGAGCGCCTCTCCCAAACAAAGCTCCATACCGTGTTAACCCCGAAGAAACCAAGGAGATTCAATGGCAAGTACAACAACTCATCAACAACGGTCATGTACGTGAAAGCCTAAGCCCTTGTGCCGTTCCCGTTATACTTGTGCCTAAGCCCGATGGAAGTTTCCGCTTGTGTTTCGATTCCTATAAATGCTATTACCGTTCGCTATAGGCATCCCATTCCTCGCTTAGATGATATGCTTGATGAACTTAGTGAAGCCAACTTTTTCTCAAAAATTGATCTTAAAAATGGTTATTATCAAATCCGCATTCAAGAGAGTTAATTGCACAGAAGTACCACAATTCGGGCATCACATGCAGATTGGTACCACGATTGCTAATTTTTACGTGTCAGTACCAACATTGGTCCAAGTTTTTGCAAAAAAGGCTAAAAGGCTGATTTATACATATTGCCAGTGTATCTGCCTGTTGGGGCCCGTCCGTCAGGTGCCGACGTGGCATATTTTTTGCGGAAAACCCCTTGGCTTTATATGTAATCACATAAATGCCTATTTTTTCGAAGGAAAACCGCCATTGGGAGGGATTTTTTTTTCGTTCCCAAGTTTTTCACGGACTTGTTCGAAAGTTTCCGGCGAATTGAACAAATAAATAACCGAAACGGAAAAGAAACGGAAAAAACGCGCACGAGGGCGATTCGAACCCTCTACCTGCATGTCTGCGGTTGCGCGCGCTAGCCACTACGCCACAGCGTCTCTGTTGACATGATCCAGGTGAAAAGTATATTATACTAGCACATACACGCTGGGCCGGCAGCTGGGCCAAGCAAAGCCTGCAATATTTTATAAGAAAATTAGTAGATGCAAAATGATTAGTTTTTCTTATTTTTACACAGGCTATATTAATAGAATTATCTTTGAGAAAAATATTAGTTTGGTAAACATGCAGATTACTACATGTGTTATTTTTTGACAAATAGAAATATGAACCCGAGAATGAAAGTTCATCGTTTTAAAAAGGTTCAATATATAGGTGACAAATGGTTTTATAATACAAAAAAAATCATCGTATATTTATATAAAATCATTGTATATAAAAAATGTTCAATGTTCAGTGTATATTTACAACAAACGAAAAAATTATTACATGCCTCGGTTAGCCCAACCACCGGTCCTGCGTTTTCTTGTTTGTATAAAGAGGTACTGCCCGCATTTTCTTGTTTCTTGTTTTAAAATTCACAGACTTTTCGTGCAAATTCCCGCAAATTTATTATGAATTCATGAACATTTTTCGAATCTACGAACATTTTTGAACCCACAAACACTTTGTTTCAAACACCTGAATATTTCTTTAATTCATGAACATTTTTAGAATTCGTGAATATATTTGGATTCATGATGTTGTTATGAATTCATGAACAATTTTAGGTTTCCTGGATTTTTTTTGAATTCATGAACATTATTTGAATTCCTAAACAGTTTTTGTTTATGTGGACATTTTCTCGAATTCATGAACATGTTTCAAATTCATGTAATTTTTTTATTTTATGCACATTTATTTGAGTCTATGAATGTGTTGGAAAATTGTGAACATTTTTAAGTTTGAGGTAACTTCTATAATTAGACGTATAAAACACATTTTAATTTTATTTTATAAAGTATAGAAGAAATAAGATATGTATGTGAAGAAAACACGTGGATTTTGTAGGGATTGCTATGCCCGTGCGTGGCTCCCTCGAGTTATGTGTACATTTTTGAATTTATGATCATTTATTTAAATTCGTGAATGATTTCCAAATTTGTGAACCTTTTTTAAAGTTTGACGTAAACTTTCTATTATTAGACATATAAAGCACATTGAAATTTGATTTTATAGATCATTCCTGGAACTACTGAAAAAAGAAAATAAATATGTGACAAATGGTTTCATCTCGGGTTCATATTTCTATTTGTCAAAAAATAACACATCTAGTAATCTGCATGTTTACCAAACTAATATTTTTCTCAAAGATAATTCTATTAATACAGCCTGTGTAAAAATAAGAAAAAATGATCATTTTGCATTTACTAATTTTTTTGTAAAATATTGCAGGCTTTGCTTGGCCCAGCTGCCGGCCCAGCGTGTGTGTGCTAGTATAATATACATTTCACCTGGATAACATCAACAGCGAGGTTGTGGCGTAGTGGCTAGCGCGCGCAGCCGCAGACCTGCAGGTCGTGGGTTCGATTCGCGCGAAAATTTGCGAACAAAAAAAAAATCCCTTTCAATGGCGGTTTTTCTGCGAAAAAATGGGCATTTATGTTATTACATATAAAGTCAAGGGGTTTCTGTAAAAAAATATGCCACGTCAGTACCTGACGGACGGGCCCCAACGTCAGATACACTGTCAATACGTATAAATCAGCATTTTAGCTTTTTTTGCAAAAACTTGGACCAATATTGGTACTGACACGCAAAAAATAGCAATCGTGGTACCAATCTACATGTGATGCCCAAATTGTGGTACTTCTGTGCAATTAACTCCATTCAAGAAGGTGATGAATGGAAAACTGCTTTCAAAACCAAATTTGGCTTATATGAGTGGTTAGTGATGCCTATGGGGTTTATCGGAGGCTCCCGCTACTTTCGTGCGTCTTATGCATTATGTGCTTCGTCCTTATATTGGAGTCTTTGTTGTGGTTTACTTCGATGATATTCTTGTGTTTAGCAAAACCATGAAAGAGCATATTAATCATGTTAGGGCTGTTTTGCAAACCCTTCGCAAGGAACGTCTTTATGCAAAAAATGCACGTTTGGTGTTGACAAAGTGGTTTTCTTGGGATTTGTTGTCTCTTCCAAGGGTGTCCATGTTGACGAATCTAAGATTGAGGCAATTAAAACTTGGCCCCAATCCACCAATTTGCAACAAGTGCGTAGTTTTCTTGGTCTCGCAGGATTTTATCGATGCTTTGTGAAAGACTTTAGCACTATTGCCCCACCTTTGCATGCTTTGAGGAAGAAGAATGCTCCTTTTGTTTGGGGATCTTTGCAATACACCGCTTTTGATGAGCTCAAGTCTTTGCTTACTCATGCACCGATTCTTGCTTTGCCCAACTTTGAGAAAACTTTTGAGGTTTATTGTGATGCAAGTGGTACCGGAATTAGCGGAGTTTTGATGCAAGAAAAACGTGACATTGCTTATTTTAGTGAAAAACTCTCCGGTGCTCAACTTAACTATCCCATCTATGACAAAGAATTGTATTCTTTAGTGCGTGTACTACATGTTTGGGAACATTACCTTAGACCTCATGAGTTTGTCATCCATACCGATCATGAAACGCTTAAGTACTTAAAAGGCCAAACTAAATTGAACAAGCGTCATGCCAAATGGAGTGAATTTATTGAATCCTTCCCATATGTGATCAAGTACATTACGGGTAAGGAAAATGTAGTTGCGGATGCACTTTCATGCATAGCACGCTTGTCACTAAACTTGAGTTGAATGTTATTGGCTTTGAGCACATAAAAGACTTGTATGCCAATGATCCATCTTTTGCTATTCCTTATGCTAAGTGTTTGATGCATACTTCTTGGGACAAATATTATATCAAGGATGCTTATCTTATGAGAGCTAACAAACTATGCATTCCCGAGTCTTCTCTTCATTTGCTCCTTTTGCAAGAGGCTCACGCAGGCGGACTCATGGGACATTTTGGACGCGACAAGACATTCGCCACGCTCTCCAAGAACTACTTTTGGCCCAAAATGTTCTGCGATGTATCACGTTTCACCAACCGATGCTCAACATGTCGCAAAGCTAAGTCTAAAGCTCAATCCCATGGTCTTTACATGCCTCTTCCTATTCCTTATCAACCTTGGGAAGACATTAGCATGGATTTTGTACTTGGTTTGCCTAGAACTCAAAATGGAAAGGATTCCGTGTTTGTTGTTGTGGACCGATTTTCTAAGATGGAACATTTCATTCCTTGCAACAATATAGACGATGCTTCACACATTGCAAATCTATTTTGTAGGGAAATCTTGCGACTCCATGGAGTACCAAAGACAATCGTCTCCGATCGTGACGTCAAGTTCTTGAGTTACTTTCGGAAGACCCTATGCGCCAAGCTCGGAATCAAGCTCTTGTTCTCATCCGCATACCATCCTCAAACCGACGGCCAAACGGAGGTGACGAACCGGACTCTCTCCACTCTACTTTGCGTGTTGATCAAGAAGAACATCAAAGAGTGGGAGGCATGTCTACCCATCGCCGAGTACGCCTACAACTGTGCAAGACATTCTACAACCGGCAAGTCCCCCTTCGAGGTCGTCTACGGCTTCAACCCGTTGTCACCATTGGACATTCTACCTCTTCCTCTACAAGAGCGCACCAACATGGATGCGAGTGCACGAGCAAGCTACATCAAGAAGATGCATGAGGATACAAGGCACACCATCGAGCGCCAAGTACACCGACTAGCGACCAAGCCCAACGTCAACAAGCAACCCATGGTCTTCAACATTGGTGATCTAGTGTGGCTACACCTCCGCAAGAACCGCTTCCCCAACGAACACAAGTCCAAGCTTCTCCCTAGAGCCGATGGACCTTTCAAGGTGCTAGCACGCTACAACGACAACGCCTACAAGATCGACCTCCCACGAGGCAAGTACAATGTGAGCGACATCTTCAACGTCAAGGACCTCGCGCCATACCATGGAAATGAAGCTTTTTATCTGAGGTCGGATCTTTCCCAAGGGGGGGGGGATGATGTGGAGCATCCCTCGCTCATCCCCATGGATGTACCTACATCTCCTCAACACCACTTGGACCCATGACTCGAGCTCGAGCCAAGGCTATTGAAGATAAGGTGAACTCGCTCCTCTCCGAACTCCCTCTTCCTACTCACGAGACATGGCTACTACTTCATTCGGAAACTCCATGTGTGATCAGGTGTTTGGAGAAGAGCCACAAAACAGCTACATGCAAGGGCCAAGACGGCGAGGACCCCAAGCGTGATGGACAAGATGAAGAGCTGCGTTGGAAGCTACAGGCGTCGGACGACCGACCCAGTCCGGACGTCCGACGACTCACAGAACACGGATGACCGAGCCCTCCGGACGTCCGGTACTTCACCACCCGAGCCAAATCTATGGATGTCCGAGGAGGACCGGACGACCGGGCGACCAGCGACCGAGCCGAATCTACGGAAGACCGACGGTCATCGGACGTCCGGACCGTCCCGAAGCTCCGGATGACCGACCCCCTCCGGACGTCCGACGCATCCATGACAGAGCCGAATATACGGACGTCCGAGCCTTTTCGGATGTCCGGACCGTCCCGAGCCTCCGGACGTCCGACGTCTTCCGGACATCCAGCACCTGAGTGACCGCGCCCATGGGCTGGAGCCCTTGTACCCCTTCACTTTGACTTTAATTTGCACTACGACTATAAATAGGTCACTCCCACCTCCTAGCTAGGGTTAGCATTGGTTTAGCTCATATTTTGTGTGAGAGCCTTGCTCATCCACTTGGTTACTTCTCCTCGGATCTCACGACCTCTTCGGAGAAGATCCCCCAAGCGGATTCAAGACCCCTTCAAGGGAAGACCCCCAAGACCTCCGCACGGAGAAGAACGGTTCCCTTTGTCTCCTCCCCTTGTTGATTTTGGATCATGTGTTACCTTATTCTTTCGGTGATCTAGCACTCGTGCGATTGATTACTTGTCGGTTGAGTGATTTCTCTCGTTCTCCCCGTGTTTTCCCTCGAGTTCTTCCGTGTGTTTTTCTTGTTTCCCTGTAGGATCATCTCCAAACGTGAAAGATCGTCCACCTAGGGTTCTTCCCTACATTAGAAAGCAAGGGGGAATAGTGGAAATGTGGATTTTGGTGGGAGGAAGGGGCAGGGAGATCGATATTTCCGCGATGGCAAAAACATTTCGCTCGGTGCCGCGAGAAACTGGCGCGCAAGTGTGGTTCAAGTGGGGGCGGTGGACTATAGACGACGAAGCTTCCTGCATAAGCCAGACAAGACGGTGCGCCAAGATATTTTATATCACATCCCACACGATTCTTTCTAGTAAACTGTTTGTGGTATACCTGATTTTTCATTATGTTTTGAAAGACAAAATAGTGTTACGGAGGGAAAGGATGGTGTTTGAATTGCTAGAACATTTATGTACAGTGAACATGCAACTAGATGAGTGTCATGTTTAAATTTGGAATTATTCCGGGTTCGTTTGGCATTTTTATAGATTAATTGAGTTTCTCGTCATTTAAGTGCATAATTCAAATTTGAACTACAAGCACATGTTCCAGTGTGCCAAAGTTTGTTGAAAAATCACATGTGTGTCTTTGGGTGAATTTATAGGTCCCATGCAAGAAATGGGAATGAAATTCAAACATCTGGGCGTCGTGGCTCAGTCAGGAACATTGAGAAACTTGGTTTTCAAATTCCCGAAAATTCACAACTCGCCTGAAAATCATGAAACTTGGCATGGTGTCTTTTCATGGCACCAATATGTTGTGGTAAAAAAATTGGCCGCATTTGGACAAGTTTTTGGTCTAAGCTTCTTGCAAACCGGAACTTCTCTCGAGAAGACTCATGGTTTCCGAGGGGGGATGTGTCTCCTTTGTGTTCGAAACGATATACGCAGCCTTCCCCCCTTATTTTTTTTACAGAGGCAACATAGAACTATATGAGTGTCGTCTTAAATTTTGGAATTATTCCGGGTTCGTTTGGACTTTCTTATACATTAATTGAATTTTTGTTCATTTACTATGCATAATTCAAATTTGAACTACAAGCACATGCTCCAATGGACGAAAGTTGGTTGAAAAATCACATGTGTGTCCTTGGGTGAATTTCTAGGTGCCATGCAAGAAATGGGAATGAAATTAAAACTTGTGGGCATCGTGGCTCGACCGGAATGATTGAGAAACTTGGTTTTTTAATTCATGTAAATCCAAAATATGCCTGAAAATCATGAAACTTGGCATGGTGTCATGACATGGCACCAACATGCTGCGGTAATTATTTTGGCCGAATTGGGACAAGCTTTGAGCTTCTTGCAAACCGGAACTTCTCTCAAGAAGGCTCGTGGTTCGAGAGGGAACGTGTCACCTCCGTGTGTGAAACGACATACGTACACTTCCTTCTCCCGCTTTAATTTGTTTACACAGGTAGATTAGACCAAATAGAAGTATCGTGCTAAATTTGGGAACTATTCCGGATTCGTTTGACCTTTTTTATACATTAATTGAATTTCTAAGAATTTAATGTGCATAATTCAAATTTGAACTACAAGCACATGCTCCAGTGCACTAAAGTTGGTTGAAAAATCACATGTGTGTCCTTGGGTGAATTTCTAGGTACCATGCAAGAAATGGGAATGAAATTCAAACATCTGGGCGTCGTGGCTCGGCCGGAAAGATTGAGAAACTTGGTTTTAATTCATGTAAATCCAAAACACGCCTGGAAATCATGAAACTTGGCATGGTGTCATGACATGGCAACAACATGTTGCGGTAATTTTTTGGCCGAATTGGGACAAGCTTTGGTACAAGCTTCTTGCAAACTGGAGCTTCTGTCAAGAAGGCTCGTGGTTCCGAGAGGGAACATTCACCTCCGTGTGCGAAACGACATACGTACACTGCCTTCTCCCTCCTTAATTTGTTTACACGGGCAGATTAGTCCAAATGGAAGTATCCTGCTAATTTTTGAAATTATTCTGGGTTCATTTGGCCTTTTTTATATATTAATTGAATTTCTGGGCATTTAATGTGCATAATTCAAATTTGAACTACAAGCACATGCTCCAGTGCACCAAAGTTGGTTGAAAAATCACATGTGTGTCCTTGGGTGAATTTCTAGGTCCCATGCAAGAAATGAGAATGAAATTCAAACATCTAGGCATCATGGCTCGGCCGGAAAGATTAAGAAACTTCGTTTTTTAATTCCTGTAAATCCAAAACACGCCTGAAAATCATGAAACTTGGCATGGTGTCATGACATGGTACCAACATGTTGTGGTAATTTTTCTGTCCGATTTGCGAAGGCGCACACATTAAAAATCAACAAAGTCATTCTGGAACAAGTGTTGTCACGTTACAAATCAGATACACAACTATTATTGAAACCATGGGTGTTCTACTTACCAATTACGTGCCGCCACACGTCCCTTTTTTTATTGGCTAGGACGTGCCGTGCGGGGTAGCTATTTGAGTACGGGAGGCGTGCGATCATACCCATGCGCGTGCTCATCGGGAGGAGAGCCCTTTGACCTCTATCCGCTGCACACCTTCCTCCCAACGTCTCCATTAATGGTGCCTGAGCCCCTATTTCATGGCGTGGCTATGTCTCACTGGACTGAGATTTAAGAGGGAAAAGTGAAAATATGAAAAGAAAGTTTGGCACGGATCTTGATATAAGATCCGACGGACCTATATAGCATCGACTGCGACTTATAGCAAGCATGATGAATATAAGGACGATGATAGTGGATAATAATTGTCTTACATATCTTGGAAGATAACTAAAAAATCCACATGTGGCTACACCCGAAATACACAAGGGCAAAAGAAGAAGGAAGATGCATACAACGATCTGGCTCACTGATCTCTACTTTCTTGATGCGCTGCAGATTGCAGAGACTAGTTCTCGCGGCGAGCGGTGATGATCTCTTTCATCAGTTTCATGTCCTTAATACGCTGCTCGGAAGCAACCGTGAATTCCTCCACCAGCCTATCGTGCTTGATGTGGAGCATGGCATTCTCGTCCATAAGTTTCTTGACGATGATGTCCGTCCTCATCAACAAGGCAGCAGTCTCCTCCGCCTGCTTTGCTCTTCCGGTGATCTTTGCCCTTAGCAGGTCGCGCTCGGCCCGGAGTTGTTCAAACGAGGCATTCAACTTGTCCTGCAGTTTCATCCAGCCAGAGATCTAATCCATCTGGCTATGGACGATCGCATGCATGCGCCTGTAAGAATCCTCGCCTGCCCGCGAGAGATTTTCCTAGCCTTCCACGGATGGGAGGACATCTCTTCTGCATTCGCGGTGCGACATGACATCTCTGCTGCTTCTGCGGCGTGGCCGGACCAGTCTGCTGAATCGACGGTGAGGCGGGACATCGGTGCTGCTTCGGCGGCGCGGCAGGACCTCTGTGCTGCTACTGCCGTGTGGCGGGACATGTATACTTTCGCGGCTAAGCAGGACATCTCTCGTGCTTTCGCTTCCATGCTCGCCTCTCCCTGGTGGTAATCTCTCGAATGAGAACTCAGTCTGGCCATGGTAGATGCAAGAGAACGATGCTAAATGACTTGTTTGCTTTTGTGGATGAGGAGTTGAGGAAGGAATGTGCAGTCATCTTGGCATAGTACAGTATTTATAACTGAGTACTAATACACTCCCAAGTGGGAAACCGTTTAGGTTTTGATCGGTCTGGACAGGTTTGCAATTTGGAAGGTGACGGGATGCAGGCTCAAAATTTATTGACGGTTCTATAATTTCTAAGTGCGGCACTATTCCCGGACGGTGTAACATGGGCACGCTTTCTCGACCGCGTACGTCGCCACGTTTGTCAGCACACGTCTTGTTCCAAGAACTGTGTGTGCTCATTATTACCATCACGCACGCTTCTTTTAATTAGAATGTGTGCCTGTCTAGCGCACACACATGCTGATCTGTCTAACTGTTTCTGTTTGTTGTGACTAATAACAAACAGATCATCTGTGTGAAGTGTATGCCATCAATCGCACACAACTTTGATCTGGCTGACTATTTTTATTCTGTTGCCTAATCACAAACAGTTAATCCTGTTGAAGCGTATGCCCTCAATCGCACACACCTTTATCTAGCTGTCCATTTTTGTTGTTCCGCCTCATCAAAAACAGTTAATACGATTGAATTGTATGTCGTATATCGCACACGCCTTCATCTGGCTGCCCGCTTCCGTTCTTCTTCATCATCGCAAACAGTTCATTGAACTGAACCGTATGCCGTGCATCACACACGCAACTAAAATCTGAACCGTGTTTGCTGCATCCGTCATCGCAAACATTTTGCACCTTTTTGGCCGGGTTTTTTACACCACCATTTGCGATTATTGCATCGCACACAGTTTCGTTGAAGGGTCTCTGATTGTAGTGTTGCGTTAGCAGCATCCTGCAGTAGTGATACTCGACCCTCGAAAACTGTTGCGACTCCCTATACTTGTGGGTTATCAAGACCTTTTTTTGGTGTCGTTGCCGGGGAGCATAGCTATATTTTTTGAGCCACTTGGGATTATTATCTATTTATTACTATGAAGAATCTGAAGGATACTAAGACTAAGATCGTTCCCTCTAGAACGAGGGCAGGTAAGGAACTGTTGTCACACTCTACACTTGATTCACCTTCTGTTTTGAGTAGACTTGCAATGCCACCACATGCTATTAACCCTGATATGTCACAAGTTATTAATGATGCTACTTCTGCTCTGAATGATACTCATGATGATGCTAGTACCTTGATTGATGATAATGTGCCACTAGGTGAATTTCTTGATGAACAACTTGCTTGAGCTAAAGATATTGAGAATGCTGAAATTGATGAAATTAATGAAACTGATGAAGTACTTGAAACTGAAAATCTTGAAACACCTACTAGACCTAGCTCTCCTAGATATGAAATGCCTAAGATACGTGAATGTTATGTTATGGATGGGAAGATTCTTGGAGACTTTCTTGCTTGCAATGATAGAGATGATCTTAATAAATTATTATGCAAACTGAAAGAAAAATCTTTGAATGCTAGAATGAAATGTGATCCTAAGTTTGCTACTTCACCTATCTTTGTTATTAATAAGGATTATGAATTCTCTGTCGACCCTGAGTTAATTACTTTGTTTGAATCTGACCCTTTCCATGGTTATGAAACTGAAACTGTTGTGGCATACCTTACTAAATTAAATGATATTGCCACCCTATTTGCTCATGATGAGAAAATTCGCTATTATGATATTCTCAAATTATTTCCGTTCTTATTAAAGGGTGATGCTAAGATACCCGGTTGTGTGCGTAGTCCCAAGGATATGATTTAATACTTCTCTGAAAAATATTTTCCTGCTAATAAGAAACAAGTTGCCTTACATGAAATATTTAGCTTTGTGCAAATTGAAGAAGAGAGTCTCCCACAAGCTTGGGGGATGCTTCTCCATTTGCTTACTGCTTTGCCTAATCATCCACTTAAGAAAAATGAAATACTTGATATCTTCTATAATGGACTAACTGATGCTTCTAGGGACTTCCTAGATTGTTGTGCTGGTTGTGTTTTCAGGAAACGAACTATTGAACAAGCTGAGGAACTATTTAATAACATATTGGAAAATTATGATGATTGGACTCTTCCTGAACCACTGCCTAAACCCACTCCGAAGAAGAGGGGTATCTTATATCTCAGTTCTGATGATATGCAAGAAGCAAAGAAAAATATGAAGGAAAAAGTTACTAAAGCTGAAGATGTCAAACATTTACCTCTTATTGTAGAAATACATGTACTTGACACACCACCGCCACAGGTGGTAGAGGTAAATCCTTTAAGAAATTTGATGAAAATGACATCCCTTACAATATGCATCGTAGCCAATGCCTTTATGAGTTTGATAACTACATTAGGAAACAAGCTCACTTCAATGCAAATGTTATGAAATAGTTGAAATACAATTCTGATATGATTGCTCTCTTGAGTAACTTGTTATTTAGAATCACTAATGATGTTAGAGGTGTAGGAAAACATGCCTCTATGGTTCATACTCAGTTAGAACAAGTTGCTAAATCTCAAAGAGAATTGCTTCATGAAATGAACAATAATATAAATGATCATGCTGTTAGAGTAATGACTAGAGGAGGTAGAATAACTTAGGAACCAATTTATCCTAAGGGACACCCTAAAATAATTGAACAAGACTCTCAAAGAATTAACACTAATGCACCTAGTACTTCTAAAAAGAATAGGAAAAAGAAAAATGATAGGACTTTGCATACCCCTAGTGAACCTGAAGTAGAAAAACTTCCTGATAATAATAACGATGTTTCTATTTCTGATGCTGAAACTCAATCTGATAATCAACATTCATCTAGTGATAATGAAAAAGATAACGATGATGTTCATGAAGACACTCAACCAGACAAAGATAAAGAACCAGATAACGATGTTGAGATAGAACCTGTTGTTGATCTTGATAACCCACGACCTAAAAATAAAAGATATGATAAAAGAGACTTTGTGGCTAGAAAACATGGTAAAAAAAGAGAACCATGGGTTCAGAAACCCATGCCCTTTCCACCTAAACCAATTAAGAAAAAAGGTGATGAAGAATTTGAACGCTTTGCTGAAATACTTAGGCCAGTCTTTTTGTGCACTCGCTTGACTGATATTTTAAAGATGGCCCCTTATGCAAAATACATGAAAGACATCATCACTAATAAGAGAAAGATACCGTAAGTTGAAATCTCCACTATGCTTGCTAATTATTCTTTTAAGGATGGAGTACCTAAAAAACTTGGAGATCCAAGAATACCAACTATACCTTGCACCATGAAAAGAAATTATGTGAAAACCGCTTTGTGTGATTTAGGAGATGGTGTTAGTGTTATGCCTTTCTCTTTATATAAAAAGACTTAATTTGAATAAACTCACACCTACTGAAATATGTTTGCAAATGGCTGATAAATGAACCGCCATACCTATCGGTATTTGTGAGGATGTGCCCATTGTTGTTGCAAATGTTACTATCTTAACAGACTTTGTTATACTTGACATGCCCGAGGACGACAACATGTTGATTATCCTTGGTAAACCATTTTTGAATACTGCACGGGGCTTTTATTGATTGCAATAAAAGCAAGGTCATTTTCATATCAATGGTAATGAGCATACTGTGCACTTTCCGAAGAAACAATTCCAAGTGAATATTATTAATGTTATTGAAAAATCTCCGACACTCGGTATTGGAAGTTTTCAACTACCTCTACCTACTGCCATAAAGAAATATGATATACATACTGTTGGGGACATGCATATCGCCATTGAGGTAACTTAGTGTTTTACGAAAGTTGTTTGGTTTAATGCTAATCGAAGGTGGTTGTTAATAAGACTTGATCAACCTTATTAATGGATCATTTTTGGGAGGTATGAAGTTGATGAATTTAGTAGGCACTACCTTCTGTCCTTACCATTTGTTCTCTATTTTTCTTTGTTAAATAAAATAATATGACATGTTTATCCTATTTTCTAGATATTCCATGCAATAGAAAATGACCCAAAAATAAAAGTGTTCAGAATGCCTTGAAAATTTAATACGGGTTTTTCTGATTTTTCTGAATTTTTGGTGCAAATAACATCAAGGGGGGTGCACCTGGTGACCACAAGACACCGGGGCGTGCCAGCAACCCCAGGCGCACCATGGTGGGTTGTGGTCCCCATGAGGGTCCCCTCACTTATCTCTTTTGCTCATGTCATCTCCTACCTCCAGAAAAAGATCACCGTTGCTCTCTCTCACTCACTTTCTTGCTCTCAAACCCACGGATTTTGATCTCTTTGCTCGAAGCTCCGTTTCCAAAACTGTTTTGGGGGATTGCTACTTGGTATGTGACTCCACTATTGCTCCAATTAGTTTTTGCTTTAGTGGTTTGTATTTTGAATAATTAGATACTCTTGGTGCTGCTGTAGATGAGCTTGCATGTTGAACTCTTAGAGTTCTAAGTAGTTTGAATGCTTAATATAGCCTCTATGCATCCATATGAGTAGCTGCTATCAATCTTGTGAAGTTTTGTTGACAAACATTTTGTGCACAAATTTTTTCAAAATTTTATCTATAGGAATAAGATGAGTTTCTTTAGGAAGTTTGCCTCCAAGAAAAATTCTAAGGGAGTCATTGGGGAATCATCGGATGATGACCTCCATGCGAATGACCGCATAATTCCTTGATGGAGGGGGCCAGGATTCATCAAGAGTTTGCCCAATTCACTGCAAATGCCGGGCTATCCGACATTATCACAGCTGAGTGTGAACAATACCATCTCCTTACAAATTCTTTTGTGCAAAATTTTCATTTTCTGAGTGGAATAATCCCCCTAAGGTGCAGTTTAATTTATATGATGAAACCCATCAGATACCACTCACTGACTTTTGTGGTATATTCTTGATCCCTTCTAACGGGGAAATAAGAGAGCCTAGACTTTCATAGTTTGAGGACTTTTATCGTACTCTGTTAGTGGGAGATGAGAGAGGTGTATCGAGTGTTACCGCCACTAGCTTGCAGTTTCCTTCTATGCATTATTTTGCTCTATTCATCGCTAAGAGTTTAACTGCTAGAGAGAAGGTCGGTGCACTCAGTGCTCCCGACTTCGCCATTTTACGCCGTGCAATATACGGCGATAACACCTTTAGCCTAGGGACTATTATTGCACATCGCCTGCACCTTAACAAAACCAAGGGCAATATTCATGGCGGTATTTATGCTAGCGAGTCATTTTAACGTTCAGATATGCCAACATGATTATCCTCTGCGCAAGGTTTATCTAGATCAGTAGGCAATGGTGGCTCACAAGTTTACTGATGATGCTGACTCTCTTAATAACATTCGTTATAACCTGGTTGACAGTGTGGAAACTTGTGATATTATCCCATTTCCTACACCTGCTTTGTTTGATTCTATTACCAGGGGCGGATACAGGGTCATGCCAGCGGACCTTATTTCCTATCGGAACGCCCAGGCAGTGGCAGAGGAAGAATCTCAGGAGTGGGACGCTCAGGAGCCGCCGCCGCTGCAGCACTTCAAAATGTGACCACATGGCTACTACAGATGGTGATTACCAAGCTAGGCCAAAAGCCTAAGCTTGGGGAAGTACGTATTTGCACGGACATTACATTCATGTTCTCACACTTCATTCCAGTTGTCGGTGCTCATACTTTTTCATTGTATTATCCATGTTAGATTTATTCTCTTGCTTCCTTCTTGTGTGTTTGAAAAACTTTGAGAAAACCCAAAAATATTTCTTGCTTCTTTTCAGTTTTTCTTTCTAGTTCAATTATTTGTTCTATTAAAAGAAAACCCAGAAAGATTTCTCGATTCTTCTTCTTGCTTGTTGGGAGCTCTCCTGTGTAAATAGTTTTTCTCATTTTTGTTTTTCTTTCTTTAATTTGCTTTGAAATTCTTTTCAGTGTGTTTCTCTGAAATTCTTTTCTTTTATTAAGTCATACAAAGGAGAAGACCACGATGAAAATGTTGAGTGGCTCTCATATGCATTGCTATTGATCTAACAAAGAGCCCATATTACCTTGTCTTCTCCTTATGAATAAAATTGTTTGCAGATTCCAGCTTAGTCCATGACACTCTTGCACTACTATTATTTTCATATCGTTCAGTCATGCAAGTGAAAGGCAATAATGACAATATTTGATGAACTGGTTGTGGCAGAGAGAAACGGGTATGAACTCAACTTGTTCTGTTTTTGTAAATATGTTTAACCTAGTATCCATGATTCGGCGTACTATGATCAAACATGATTGCAATGACAATTATGATTTATCTTGGATGTCAACATGCATTAAAATGACTGTGATGTAGTATGATGTTTCAAGTGGCTTGACTTGGCACATGTTCATGCATGTAGTTGAATAAAAACCAACATAGACTCTATGATATTTATGTTCATGGTGTTCATACCTACTCATGCTAGTATTCAATGCTAATTATGTATAACGCATGTTCATGACCATTTTTGCTCTCTAGCTGGCCGCTTCTCAACCTATTTGCTAGCCTTTGCCTGTACTAAGCGGGTATACTGCTTGTGCCTCAAAATCCTAAAACCCAAGTTATTCCAAATGAGTCCACCATATCTACCTATATGCGGCATTACCCTGCCGTTCTAAGTAAATTTGCATGTGCCACCCCTAAAAACATCAAATAAGCATCTGTTTTTGTGTGTCTGGGTTGTTCATAGAGCGAAAGGGGGTAGTCGGTATCTTCCATGCTAAGAGGGTTATTCTCATGATAAGTGTTCATTCACTCATCCTTGCACGAGAGGGGAGGTAATAGGGATTCCCTGTCCTGAAATAAAAATTGCAAATAATTAAACAAAACTCCCCCAGGATTGTTGTTGGCATGGACAGTACCCGTGGAGTTGGCTAGCCCTGGAGTGTGTTTGTTGGTGGAGGGGGAGTAAACCTTTACTTTTATCGCTTGGGAACCACCGCAAATATGTTTAGCATGGAAGATATTGATAACTCTTGCTCGTGACGTAAACAGGAAGAGTGCATTTCCAAAAAATTCATTTATCTCTGTTTTAAAACTTTGAGCTCTGGCACCTCTGCAAATCCCTGCTTGGCTCTGCGAAGGGACAATCTATTTAACTTTATGTTGAGTCATCACCTTCTGAAATAAGCGCCAGATCTGAGAGCACTATTGTCATCCTCATGCATTGTGTATAGTTAATGTTGGATGCATCATGACTGGATCTTTTCTACCATGAATTACAATGTTTAGTCGCTGCTTGAACTTTGGAGGTGCTATGCATTTATGTTTTGCGGTCTCAGAAAGTGCTAGCAAGATGCCACTGTTGTCATATTATATCATGATTGTTTTGACAAAGTGTTGGCATTTGAGATATATTATTATTGCTCGCTAGTTGATTAGGCCATTGATAGAGTCAATATAATTTTTAAGAGTTATTACTAATATGGTTAGTCATGATCTTTGCTGAAAACCTGGGTGCTACTTAAGCCTATTTATGTAAACAAGAACAAAAGAGTTCGGAAAAGGTTTTGTTTTTCACTTTTAGTTTGTCAGCTGAATTGCTTGAGGACAAGCAAAGGTTTAAGCTTTGGGGAGTTGATACATCTCCATCGTATCTACTTTTCCTAACGCTTTTGATGTTGTTTTTGAGTCTAATTTGTATGATTTGAATTGTTTTTGAGTCTAATTTGTATGATTTGAATGAAACTAACCCGGACTGACGCTATTTTCAGCAGAACTACCATGATGTTGTTTTTGTGCAGAAATAAAAGTTCTCGGAATGGAACAAAACTTCTTGGAGAATTGTTTTACAAAAAAAGAAAAATACTGGATCCAAGAACCACCGGAGGGGGCCCCTGGGTGAGCACAAGACATTACAGCGCCCCCCCTCCAGGCGCGCCATGGTGGGTTGTGCCCAGCCCCACAGATCCTAATTATGACGTTATAAAATCCTATTTTTGGAGAAAAAAATAAGGGAGGAAGGTACATCATGTTTCACGATACGGAGCCGCCACCACCTCCTATTCTTCATCGGGGGGCCAGATCTGGAGTCCGTTCAGGGCTCCTGAGAGGGGGATCTTCGATCTTCTTCATCACCAACCCTCCTTCAACGCCAATTCCATGATGCTCCCCATCGGGAAGGAGTAATTCCTTCGTACACTCACTGGTCGGTGAGGAGTTGGATGAGATTCATCATGTAATCGAGTTAGTTTTGTTAGGGCTTGATCCCTAGTATCCACTATGTTATGAGATTGATGTTGTTATGACTTCGCCATGCTTAATGCTTGTTACTTTGGGCCCAAGTGCCATGATTTCAGATCTGAACCGTTTATGTTTTCACTATTATATCTATGTTCTAGATCCGATCTTGCAAGTCATATTCACCTATGACGTGTTATGATCCGTAAATCCTAGTGTGACAGTAATTGGGATACTTTCCCGTGATGACCGTAGTTTGAGGAGTTCATGTATTCACTATGTTTTAATGCTTTGTTTCAGTTATCTATTAAAACGAGGCCTTAATATCCTTTAGTTTCCTTATAGACCCCACTGCCACGGGAGGGTAGGACAAAAGATGTAATACAAGTTCTTTCCATAAGCACCTATGACTATTTTCGGAATACATGCCTACATTATATTTATGAACTGGAGCTTGTTTTGTATCGCCCTAGGTTGTGACTATTATATGATGAATATCATCCAACGAATCCACCAATTCAATGCCTATGAATTTTCCACATATTGCTCTTGCTAAGTTACTGGTACTGCTATTACTGTTACACTTGCTACAAAATCATTGCTATCAGTGTTACCATTACCACTGCTATTACCACTCCTATCAAAACTATCATATTACCGTGCTACTGATCCCTTTGCTGTAGATATTTAACCTCCAGGTGTGGTTTAATTGACAACTTAGCTGCTAATACTTACAAATATTCTTTGGCTCCCCTTATGTCGAATCTATAATTTTGGGCTGAATACTCTACCCTCGAAAACTTATGCGATCCCCTATACTTGTGGGTTATCAAGCCCTTTTTTCTACGATGGTTCTTGGCTCCAGTATTTTTTTTGTTGTACAAAATTCTCCAAAAAGTTTTGTTCCATTCCGAGAACTTCTATTTCTGCACAAAATCAATACCATTGTAGTTTTGCTGAAAACAACGTCAGTCTGGGTTGGTTTCATTCAAATCATGCAAATTAGAGTCCAAAGCAAGAGCAAAAGAATTAGGAAAAGTAGATACGATGGAGATGTATCAGACATCCGGCCCCCAGTCCGGAGATTCGGAACCTACCTATGCGTAGAGAACGGGCCGAAGGACCATGTATCCCTCCTTACCCCTCTTACCTCGTGGACTTTTATATATAGACCTCTCCACTCTCCTTCTAGGTTAAGCATTGTGATATCTCAAGATGGAGATAGAGCTTTGCTCATCCACTTGTCCCTACTCCTATGGAGACCAAGACCACCTAGGAGAAGATCCCACAAGTGGATTCAAGACCGCCTTGTGGGAAGATCCTCCAAGGATTCAAGACCTCTGTCCTTCAAGGATTGGGATGAACTAGTTCCCCCTTTCTTGACTTTGGATCTTTTATCTCCCCTTTGTGTATGTGGATTTAGCACATGTGTGATTGGATCTAGTTGATTTGAGTGTTTTTCTCTCTTGTGTTCTTCGGGAAATCCTCTCATTTCATGAAAGATCGACCATTAGGGTTCCACCCTACATCACGCCCAATATTGGCTGCTTGGAGAGAAGCAATATAGTAGCGAATAGCATTTCCCTTAGTAGAGAACCAAGGTTATCAAACCAATAGGAGATCTAGCAAATGACCTTTAGTAGTACCTACACACACAAGAGCAAATACTTGCACCTAACACGTGCAAGAGGGTTGTCAATCCCCTTGTACTCGTTAATTGCAAGCATCAAATGTGATAGTAGGAAATATATAAATTGCAAATTAAAATAAGTAAATAAAATTTAGCAAGGTATTTAGGGTTTTAGTAATATGGTTTAAATAGACCCGGGGGCCATAGTTTTCACCTGAGGCATCTCTCTGAAGAACATAGCACACGATGGGTACACAAATTACTGTTTGGTAATTGATAGAAAAGCGCATAGTTATGATGCTCTTCATGGAATGATCAATACATAGGCATTACATCCGTGATAAGTAGACCGTTAAACTTACAGATGACTACTACTATTACCACTCTAAAAGCGCTTCTATGTTTGCCTCTGTAGGTATTAAGTTCATGACAACCAGAGCAATGCATGAAGTATGATGACATAATGTAAACAGAATAAAACAAAGCAATATGATTAAACCCCATCATGTTACCCTTAGTAGAAACAATACAAATACGTGCTCCGCTACCCCTCCGATCGTAGAGTGAGGACATCACAAGATTGAACCTACTACAACACCTCTCCCACTGAAGATAAATCAATCTAGTTGGCCAAACCAAACAGATAGATCGGAGAGAAATACAAATAAATAACAATCACACATAATAAAGTTCAAAAAAGACTCAATTGCTTTCAATGAATAATCTGTTCATAAACCCAAAATTCATTGGATCCCAAGAAAGACACCGCGGAAGAAGATTACATCGAACAGAACTCCAAGGAGAGCATTATATTAAAGATTAGAGAGAGAGAGAGAGAGAGAGCTAATAACTATGGACCCATAGGTCATGTGTGAACTACTTACACATCACCAGAGGTGCAGCAAGGTTGATGTAGAAGCCCTCCATGATTGATTCCCCCTCCGGGAGAGTATTGGCGAAGGCCTCCAGATGGGATCATCAAAGAATAGAGGCTTGCGGCGGTGGGAATGTTGTTTCTTTGGTGCTTCTGGTTTTTTTGTGCAATATTTGGGAATTTACAATGTTGGAATTAGGTCAGACAGATCCCCGAGGGTTCCACAAGAGAATAGAGCGCGCCTACCCCTAGGGCGCACCCTGTTATCTTGCTGTCTCCTCGTAGGTCTTCTGGTCCTCCCCTTAAGCATCTAGGGTCTCTTCTGGTCCAGAAAAACCATCAAAGAGTTTCGCCGTGTTTGGACTCCGTTTGGTATAGGTTTTCTATAAAAACAAAAAAAGTTGAAAACAATAACTGCCACTAGGCACTAGGTTAATAGGTTAGTTCCCAAAAATGATATAAAATTGCATATAAAGTATGTAAGATTGATAATATAATACGATGAAATAATCATGCCCTTCCAAAATAAAGAATGCTAAAATAATGCTATCCCTACAAAATCATATAGCTTAGAATGCTTAGTCTTCCTAACACACAATACTAAACATGAACTACCCCGATGACAAGCCGAGTAATCAAATCATACTTTTTCTCGCTTCATCTTTTTAAACTTTTATGCAATACTTGAGACTTGGGACTTTGGATGACAAAGAGAATGATGATGGGGGTTCATAAGGGAGAACAAATATAGAGAAGGTCTCACACCGATGCGGCTGATCGTTAGGCAATGGAGATGCCTTACAATTGATGCCAATGTGAGGAGTAGGGATTGCCATGCAACAGATGCACTATGGCTATAAGTGTATGCACTACAAAAAAAGACACATCTGTGACATTTTGGGCCAAACAAAATTCTTTTCTATCATGCTTATGACACTTCTATGACGATGATTGTGACAAAACCCGGTATCATCATAGATGTGGTGGGCTCCGACTTCTATGACAAAAAACATGACAGAAAATGGGCTTTTCATCCTGGGCGGGCCAGAGACGCAGCTGCATGACTTTCTTTGGGCTGTCCATGATGGAAAGACCCGTGGTAGAAGCGAGGGCGAGGAAAATATCGGGGAGTTCCCGGTTATGGTGGGTGGTCGGGGGCCGAGCGATGCACATTTCTCTCAGACACGTACGCGCGTGGGTGCGAGGTGTTGGGCTCTAACTGAACCCGACCGAGGCGTTCTCCTAATGAACCTGAGTGATTGCACTATAGGCTACGTGTTACTGAACCTAAGCGATCGATCAATCTGGCTGTTAACTGAACCCGATCGAGCAATTCCTTTGCTACTGCTGCTAACTGAAGCCGATCGAACCTGCTGCCTCCTTTCCTTGATGAAAAGTGAGCATTGTTGGGGAGGGGGTTTGGATGAACAGTTCCTGGTGGGGGGTTGGATGAACAGGACCCTGTGGTAGTAGAGGCCGTTGCCACTGGATGAACAGGACCCCGATCGAGCCGGTGAGGGGTGCATGAATAGGACCCTGTGGAGGGCTGGATGAACAGGACCCCATGGAGGGTTGGTTGAACAGTAGCCGGTGGAGGGCTGGATGAATAGTAGCCCGTGGAGGGGTGGTTGAACAGGACCCCATGGAGAAGGTTGGTTGAACAGTAGCTGGTGGAGGAGCGGTGGAGGCTGGATGAACAGGAGGCCGTGGATGAGCAGTCATAGGTGGAGGTTGGAGGAGGTCAACTGTGGATGAACAATAGCCCGTGGAGGCTGGAGGAGGTCGACGGAGGAGATGAAAAGTAGCCCGTGGAGTCCCGTTTTGCGGTACGCCACACCCCTCCCGATGAACAGGACCCCCGTTTCAACCGTAGTGCTCCAACACAAGTCTGTTTCCTCCATTTTGCAGTATGTCAAACCCCTCCCAATCAATAGGACCCTGTTTCGACCGTAGGCACTCAAACACAAGTCAGTTTCCTTTGTTTTGTGGTACGCCAGACCCCTCCCGATGAACAGGATCCCGTTTCGACCCTAGGCGGTCGAACACAAGGCCGTTTCCTCTGTTCTACGGTGCGCCAGGCCTCGTTTAGATCGGTTGTTCCGTCCAAACCGGTTGCCTCTCGATGAACACGATAATGCAGTTTCTCAGTTCTGACCAAGTCGGTTGGCTGCCCATGAACAGGACGCTGTCACTGCTTCTCCATGTACACGAGTCCTGGCCGTATGTATATGCGAGTAGGCATTCAAGACCCCGCTCGTATGTACGTATGTGGCCGTATTTACTTTCTTGCACCCTGGTTGTACGTACGTGTACATGCTACGTGCACGCCTCTACTACGACATGTGGCCTTCCTTACTTGGTCATGGTTCATCGCTGCAGCCTGCAGACAGACCGATCACCAGTATGTACGTACACGTTCACGACCAGAATGACAAGGCTACGTACGCTTCGACGAGGTGGGTCCCGACTGTTAGGAACTTCCTTGCGTGCGAAGATGTAGCTGGTGGGTCCCAGCTGTCAGGGAGGATACATTTTTCTCGTGAAATACTGTGGCCCGTCCGGTGGGTCCCTGCTGTCAGGTGGAGGAATCATTACTTTGCGCATAATAAGGTGGCACTTCCTTGCTGCGGCCGTGGACCCAGCTGTCAGCCTCTCGACATACAGTACTCTTCCGATGGAAGTCGTTCCTTGACCACATTGACCACACTGCGCTGAGAGCACCAAGGCGGTGGACGACGGCGAGGCCAGGGAAGGGGATGACGCGAAGCCGGGGAAGACGCGGTACTGGATGCCCACACGGAGAGGAGTATGAGGGTTCACTGTTTTGGCTATGGTGTGAAGCTACCATCGCTGCAGGGCCTAGCCAACGGTGGGAGTGGTAGGGGGCGGTGAGGCCTCCACGGCAGCACAGCCGGCCACGGGAGGCAGGAGCAGGTGGCACGACTGGTGGTGGTTTGGGCGGCTAGACCAAGAAGACCAGAGGTTGAACAAGCACTATGGTCATTGGATGGACATCGTACGGTCACTGGAGCTAGAATCATTCATATTGACTAAGTTGATAAAGCTCTTCGTCCCCGTCAACTTAGTAGGCCCACAAGTCAGCCTCCCACTATGGTGGGTCCCAGCTAGCAGGGCAAGTATTAATTTTTTTGTGTGTTGACCATGTTGTGCCAAGCGCATCCAAGGTGATGGACGAGGGCAAGGCCCCGGACAGCAACAAGCCGGAGATGGGAAGACACGGGAGTGGAGTCATAGACAGAGAGGTGTACGAGGGTTTACTGGTTCTGGTGCGGCATGGTTCTGGTGTAGGAGGTGTGGATGGGAGGAGGGATGGCCTGGCCAGCGGTGGGGTAGCGCTTCACAGCGGAGTGTGCTATGCAGAGCTGCTAGCAGCAGGAGGCGGGAGCGGGTGGTCCCGGTGGCGCTGGAGGAAGAAGATGAGAGATTTAAGATGGATGCCAGTCGTTGGATGTAAATCCAACAGCTAACGATGTAAGAATCATTTGTTGACTAAGTTGACAACGACTTGCGTTGGCTTCGACCTATTGGCCCGCATTTCAGCCTCCAAATGTGGCACATATTCAACCCATATTTTCAGAATTTACAGTCCATTTGATCTTTTTTTTTTGAGAATTACAGTCCATTTGCTGGGCTGGGTGAACAAATAATGTAGCGTTCATGCGGCCCATTTTTTAAAAACTACAACCCATTTTCACTTTGTCGAAAATACACAAATTTGCTGGGCTGGCTAAACAAATAATGTAGCATCCCTGCGGCCCATTTATATTTTTCCTAAAAAATTACAAGCCATTTTGCACTTTCTCGAAATACACGATTTTGCTGGGCCGGTTCTAATTATAATGTTGGGTTGGGCACAACAATGTTATCAAAAAATAAACAGGGGCTAATCATTTTGTCATAAATATATCTTAAAAATAAGTGATTTATTATTACATTGGTCCTTAAATCTTCCCAAGCTTTTGTACACAATCACCAAGAATTTTGTTGCCTTAATGTAAAAATATCTAGGCTTTTATTGTTAAGAAAATATTTTTATAAGTTAATAAGATGTGGGATATTGTTTTCTTATATATGTAAGTATCTATTGAATATATGGTGACAATAACAATAATATATAATAACATATAAAATAATTTAAATATATATACTATAGTTAGAAGGGAAACATAAGTTGGACCTGTCGTTCCTATTCTTATATAGAAAAATAGAACAAACCTCTGTGTTTTCTTCAAAAAAATACATAAGTTGGGCTGCCGATGTTTCAGGAAAAATAAAATCTCAGATGGAAGGTGTAACGCCCCGGATTCGATGCGCCAGGTGTCTGCCAGTTATTCGCCGTCATTGCCATGTCTTTTGCTTCCGTGTTGCATTTTATCATGTCATCATGTGCATCTCATTTTGCATACGGGTTCGTCTCATGAATCCGAGATTTTTTCCCATTGTCCGTTTTGCAATCCGGCACTCCTATGTCTTCTGGCGTCCCCCTTTTGTCTCCCGTGTGAGCGGGTGTTAAACTTTCTCGGAATGGCCCGAGGTTTGCTAAGTGGCCTTGGTATACCACCGGTGGACCGCCTGTCAAGTTTCGTGCCATTTGGAGTCCGTTTGATACTCCAACGATTAACCGGGTAACCGTGAAAGCCTGTTTTGTTTGCAGCCCAACACCCCTCCAAACTGGCCCAAAACCCATCCAAACCCCATCCATGCTCTCGGTCATTCGATCACGATCATGTGGGTGAAAACCGCTCCTCATTTGGACTCTCCTAACTCCCAGAATCTATAAATTAGTCCCCTCCCCCAAAATTTCGGGCAAACCCTAGATCTTTTCCCCTCCGTGCCGCCGGACGTTTCATCCTCCGCCGCCGGACATGTCCGCCATTGCCCCCTCGCCCAATCGCCCGCCACGTCAGCGCCGCCGCCTTTCTCTCTCCTCCTCCACTACGCCAGCCACAGCGGCCCGCCCGGGCCCGGGGCAAGCCCGCCCGAGCCCATCGGGGCCCGGTCTCCGCCGCCGCTCGGCCCAAGCCGCCGCCCGCTCGCCTCGCCGCCCGCTCGCTCCGGCGCAC
>NC_041393.1:304583107-304651326 GCF_002162155.2 Triticum dicoccoides | reverse complement strand
CCTTTCGCCGGCGCGCCCGCCTCCGGCGACCAGCGTCGCGTCCCTCCCTCCGGCCTGCTCCGCCGGATCCAACCGGTCCCTCCGTCCCTGACCTTCGGCCGCCATCCTCTCCCTCTCCGGCGAGTTCTCCGGCCGCCTCGAAGTCTGTGCCACAGCTCCAGATCCAGATCTGAACGAGGTTGACCCCATTTTTCGTCCAAGTCCCTGATATTTTTGCATAATGTTGCCCCGTTCATCGCATCATAACTCCATGTATACTGCTCCGTTTTGTGCGTGTAATATGTAAAAATGTTCGTTGTGAGATGCTCTTAATTTCATTCCATTGCACCATGTTCATTTCAGTCAATCTTGATGCCTGAATCATCGCTGCAAGAGTGCTATATGATGTTGATCTGCTAAAACTGTTACAACTTGATGATTTGTCTTTTTTGTTGCATTTGATGTGTGCATCCTATAAGGTTGATGTCTACATGTGTTTTGTGATACATCATACCATCTTTACAGGGGTGTATGCCATGTATTTTTTTGATCAATGTGGTGACTAGAACAAGCATGCAAACTAGGCTTCGTGATGTTGCTGATTTCAGTCCCTGTTCTGCTGTTATTTTTATGCCATTTAAACTTGATGCTACGGAGAGATCCAAGCATATTTTGAGATACTTCAGTAAGGCTGTTTGGAACATATGGTTATTCTTTATCCATTCATGACCCTGTTTGCAATTATGGAGTAGTCTAGCATGTCATTTTCTTGCTCTACCTTTGCTATAAAATGTTTCCTGGCAGATTGTTTACATGTTATTCAATTTTGCCAAGGTTGTTGTAGTTGATCCTTGCATGCTATGAACTTGTTATTGCCTTGCTTAGTTTAACATGTCTTATTTTTGATGCTATGCTTATCTTGTCATGCAATGACTTGTGGTGAGTGAATCGAGCTCGTGAAGTAGTGTACTTGTTGTTACTGTTTTGCTAGTGATTCTGTTATATTTTCTTGCCATGTAAACCTGCTGCTACAAGTTATTCTATGCATAATCTGGAGATGTTCACTAAGGATGTTTTATTATACATGTCATTCTCTATCCATCCATGTCCCTGGTTGCATTTATAGCCTACTGTAGCTTGTTATAATCTTGCTCTAAAGTTGCTAAATATTGTTGTTGTCAGCCTGTTAACATTAAGTTCAATGTTGCCATGATTGTTGCTAGTGATCCATGCACCCTATGAACTTGCTCTTGCCATGCTTAGCTTCATAGACATGTCTTCTTACAGTTGGTTACCTTGTATTGCCATGTATTGCTCTGTGGTGAGTGGTACAAGCTCACCAACATGCCTACTTATTGTTATTCCTGCCATGTATGAATCTGTCATATAACTTGCCATGTTTACATGGGTGCCATCATATCTTCTGATCCTTTTTGGCTCATGGTCAGTAAGGGACTTTTGTTATATGAATTTAGTAGATTCATGCCATGCCTTTGTTTGCCATGATAAGTTCCTATAACATGTTGTTTGATAGCTCTAAACATTGCGACCTGATGTTATTTCTGTAAAGTCTGAAACTGTTATTATTTGCAATCTTGCCATGTGTGAGCATGTTCTAGTGTTTTCTGGAGATAGCTCAATGTTCATGTTTTGTTATGCTTTACCTGTACATCATGTCCATGCCTTTTGTTCTCATGTTGGGGTGCTGTAGCATGTTGTTTTGATGCTTGCAATATGCCTAATTGCTGTTTTGGACAGCTTGTCCTTTAAACTTGTATAGTGTGTGTGTGTTGAACTGTTGCTCCGTTTTGAATGTGCTCTATATGTAACTTGCTTGATTTTGCATGTAACTTCATATTATCATATTGCATCCTTATTTTGAGGTGTGTTTGCTTGATGTTTGTATGCATTTTGCATCAATGCCATGTTTAACTTATTTTGCTCATATCTTTTAGGCCATAACTCCGAACTAAATGAACTTTATATGTAACTTGACTAGAATCTCGTGTAGATCATCTTGGTGCATCTTAACTTTCTGTTTAACAACTTGAACATAAGGTTTATTCAGATCTGGACCAATTTCGAAATTTGCATATGAGGACTTACCGGAATTGCTATATGTTGCTTCCGGCCTCATTTAAACTTGCCTTGATGTGTTGCTCTTGTTTGCATCATCTCTTGCCATGAGTAGCTTCATGTAGCCTTGTCATGCATCATGCTTGGTTGTGCATCATGCCTTGTTCATGTGTGGTGTGTTTACCTTGTTGTGTGCTTCTCTCGATAGTTCCCGTTTCGTTGCGATCGTGAGGATTCGTTCGTCTATGCTTGGTTCGTCTTCGTGGCTTCATCTTCTTCATGGACTCGTTCTTCTTCCTAGCGGGATTTCAGGCAAGATGACCGCTACCCTGGATCTCACTACTATCATTGCTATGCTAGTTGCTTCGTTCTATCGCTATGCTGCGTTACCTATCTTTTGCTCCTCAAGCCTCTCAAATTGTCATGAACCTCTAACCTTTGACACCCTTCCTAGCAAACCATTGCTTGGCTATGTTACCGCTTTTCTTAGCCCCTCTTATAGCGTTGTTAGTTGCAGGTGAAGTTGAAGATTGCTCCATGGTGGATAGGATTATGTTGGGATATCACAATATCTCTTATATTATTAATGCATCTATATACTTGGTAAAGGGTGGAAGGCTCGGCCTTATGCCTGGTGTTTTGTTCCACTCTTGCCGCCCTAGTTTCCGTCATACCGGTGTTATGTTCCCGGATTTTGCGTTCCTAACGCGGTTGGGTGATTTATGGGACCCCCTTGATAGTTCGCTTTGAATAAAACTCCTCCAGCAAGGCCCAACCTTGGTTTTACAATTTGCCTCACCACCACCTACATTTCCTTTGGGAGTAATTAACCCAAGGGTCATCTTTATTTTAGCCCCCCCCCCAGGCCAGTGCTTGTCTAAGTGTTGGTTCGAACTGACCAGCCTGCGGGGCCCCCTCGGGGAAACTCGAGGTCTGGTTTTACTCATAGCTTGACTTATCCGGTGTCGCCCTGAGAACAAGATATGTGCAGCTCCTATCAGGATTGTCGGCGCATCGGGCGGCTTTGCTGGTCTTGTTTTACCATTGTCGAAATGTCTTGTAAATCGGGATTCCAAGTCTGATCGGGTGTTCCTGGGAGAAGGTATATCCTTCGTTGATCGCGAGAGCTTATCATGGGCTAAGTTGGGACACCCCTGCAGGGTTTAAACTTTCGAAAGCCGTGCCCGCGGTTATGGGCAGACGGGAATTTGTTAATGTCCGGTTGTAGATAACTTGACACTAGACCCGAATTAAAACGCATCAACTGTGTGTGTAGCCGTGATGGTCTCTTTTCGGCGGAGTCCGGGAAATGAACACGGTTTTGGGTTATGTTTGACGTAAGTAGGAGTTCAGGATCACTTCTTGATCATTGCTAGCTTCACGACCGTTCCTTTGCTTCTCTTCTCGCTCTTATTTGCGTATGTTAGCCACCATATCATGCTTAGTCGCTGCTGCAACCTCACCACTTTACCCCTTCCTTTTCCATTAAGCTTTGCTAGTCTTGATACCCATGGTAATGGGATTGCTGAGTCCTCGTGGCTCACAGATTACTACAACAACAGTTGCATGTACAGGTTATGCGATGGTCATGACGCGAGAGCGATGCTTGCTTGCTTGAGTTCTTCTTTTGCTTCTTCTTTGATCAGGGGATAGGTTCCAGGTCGGCAGCCTGGGCTAGCAGGGTGGATGTCGTTTGAGTTTCTGTTTGTGTTTCATCCGTAGTCGGATGATGCTCTTATGTATTGTGATGTTGTATTCGTGTGGCGTTGTATGCCTCTTGTATGTATCCACATCTATTATGTAACGTTGATGTAATGATATCCACTTTGCAAAAGCGTTTCAGTATGCCTAAGAAGCCTGCGCATAAGTCAAGTGCTTCTCCCTCAATGCCCTCACGGCCAAGTTCCTCAACAATGCCCTCAAGGCCAGATTCTTCAAAGCCCTCACGGCCAATTCCTCAAACTGCTCCTCCTCCTTCAAAGTCCTCAGTTCCTTCGACAAAGTCTTCAGCTGCTCCGATCAAATCCTCTGCACCTGTGCATCTCGCCACGTGCCAAAGGACTACAGGCATCTCAATTGCCTCAGGAGCATCTGCAACTTCCTTAGCTGGCCCCTCTCTGCTGAAGAAAAAGGCCACTGCTGGATGAGGCCTTCGACCAAGTACTCACAAGAAGCAGGTCGCCTTCCAAGTGCCCTCTGATGACAATGAGGCTGATGATGAAGAACTTGTCGAAATCATCAGAGACAGGCAGGCCAGGGCCGCTAGAGCCAAAGGAAGCAATGTGCCACTGCTATTGGATCCAAAGTTGATCCTCGACTTCATTGACCTATGGCACAAGGACCCTAACACGCCCTTGCCGGAGATGAACCTCACTCCTGGTCAAAGTCATGTTCTGACTGCCTTCATTGAGGAAGAAAAGTGGAAATTTGAAGAAGGCAGAAGACTGAAGAAAGCGCAGTACAAGAAGCAGCGCTACCTCAAGGACAATGTCCTCACTCTCACCCATGATCAACTCATTGCCTTGCAAGCTGAAATCAAGCAACTGAGTGATGAATTCAATCGCTACTATGCTAATTGGAAGGGCGCCAAGGTCCGGTTCGTCAATCTGAGGAAGAAATTGACTTCTAGTGCTGCTGCTCCTATGCACATTGAAGTTACACTGGCTGAAGCATCTGCTCGGCCCACTGAAGAACATGCCAGCATCGCTGATGACAATCAGGCTGCTGAAGAAAATGAAAGCACCAGGGCTGATGACTCCATTCCAACCGCTGAAGAAATTGCCAGGGCACCCACTAGTGGTGCGCCTGAAGAAAATGAAGAAGCCAGGGCAACTGCATCAGTTGTGCATGAAGAAACTAAACCAAAGTCCTCTGCAACTAATGCGCCTACACCAACTCTGATCCTTCCATCTGCATCAGATGCGAGAAGACCAAGGCTGCAGAGCGTGCAGCTATGAAGAAAAGGAAGGCATCAACTTCATCCGATTCTTCAGCTCCGAAGAAGATGAAGCCTCTGACTAGCTCAATTGACAACCCAATTGATGTCGTCCCTGTCTCATTCATGCCATCAAAGGACCTTGTTCCTTTTGGTGAAGATTATGTGATTCCTAGTGAATCCGATGAAGAGAATCCTTCTGCTGCTTCATCAGAGCAGTTGGATGAAGAAATTGAAGTGGATGCAATCCCTTCAACCCCAGTCATCTCCTCGTCTATGCCTCAGTTCACTACTGAAGAGGCCGGCGATGAAGAAATGGAAGATGAGGATGTGGACATTGGCTGTACCACACCTGTGCTAAATGATGACTTTTGGGAAAGTCAGCACCCCAACTCTCCAATGTTCACTCCACTCCAAGCAATTCCTCAGTCCCCAGTTGCTACTAAAGTACAAATGGGATCTAAAGAACCACATGCAACCCCGTCTGCCCATGAAGAAATTCCAGCCACTAGTGTTGAAGAAATTGTAAATGAAGAATTGAAGACTCAGGCTGCAGCTGAAGAAGAGCCTGAAATTCCTCAGTCTGCGGATCCTGAGATTGTGATTCCTGAGGTGGTGATGCAATTGACTGACACTCCTCAGCCCAAGCCAAAGGATCCATTCTCAAAGAAGCAAAAATTCAAGGCTGATGATTTCTTCGGCGAGCATGTGTTCTTCACTGACTTCAACCCTTATGACAATGCTCGTCTTAGAAGGAAGCATTTCTGGACTGCCAGCCAGACCAACTTCTATTCTTCATTGTTGTTCAATAAGGACAAAGTCTTCGACCACGAGCATATTCCTCATGTGGACATGGAATCAATGCCTTGCTTCTCTCAAGTCCTCAGTATGCTTCATGATGCAGGCTTGCTCAACTTCTGCTCAGACATAGTTGACTGGAATGAAGAGCTCATTCTTCAGTTCTATGCAACACTGCATATCACAGGTGATGCTGATGACATCAACTCTTGGGTGTTGGACTGGATGACCGAAAACACTCACTACAAGGCACCGGCCTCTGAATTGCTTTGTGCCCTGCCAATAAGTCCTCCACCTAATGGTGCTCGTTGTCTGTACGATGAGCCTGAACTCACTGCTCATTACATGTAAGTGCTCATGAAGCCTCTGAAGCCTGGTCAAGTCCGAAGGACCAAATTCCTCGTGAAGGAATTGATGTATGTGCCAAGAACCATCTATTGCATTCTGACGAAGACTATGAGTCCTATCAAAGTCCATGACTCATCTGATGAGGAAATTATTGGGATGATGAAGAATATGCTATTCAACATCATGCATGGCATCCCTATCAATTATCATGATTTCTTCATGAGAACTCTGGCGAATGTTGCACTTTCACCGTTTGAGCTGAAGCCTTATGCTCCTTGGATTATGAGATTCCTCAGAACAAGGTCTTCACTCAACTACAAAGCTGACTTTCATAATCACCTCAGCTACTTGCCCCCGATTGAAGTCCTCAAGCGGACACATTCCTCAGCTGATGAGAAGGGCAAGGCACCAGCTGTTTTCGATGAAGGCATTCGTCCATTGGATGGTCAGTTCCGCAAAGCTGCATCTTATTCCCCCAATGATGACTCTGCCACTCATGATTCTGCTGCCAATGCATCCAAGCCAAATCCTCAAGCCACTGCTCCTCGTGTGATGACTGACCGAGAGCTGCTTCTAAGTCTTCACCAGAAGGTGGATCGAAACCACAACTGGGTTAAGCGTCAGTTTGGCTCTATTCTTCACAACATGACTTCTACCCATAATGCAGTGAAGAAAAACCATTACTACCTCCATGAAGTTTTTGATCGCACCTGGGCTATTCTGTCACATCTCTATGGTGAAGAAGATCTGAAGCAAATGGGCTTCAAGGAAGATTTTGACTGGTCTTCTCCTGCACCGAAGAAATTCAAGAAGGTCAAGGTTCCTTCCTTGGTCGCCAGTTCATATTCTTCATCGCGCGACACGGACGAGTTCGAAGACATGGACGACACTGCGGCAAGCCCTACAACGACTCAAGACCCCAACAACGCTGGCGCTCCTCCATCATCATGATATTCTTCAGGGGCGTTAGTCCTCATTTTTTAACCCTTTTGGTCATTCGATGACAAAGGGGGAGAAATTTGAGTTAGTCTTCAACCGGGTCTATCTTATATGGGCGGTTTTTTCTAAGTTACAACTCTCGTTCTTTTGATGACTATGCTGGATCGAGTTGTAATCTTAAACTCTATGGTGGCCTGATACTTTTGCTGAGTTCTTCTGCATGCTTACTCCTCATTAATGTTAATGCACGCCTGCTGAATTACATCAGTCATCATATTTCATCATGCATTTCAAATTCTTCATATTATATGTCAAATGCGTGCATGAATTACAAGATATAGGGGGAGATCTCCATGATTATACTCATCAAGTGTGCATTGCTTCAAAAGAAAATTCCTCACTATGCACATCTTGAGGGGGAGTTCTTCTATATCTTGCAATCAAATTCCTCAACATCAGTACTTACACTTCATATATTTTTCCCCATTGAAAACTCAACCTATATTGTCATCAATCACCAAAAAGGGGGGATTGTAAGTGCATCTAGTGCCCCTTAGTGATTTTGGTGTATTGAAGACTTATAGGTTAAGGGACTGATGCGTTTGTGAGTGTACACAGGTCTATAAGTCTATGAGGAGTTTGATAATTACAGAGAAAGTCGACCCCTAAAAATGAAGTTCTTCAACTGAAGACTTTGGATTTCTCAAGACTTTCTGAAGACTTTGAAAGTGAAGAAATTGGTGTGACCTTGAACATTTGGTAATCATTCAAGGAACATGAAGTGTGAAGATTTTTATCTTTATAGTTTCATTTTCTCTTTCTTGAGTCATAGTGATGCGGAGCATCCCACGTTCATCCCCATGTACACTCCGACTACTCCCCAAACCCCAAGTGGACTTATGACAAGACCTCAACTATACGCCATTGGACACAAGGTGAACTCGCTCCTCTCCGAAACTTCACTTTCTACATGTGAGACATGGCTACTACCTCCAACGCGTGTTCTATGCATGATCAGGTACTTGGAGGAAAGCCACGAAGCCACCACATCCAATGGAAGAGCTAGCGAGGACGCCAAGTACAAGGACCAAGAGAAGAAGTTGCCCAAAGCTACAGCCACCGGACGACCGGCCCAGCCCGGACGTCCGGCCCCTGAAGACCCGAGCCGAATCTGTGGAAGACCGGAGCCAACGGACGACCGGCGACCGGACGACCGGAATCCATCGGACGTCCGGTGCCCCTCGACCCAAGCCAAATCAACGGAAGTCCGAAGAACCCCAGACGTCCGGACCCCCGCGAGCTTCCAGACGACCGACGCCTTACGGACGTCCGGACCCTGTCTGTGCACAGTGTATTGGGCTGAGCCCATGTACCCCTTTGCCCTCACTTACCCCTTCGTGGCTCTAGACTATAAATAGGCCTCTCCCACCTCCTATATAGGGTTAGCGTTGTGATAGCTTATCTTGAGATAGAGCATAGCTCATCCGTACCGGATCTACTCCACGTGAGGGACCGTGCCTCTCCGGAGAAGATCCATTCGGATTCAAGGCCTCCATCCGGAGAAGACAATCAAGACCTCCTCACGGAGAAGAACGGTTACTCTTGTATCTTCCCTTTGTTGATTTTGAACTTTGTGCTACCTTATGTGTTCGGTGTTCTAGCCCTTGTGTGATCAATTACTTGTCGGTTGAGTGATTCTCTCGTTTCTCCCCGTATTTTCCCTTGTGTTCTTCCGCGCGTTCTTCGTGTTTTCCTGTAGGATCCACTCCAAACGTGAAAGATCGGCCCCATAGGGATCCGCCCTACATCATCTTGGTATCATGAGCCACGTTGATCATGTTTTTGGAGCCCCTACCCTTTGTTTTCTAGCTTGATTTTGTTGATTTCGTCCTAAATCCGAAAATCCCCACAAAAAATAGCCCCTAATTTTTTTTGTGATTTGTTGATTTGATGATGTTTTGTTGATTTTGATCTATGCGTTTGATTGGTTTCAAGTGGATCTAGCATTTTCCCAAGTTTCCCCACTTTCCATCCACGAAATTCATCAATTTTGACCTCAAAATCTTCATTTTCCACTCAAAATCGCGTCCCGGATCTCGGATTTCGCATTGACCCCGACCCACCGAACGACTGGCGCTTTACGGACGTCCGGAGCCCCAGGAACGACCGGACGTCCGACCTTTCCCGGACGATCAGAACCCCTAACCTGAACCAAATTTACGGATTTTCGAGACCACCGAACGTCCGGCGACCGGACATCCGTCCATTTACGGACGTCCGTAACCTGTAGTTTCACACTTCGGCTGATTTTTGTTTTATCCATAACTAATTCATCCGAACTCTGATTTTGACGTTCTTTAGCTCGTTTTGAAGCTCTTGACATCCCCCATCACACAAAAATACTACCAAAACCATTTGACTCCATCAAATTTTCGAAAATTTGGCAATTTTTCCTAGGCCCTCCACCACCGACTTCCGCAACCTAACCCATATTGCTTGCCATAGCATTAGTGGTTGCTTGAGTAGTGATTTGAGTCTCCTAAGGTGTTTCGACTACTTAGGGACGGTTTCTTATTCATCAACCACCACCACCATTTTCGCATAACCTTGCCCACCATACACTTCTGACAACCCCAACTTAAGCCAATTTTGTTTGAGTTGTGGCTTGTGTCTCCTAAGGTGTTTCGGCTCCTTAGGGACGGCAACATCAACTCGGAGATGTGTATAGCCATCATTCCACTTCCGCATTGCCAAGTGAAACCACCACCGTTTTCCGCTACCACCATTTGACATTTGTCATTTGAGATTTTGAGTTCGCGGTTTTTCTGTTTCCTAAGGTGTTTCGGCTACTTAGGGACGAGTCTCCATCATCTTGGTATCTACATCAAGAACACCGCCACTCACCATCACAAAGGACGGTAACCTCGACAACACCATTGTATATTCCCCTTGCAAATTGCATTGATAACCCCTAGCCCATTTTGCGTTACTTGCCTATCGAGACTAGCCATTTGAGTATTGCCGGCAACGTTACTTGTGCACATTAGTGATCATACTTCCCATAGCATACATACCATATCATTGTGGTGCATATTTTGATATCATACCTTGTGTCACAAGTTTGTTCCCGCATATACACAATTGCTATCTTGGTTTGTGCATTGTGCAAAAGTGGCCATAGAAAAAAAGAAATAAAGCTTTTAAGCAAAAGAGAGAGAGAGCAAAGAGCTTGTAAGCAAGTGACATAGCATCATACCACATTGCATATAAGATTGTCATATCCGATCATCTTGGATCATCTTGTGAGAAACACGGGGAACTATACATACATAGCATACTTGGAATAGAAAGTTTATCCATTTTGCATCTTATAGGTTGTGCACAAGTGTCGTATCCGCCTATTGAGCAATCGTGCTAGCGTCTCTCTTGAGTTGTGCAACACGAGCGTTTTCCGTGGATTCCACATTTTGTGCTCATTCCTTGGTTGCACGACCCCATTTATCTATCCGTGTGTGTGTGTGTTTCCGTGTGCCCTTCTTTGCTATTGGTCCATTTGTTTCACTTGCGAATTTGTGAAGCTGTTTCAACATTATTGACTCTTGCTAACATTTTGCATTAAATTTTTGTGCCACTATCCTCACCGAGCTCCACCATAATCTTTACTTGTGTAGGTGTGAGAAACGACAAGGATTGGTACCAATAGTGCTATTTCATTGTCCGCATTTGAGTGAACTTGATTCATTGTCAACATCGGTCAAGGTACATTGGTATAAGTTCTTCTCTTTCTCCCACCCATATTTGCTCGAGTCTTGTGATGGATAGGCAAGGCATTTCATCTCCTGTCTACGACAACAACGACGGCGTGAACAACTACATTAACAAAGCATCAATCTTTGATCTACAATGACAAATGCAAGGCGCACAATCAAGATTGCGAGAGCGCATCGAGAACATCTCCATCGACATTCGTCACTCCGAAGCAAGGAAAAGGGACTACATCGACAAGAAGCTTTCCGCACATAAAGAGGAGCAAGATGCAAGGATGGAGGAGATTAGAGCCTTGTTCAAGTCTTCTTCCCCTTCGTCATCTTCAAGGCGGCGACATTCAAGCCACAAGTCTTCGGAGTGCGAACACGATGCAAGCGCAATTCGTCCACGCCCACATCTTCGTGATGACCACCGTCACAATCGTGATCAACATGGTCATGAAGGGCACGTCACCTCCAAGCAACATGTGCACGACGATGACGACGACGACCGCCTACGAGCTCAACCACGACAACGACATCATCATCATGAAGATGCTCCACAAGCGCAAATGCACAAGTCCTAACAAGCCGTACTTCACGCCAAGACCAAGCTTCATGAGCAAAAGAGAAGACCGCGAGATGGCACAAACGAGACGGTGCTACGGCTACAACAACCACTTTGTCATCTTCGCCAAGTGCTATCAAGGCATCTTAGCCTTTGGACATACGGCATCTTCGCCTACTTCCCACGTGTACGCCTACATCGACTTCATCAAGTCCAAGGCGACTACCTATGAGCGAGGGTGACACTTCCATCTTAGGAAGCCCCTCAAGGAAGATGGCCGAGCATGGGAAACTCCCTTCGGTCATGGAGACAAGCTACGAGGTGCCACATCATATGGGCCTCCCACACCAAGACGGTGACAAGATGGTCGAGCAAGGGCCATACCCTTCGACTACGGCGACGAGCGTGAACCTCTTCTACAACATGAAGACGGCGCCCACATTGGACTCATACTTCGAGTCAAGCTACACTACCACGCATGGAGACATTTGCACCTACATCTCTCCGACACCCACATATTTCGAGATGCCCCAAGTGCCATGTGAGGAGAGCCACTACCCCATGAGTGACATGAGTGACTCCACCATATGTGACACTAAGAGCATTTCCTATGAGAGGATGAGTGTGACCACCACTAGCCCCACACATGAGAGCATGCCACACATCCTATGTGAGGTTGAGCGCCATTTGACTGACTCCACCAACCATATGAGTGAGAGCATCCAAGAGGGAGGGAGTGAGCCACAACACTTAGTGAGTGAGGTAGTTGACACGGCATGTGAGGCCACTATGATTTCTAACAACTTAACCTCTACTCCTAGTGTGTTTTCTTCTTTGGTGCTAGGTCTCCTACATGACGACATGCCTATCCTCGACGAGTCCATCCCTCCAATGGTAAAACCGATGGCCATGGTGGACGATGATGCACCCCCCACATGGTTCCATCAAGATGAAGATGACAACGAGTGGATCTTCAACACCTCACCTACAACACATGAGCGATGCTCCAAAGGTAACATAGGTGATGGTGCTTCCCTTGTCCCACTAGTGGACTCTCTTGACAATGATTGCTTGCATGATGTTGTTCCACCTATTCCCATGCTTCATGCTAGTGAGACTTCTTCATGCCTTGACTTACCTATTTATGATGAATATGATGATGAGCATGTTGAGTTGCCTAGTTGTGATGCTATGTTCCGTAGGATATCATGTGAAAATTCTTTTGGTCACATCATGTTTGACAACCCTTTGGACTTGTCATATGCTATGAGTGAGATCTCCCATATTGCATCATTACAATCTCAACATAGTAACTATGAATGCCCCATTAAAATAAATCCCATTTGCACTTGAGGCATAGATGACGAGATGATGGTCATTGGCTTTTGCTTCTCTTGTGATGATATTGCCATGCTTCCTTTACATGATTTGGCAATTCATCTACTATGTCATGCCATGATCACATTGTTCCAAATATGCATTGTTTTGGATGTTGTCAATATTCTCCATGTGATGTTTCCATTAATGCTCATGAGGACAACCCCATAGTTTCATCATACATATTTGGAGATTTTGATTCATCCCATCCTTTGCATGATTTCCATGATTGCTTGCACCATATGCATTCCATGAATAACAATGCTCTAGATATTTCTCATGATGCATTACATCCTTTGAGTCTCCATTATGCCATACATAATAACAAACCTATCATGATGGATGACATGTTTTTATATCACACATCTCATTTATTTGAGCATTGGATTTTTTGTGCTAACCAACACATGCCCGTGCGCAACATGATGGCTGATGTGTGCATATACCACGCACACACAATTTTTCCTTTGCCTTTGTTTTGTGTGGGTACTTATGAACACTCGTCAACCTCACAATCCCATGAGTTGACGAAACGAGCTCTTGAGAGCAACGACGGCTTGGGATCCCGTGGACTATCCTTACCACTGTTCCCTTCGCGCAAGGGCTACGCGCATCTCTTCTACTTGGCTCTCACACGGCTATGGGCTATTTACCACTTGTCACCTTATGCCCATACTATTGTGTTCACTTTGCATGTTATGCTTGCTCCTATGCTTTTGCCATGCAATTGTGACCCTTGCTTGCATCTACCCATGATTGACCCTATGTGTATTTGCATGCTTGGTGGAGATCCTTGTTGCTATTTCCATGTTTATCATGTGCTCCATGCTATCGATGCTTGTTGTGTTGGGAGAGTCATGATGTCCCATTGCTATTTACATATGGTTTCTCACCAATACATTGATGATATTTTTCTCATATCTTGCTTTCATGCTTGTGATATATCATGTGTGTTATTCATGCCCACTATTCGCACACATGACATGCTTGCCATGATTCCTTCTAGTATGTTGCATCTTTGCACTACTAGCATGCTTGACTTGATCGCTATGATTGCTTGCTATGTTGCATCACCCATGTTCCACTATTACTTGCTTTCTTGGGTTGATGACATAGATGTTGATGCCTCTCACTTGATTTGTCATGATCATTGCCTCTTGTCTCCATTAGTTGCATCTCTCATATCACCTTGTATTGAGTGCCAACTTGCTATGCTTATTGGTCTTGGAGACTTGGACACTTTACTTGTGATGCATGCTTGTTTGATTGAGCCTATTGTATTTGGTTGTTATCGCATCATATGCCTCCATACTATGAAATGCTCCCTTGTCCTTTCTTATGATGAGCATGATGTATACACTTGTTGGGTATCTTACCACACGAATGATAGGTTTTGCACTTCCGCTAACCTCATTTGTTTTTCCGAGTGTTTGTCATGTTCTTTCATTTTGAAGGATTCACAAGGCGGTACCATGACGAGACAACTTGGTCATGTGAAGGCGTACACGATGCACGACACCAACATTTCCGACATTCTCATTAAGGTGAACTCTTTCCCTTTGAGTCATCCTCAAGTACGCATACTGGATGGGTCACTCTTTCATTGTTGTTTCCTTCTTGTTCTCTACATGATACATCTCGCGAATGGAGGAGCGACATTGGCGATTGGCTCTATGGACCTTCACATTGAGGAGCGCTCTCACTTCTTGGATGCACCTTCGGAACTTCACTCATGCCACGAGATCGAGCTTGGGTACATCAACACTCCTTTGACTTTTTGTACCACCACCTCCATATTTGTTAATTGCGCTTCCTCATGTCATGCTCAATGGACATATCATACTAACCACAAGTTTGCACGCTATGCATGGATTAACTCACATTATGCTTGTCTTGTTGCATCTATTTCCATGTCATCCATGATATATGAGCTTGTGCATTTCCTTAGCAAATTTGTTGCATATTCATACATCATGATCATATTGTCCTCCATCAATTGCATGATAACATACACATGTTGAGTATCCATTGCCATATTCATGCTATTGATAAACCGTCTCACTATGACATCATTTTGCACCATGGTTGCATTGATCATATTTACAACACATTCGTGTGCACAAGGATTGCATTTCCTTCTGTGAATGCTTTGCATCTCATTCTAGATCATCTTGATAAATGCCTATGGGTTTATCGGAGGCTCCTGGTACTTTCGTGCGTCTTATGCATTATGTGCTTCGACCTTACATTGTAGTCTTTGTTGTGGTCTACTTTGATGACATTCTTATTTTTAGCAAATCCATGAAAGAGCATATTAATCATGTTAGGGATGTCTTGCAAACCCTTCACAAGGAACCTCTTTATGCAAACTTAAAAAAATGCACGTTTAGTGTTGACAAAGTGGTTTTCTTGGGTTTTGTTGTCTCTTCCAAGGGTGTCCATGTTGATGAATCCAAGATTGAGGCAATTAAAACTTGGCCCCAACCCACCAATTTGCAACAAGTGCGTAGTTTTCTTGGTCTTGCAGGATTTTATCGTTGCTTTGTGAAAGACTTTAGCACTATTGCCACTCCTTTACATGCTTTGAGTAAGAAGAATTCTCCTTTTGTTTGGGGATCTTTGCAATCTACCGCTTTTGATAAGCTCAAATCTTTGCTTACTCATGCTCCAATTCTTGCTTTGCCCAACTTTGACAAAACTTTTGAGGTTCATTGCGATGCTAGTGGTACCAGAATTGGCAGAGTTTTAATGCAAGAAAAACGAGCAATTGCTTATTTTAGTGAAAAACTCTCTGGTGCTCAACTTAACTATCCCATCTATGACAAAGAATTGTATGCTTTAGTGCGTGTGCTCCATGTTTGGGAACATTACCTTAGACCTCATGAGTTTGTCATCCATACCGATCATGAAAAGCTTAAGTACTTAAAAGGTCAAACTAAGTTGAACAAGCGTCATGCCAAATGTAGTGAATTTATTGAATCTTTCCCCTATGTCATCAAGTACATTAAGGGTAAGGAAAATGTAGTTGCGGATGCACTTTCACGCATATGCACGCTTGTCACTAAACTTGAATTGAATGGCATTGGCTTTGAGCACATCAAAGAGTTGTATGCTAATGATCCATCTTTTGCTACCCCTTATGCTAAGTGTTTGACGCATACTTCTTGGGAATAATATTACATCAAGGATGGTTATCTTATGAGAGCTAACAAATTGTGCATTCCCGAGTCTTCTCTTCATTTTATCCTTTTGCAAGAGGATCATGGAGGCAGACTCATGGGACATTTTGGACGCGACAAGACATTCACCACGCTCTCCAAGAACTACTTTTGGCCCAAGATGTTCCGTGACGTATCACGTTTCACCAACCGATGCTCTACATGTCGCAAAGCTAAGTCTAAAGCTCAATCCCATGGTCTTTACATGCCTCTTCCTATTCCTTATCAACCTTGGGAAGACATTAGCATGGATTTTGTACTTGGTTTGACGAGAACTAGAAATGGGAAGGATTCCGTCTTTGTTGTTGTGGACCGATTTTCTAAAATGGCACATTTCATTCCTTGCCACAAGATAGATGATGCTTCACACATTGCAAATCTCTTTTGTAGGGAAATCTTGCACCTCCACGGAGTACCAAAGACAATCTTCTCCGACCGCGACGTCAAGTTCTTGAGTTACTTTTGGAAGATGCTACGCGCCAAGCTCAGAATCGATCTCTTGTTCTCATCTGCATACCATCCTCAAACCGACGGCCAAACAGAGGTGACGAACCGGACGCTCTCCACTATACTTCGTGTGTTGATCAAGAAGAACATCAAGGAGTGGGAGGAATGTCAACCCATCGCCGAGTACGCCTACAACCGTGCAAGACACTCTACGACCGACAAGTCCCCCTTCGAGGTCGTCTACGACTTCAACCCATTATCCCCATTGGACATTCTACCTCTTCCTCTACAAGAGCGCACCAACCTCGACGCAAGTGCCCGTGCAAGCTACATCAAGAAGATGCACGAAGATACAAGGCACACCATCGAGCGCCAAGTACAACGCCTCACGTCCAAGCTCAACGTCAACAAGCAACCCATGATATTCAACATCAGAGATCTCGTGTGGCTACACCTTCGCAAGGACCGCTTCCCCAATGAACGCAAGTCTAAACTTCTCGCTCGAGCCGATGGACCCTTCAAGGTGCTAGCACGCTACAACAACAACGCTTACAAGATCGACCTCCCACGCGACAAGTACAACGTGAGCGACATCTTCAACGTCTCTGATCTCTCCCCGCACCATGGTGATGAGGATTTCGATCCGAGGTCGGATCTTTCACAAGGGGGGAGATGATGCGGAGCATCCTTCGGTCATCCCCATGGACCTTCCATCAACTATCCAAGCTTAAAGTGGACCCATGACAAGAGCAAGAGCTCGTGCTATTCAATCCGAGGTGACTTCACTGCTACTTGAGTTCCCCTCTTCTTCCAGTGAGACATGGCTACTGCCTAAGTCCGAGATGCTATGCGTGATCAGGTACAACGCTCAAGTCACGGAGCCAGGAACTGAAGAAGAAGTGACAGGCATCAACTCCCTGGACAGCCCGGAACTTCCGGCCAGAGCCCGAAACTTCTGGCCAGAGCTCGGAACGTCCGGCCCACCCGGAGCTTCCGGCCTCCTTCGACATCAAACAGCCCGGGCGTGTCAACTCTCTGGTTAGCCCGGAACCTGGCCCAGACCTTCCGGCCTGCCCGGACCCTCCGGGCCCCGGACGCCAGCCCAACTCCACCCGTGCCAACTCTCAGCTTAGGCCGGACCTTGCCCGGAACCTCCGACGCCCGGAACTTCCGGCCCTGCCTGCGCGCAGCCACTTGGGCCGAGGCCCGTGTACCCTTTCGCCCCGAAAACTATAAATACTCTTCTCCTACCTACGTTTTAGGGTTAGCGTTGTGATAGCTCATCTTGAGATAGAGCATAGCTCATCCGTACCGGATCTACTCCATGTGAGGGATCGTGCCTCCTCGGAGAAGATCCATTCGGATTCAAGGCCTCCATCCGGAGAAGACAATCAAGGCCTCCTCACGGAGAAGAATGGTTACCCTTGTATCTTCCTTTGTTGATTTTGAATCTCGTGCTACCTTATGTGTTCGGTGATCTAGCCCTTGTGTGATCAATTACTTGTCGGTTGAGTGATTCTCTCATTTCTCCCCATGTTTTCCCTTGTGTTCTTCCACATGTTCTTCGTGTTTCTCCATAGGATCCCCTCCATACGTGAAAGATCAACCCCTTAGGGTTCCGCCCTACATCACTTTGACTGAACACTTTCTCAATTTCCTCAGTTCAATTTCTTCAGTCTGTCCGTCTTCTTTCTGTCTTATCCTGTGTTTACGCTTTCTGTACTCTGTGCTTGCCTTCATTCCATCATGATGACCATGCTTGTGTTCTGTTATTTCTACATTTGAGTACTTATTCCGCTGCTAGTAGTTCTTCATTTAGGAATTTCCTCACCAGCAAATTCCTCAGTGAAGGATTCATAAAAATTGCCTATTCACCCCCCCCTCTAGTCGATATAACGCACTTTCAATCACAAGCTTGTATAAAGCTTATTTTCTTCACACTAATAGATCACATATATTTAGAGAGCAATTTTTATTGCTTGCACCAATGACAACTTACTTGAAGGATCTTACTCAATCCATAGGTAGATATGGTGGACTCTCATGGCAAAACTGGGTTAGGGATGTTTGGAAGCACAAGTAGTATCTCTACTTGGTGCAAAGAATTTCGCTAGCATGAGGAGGAAAGGCAAGCGCAACATGTTGGATGATCCATGACAATATAAATTTTTAGATATAAAAAACATAACTCATTACGTTGTCTTCCTTGTCCAACATCAACTTTTTAGCATACCATATTTTAATGAGTGCTCACAATCATAAAAGTGTCCAAGATAGTATATTTATATGTGAAGACCTCTCTTTCTTTATTACTTCCTATTAATTGCAACGATGACCAAAACTATGTTTGTTAACTCTCAACAACTTTTATTCATCATACTCTTTATATGTGAAGTCATTACTCTTCATAAGATCAGTATGATCTCTTTATTTCTTTCTATGTTTCTTTTATTCCCTCAAGATCATAGCAAGATAGCAAGGCCCTCAACTCAAAACTAATCTTTATTATATATAGCTCACAGACTCGATTACATAGATAGGGATCAACACGAAACGCAAAGCTAGATCATACTAAAACTTTATTCTACTAGATCAAGATATAACCAAAAGGATCAAACTAAGAAAAACGGTAAAGATAGAAATGTGATGGTGATATGATACTGGGGCACCTCCCCCAAGCTTGGCAGTTGCCAAGGGGAGTGCCCATACCCATGTTTTTATGCCTCTTTCTTTGAAGGTGGTGATGTGATAATCTTGGCGATGATGCCCCTTAGGATACGGTTCTCTTCTTGAGCTTATTGACTTGCTGCTTAAGATCCATTATTTCCTTATGGAGTTTACTCGTGACGGCTAAAGCTCCTTTCACCCATGGATGTTGCATAGCTGCGGGAGAACAAGTAACACTCTTTTTCATATTTTCGTAAGAAAGTAATCTATCATTAGGAGGGATGACCGAATTTGGAATTGCTGAGCTCTAAAGTTCCTCCATCATGAATCTGGCTTGGAGAGGAGAGGTAACTTCTTGATCCTCCTCCATGGCATCTATCCTTTTAAATCCGGCCTCCATCTCTTCCTCCGTTGATGACCCAAAGTGGTCAGCATCGCTGTTTTCTCTTGGCCCCGGTGTCGGATGAGATACCCGACTCTCCTCGACTGACTCTTGAGAAGACATCATGCTCTAAATCTGCTGCAGAAACAGCTCAAAACAAAAACAAAGGATTTCGTTGTGGTACGGTGGTCAAAACCTTCGGGAGATTATATAATGAATTTTTACCGACCAAAAGAAGTATCGTGCAAGAAAACGGACTCCGGAGGGCACACGGGGTGTCCACACGGTAGAGGGCGCGCCCTCCACCCTCGTGGATGCCCCGTGTCTCCTTCGGACTGCATCTTATTTTCCTAACTTTTTAAATATTCCAAACGGAGAAAAAATGCTATTAGAACTGTTTTGGAGTCGGTTAACTTACCGTACCACATACCTATTCCTTTTCGGAGTCTGAAACATTCTGGAAAGTGTCCCTTATGTACTCCTCCGGGGTTACGATGTCAATAATATTGGTTTCAACGTTTATGGGATTACCTGAGATATAATGTTTGATTCTTTGACCGTTCACCACCTTCAGATTTGTGCCTTCGGCGTTGTTGATTTTGATGGCACCGAAATGATAGACCTCCTCGATAAGGTAAGGACCTTCCCATTTAGAGAGAAGTTTTCCTGCAAAAAATCTTAAATGAGAGTTGTGTAGCAAAACATAATCACCTACATTAAACTCACGCTTTTGTATCCTTTTGTCATGCCATCTTTTAACTTTTTCTTTAAACAATTTGGCATTCTCGGCCTGGGTTCTCCATTCATCAAGTGAACTAATGTTAAATAACCTCTTCTCACCGGCCAGTTTGAAATCATAATTGAGCTCTTTAATGGCCCAATATGCATTATGTTCTAGTTCGAGAGGTAAGTGACATGCTTTTCCATAAACCATTTTATACAGAGACATACCCAGAGGATTTTTATGTGCAGTTCTATAGGCCCATAATGCATCATCAAGTTTCTTAGACCAATTCTTTCTAGATCTATTAACAGTCTTTTGCAAGATCAATTTAATCTATCTATTACTCAATTCTACTTGACCACTAGATTGAAGGTGGTATGGAGATGCAATTCTATGATTAGCGTCATACTTAGCAAGCATTTTACGAAAAGCACCATGAATAAAATGTGAACCACCATCAGTCATCAAATATCTAGGGACTCCAAACCTCGGAAAAATAACTTATTTAAGCATCTTAATAGAAGTGTTATGATCAACACTACTAGTTGGAGTAGCTTCTACCCACTTAGTAACGTAATCAACAGCAACTAAAATATGTGTATACGCATTAGAGGAAGGAAAAGGTCCCATATAATCAAAGCCCCAAACATCAAATGGTTCAATAACAAGTGAATAGTTCATAGACATTTCTTGATGTCTACTAATATTACCAATTATTTGGCATTCATCACAATACAAGACAAACTTACGTGCATCTTTGAAAAGAGTAGGCCAATAAAAACCGGATTGCAATACCTTATGGGTAGTTCTATCTCTAGCGTGGTGTCCTCCGTAATCCTCGGAGTGACACTTGCATAGGATTTGTTCTTGTTCATGCTCAGGTACACACCGTCTAATAACACCACCTACACCTTCTTTATAAAGGTGTGGGTCATCCCGAAAGTAATGTCTTAAATCAAAGAAAAACTTTTTCTTTTGTTGGTATGTGAAACTAGGCGGTATAAATTTGGCAACAATGTAATTAACATAATCAGCATACCATGGAGCAGTACGAGAAGCATTTATGATACCTAATTGTTCATCAGGAAAGCTATCATCAATAGGTAGTGGGTCATCAAGGACATTTTCTAACCTAGACAAGTTGTCTCCAATGGGGTTCTCAGCTCCCTTTCTATCAATAATATGCAAATCAAATTCTTGTAGCAAGAGAACCCATCTAATAAGTCTATGTTTAGCATATTTATTTTCCATAAGATATTTAATAGCAACATGATCACTGTGAACAGTTACTTTGGAATCAACAATATATGGTCTGAACTTATCACAAGCGAACACAACTGCTAAAAATTCATTTTCAGTAGTAGCATAATTTCTCTGGGCACTGTCTAGAGTTTTACTAGCATATTGGATAACATTTAATTTCTTACCAACTCTTTGTCCTAGAACAACACCTACAGCATAATCACTATCATCACACATAATTTCAAAGGGTAAATTCCAATCAGATGACTGAACAATAGGTGCAGAAATCAAGGCTTTCTTAAGTATTTCAAATGCTTCTACACAATCATCATCAAAGACAAAAGGAACATCTTTTTGTAAGAGATTAGTCAGAGGCCTAGAAATTTTAGAGAAGTCTTTAATGAACCTCCTATAAAAACCGGCATGACCAAGGAAACTTCTTATACCTTTGATGTCCTTAGGACACGACATCTTTTCAATAGCATCAACTTTAGCTTTATCAACTTCAATACCTCTTTCAAAAACTTTATGCCCCAAGACAATACCTTCATTAACCATAAAGTGGCACTTCTCCCAGTTTAAGACAAGATTAGTTTCTTCACATCTCTGCAAAACTCGATCAAGGTTGCTTAAGCAATCCTCAAAAGAGGTCCCATACACGGAGAAATCATCCATGAAAACCTCAACAATCTTTTCACAAAGTCAGAGAATATAGCAGTCATACATCTTTGAAAGGTAGTAGGTGCATTACATAAACCAAAAGGCATACGTCTATAAGCAAAGGTGCCGAAAGGGCAAGTAAAAGTGGTCTTATCCTGATCCTATTTTGACACAGGTATTTGAGAGAAACCATAATAACCATCTAGAAAGCAAAAATGTGTATGTTTGGATAATCTTTCTAGCATTTGATCAATAAAAGGTAGAGGATAATGATCTTTTCTAGTAGCTTTATTTAATTTGCGGAAATCAATTACCATTCTATAACCTGTAACAATTCTTTGTGGGATCAATTCATCCTTATCATTAGGAACAACAGTAATACCTCCCTTCTTAGGGACACAATGAACAGGACTTACACACTGACTATCAGCAACAGGATAAATTATACCTGCCTCTAGAAGCTTTAGTATTTAATTTCTTACCACTTATTTCATCTTAGGATTTAACCGTCGTTGGTGATCAACGACTGGTTTAGCATCTTTCTCCAGTTGTATTTTGTGCTGGCATAGAGTGGGACTAATGCCCTTAAGATCATCAAGAGTATATCCAATAGCAGCATGGTGCTTCTTCGGAGTTGTCAATAATTTCTCTTCTTCATGCTCTGAAAGGTTAGCACTAATAATATGAGGATATATCTTCTTTTCATCAAGATAAGCATATTTAAGACTATTGATTAATTTTTTAATCTCAAACACGGGATCACCCTTGGGTGGAGGAGGATCCCCTAGGATTTCAACAGGCAAGTTGTGTTTCAAAATAGGTCCCTGTTTAAAGAATACATCATCTATTTCCCTTCTTTCATTCATAAACATATCATTTCCATGGTTTAGCAAATATTGTTCTAAAGGATCATTAGGAGGCACGGCAATAGAAGCAAGACCAATAATTTCATCTTTACTAGGCAATTCTTTATCATGGGGTTGTCTATGAAATTTAGAGAAATTAAAATCATGAGACATATCCCCTAACCCAACGTAACAATATCCTTTTCGCAGTCTATCCTAGCATCAACAATATTCAAGAAGGGTCTACCAAATATAATGGGACAAAAGTCATTTTGTGGGGAACCAAGAACAAGAAAATTAGTAGGATATTTAATTTTCCCACACAAGACTTCAACATCTCTAACAATCCCAATTGGTGAAATAGTATCTCTATTGGCGAGCTTAATAGTAACATCAATACCTTCTATTTCAGCAGGTGCAATATCATGCATAATTTCTTTGTATAAGGAATGAGGTATTGCACTCGCACTAGCACCATAAGCCATGATAGCAATGATCTCCTATTTTAACAGAAAACGGGCATGCCAACAACAGGTCTATGTTTACCTTTAGTATCGGGTCTAGCAATTTTAGCAGCTTCATGGAATAAATAAATAACATGCCCATCAATATTATCTACTAAGAGATCTTTAACCATAGCAATACTAGGTTCAACTTTAATTTGCTCAGGGTGTGCAGGTGTTCTAGCATTACTTTTACGAACCACAGTTGAAGCTTTAGCATGATCCTTTATTCTAATAGGGAAAGGTGGTTTCTCGATATAAGCAGTAGTAGGAGCAATAAGATCAACATTATAAGTGATAGTCTTTTCTTCAACTTTAATAGGTTCTAATACTTTTACTTCAATGGGAGGATGGTATTTAAACCACTTCTCCTTAGGGAGATCAACATGAGTAGCAAATGATTCACAGAAAGAAGCTACTATCTTAGAGTCAAGTCCATATTTAGTGCTAAATTCATGAAAAGCATCGGTATCCATAAAAGATTTAACACAATCGAACTTAGGTATTATACCCGACTCCTTACCTTTGTCTAGTTCCCATTCTTCAGAGTTGTGTTTAATTCTTTACAATAAATCCCATCTGAATTAAATAGTCTTCATCATGAAAGAACCAGTACAAGAAGTATCGAGCATGGAGCAATTGTTGAGAAAGCCGAGCATAAATTTTTTGAATAATAATTTTTCTTGAGAGCTCATGATTGGGGCATGAATATAACATTGACTTAAGCCTCCCCCAAGCTTGAGCGATACTTTCTCCTTTGTGAGGCCAAAAATTATATATATAATTACGATCACGATGAACCAGATGCATAGGATAAAACTTCTGATGAATTTCTGATAGAGGCAAAGGTGTCCCGTCTTTCGATGAGATGGTGGCTATCATTTTGGTGGAAGTCGACTTTGACGATCCGACTACGAACGTGCGAGGACGTCGCGCCTTAGCAATCACTAAACCAACTCCGAGAGGTTATTGACCACACCGGAGCACGATCAACCTGACCACGAGGGTCTATTTCCTGCAAGCAAACAAAGAACAAGCAAGAAACTAAGATTGCAATCTGGATATTGCGAATAATAAAGGAAAGCTTTATTAATGAAGGTGGGGTTCTGTGACGCCTTTGTCTGGTCGTTGAACACAAACAAAGTACGCGAAGTTGCAGCTATGGCGAACTTTAATCTAAACAAAACCCAAAGTCTAAACGGTGCCCTAAGGGCTTTATATATGGAGCAAGGGGGGGGGGATTTCGTGGCCCTTGGTGGAGGGGTCCGAAATAAACCCTATCTCTTGTTTCCCACACATACGGACTCTAAAAATAGCCTATGCTTATGTATTTCGAAATTACATGGGCCTGGCCCAATAATAAGGTGACGCAGCACCTAGAATAGCCTCGGGACGAAATTTATGAAGTGGCATCTTGTATATTTCGTCCAAGGCTTCATGCACCCATGATGGTGGCTTCAAAGTCTTGAAATCATCACTTGTAACTCCGTTCTTGTTCCCCTTGCGCATGCCATCATCTCCATGCTTGTTCTTGCTCCAATGTTCATCCTTCTCCAAGCTAGGCCCTTCATTTGTGAGCAAAACAAATGTATCCAATTTAGGCAGCATCATATTCTCATGAACATTAGAATCATTACCAAGAAACGAAAGTACCTGGTAATTTAATTGGCGTGCGCGAGCTCTAGTAATTGGTCCAGTATGTATAGCAGCAGGGTCTGTGGGTGTAACAATGGTATTGATGTCCTCATCAATTTCCAATTTCAATTGGTTGTAGTTCCATGACCCAATATCATCACATAGCCTAAACCATGTCAATACCTTTCCCTTCAAAGATAAAGGGAAGACCTTCTTCTTGATAACATCCTCGGCATACCTGCAAGCTTAAATAATCAACAAACTTCATCCACATAGATTAGGTGCATATCGAGATGTAATGTTCCATCTCCTGTATAGGGATTAGCTAGTAGTTTCTCTATCATACCCAAAGGAATTTCAAAGTGAATATTTTCAGTAGGTTTAGTAGGTTGAGGAGCAACTCTTTGCTCTTCTGTTCGGGGTAAAGATACCCCGAACAAGCCCCTCAAAGGATTATTTTCCATAGTAACAAGTGAGAGTAAATTTCAGCACACTAAATAAATATTTCCTTACCAAATTCCACCTACCAAAGGCGCTTCACTCCCCGGCAATGGTGCCAGAAAAGAGTCTTGATCACCCACAAGTATAGGGGATTAGTCTTTTCGATAAGTAAGAGTCTCAAACCCAAAAAGGAGCAGAAGGAAATGACAAGCGGTTTTCAGTAAGGTATTCTCTACAAGCACTGAAATTATCGGTAACAGATAGTTTTGTGATAAGGTAATTCGTAATGGGTAACAAGTAACAAAGTAACTAAGGTGCAGTAAGGTGGCCCAACCCTTTTTGTAGCTAAGGACAAGCCTGCACAAACTCTTATATAAAGCAAAGCGCTCCCAAGGACACATGGGAATTTTTGTCAAGCTAGTTTGCATCATGCTCATATGATTTGCGTTCGTTACTTTGATAATTTGATATGTGGCTGGACTGGTGCTTGGGTACTGCCGTTCCTTGGACAAGCATCCCACTTATGATTATCCCCTCTCGCAAGAATCCGCAACTACGAAAGAAGAATTAAGGTAAACCTAACCATAGCATGAAACATATGGATCCCATTCAGCCCCTTATGAAGCAACGCATAAACTAGGGTTTAAGCTTCTGTCACTCTAGCAACCCATCATCTACTTATTACTTCTTTTTTGCGTAGTATTAATCATCTACTTATTACTTCCCAATGCCTTCCCCTAGGCCCAAACAATGGTGAAGTGTCACATAGTCGACGTTCACATAACACCACTAGAGGAGAGACAACATACATCTCATCAAAATATCGAACGAATACCAAATTCACATGACTACTTATAACAAGACTTCTCCCATGTCCTCAGGAACAAACATAACTACTCACAAATAATATTCATGTTCATAATCAGAGGGGTATTAATATGCATAAAGAATCTGAACATATGATCTTCCACCGAATAAACCAACTAGCATCAACTACAAGGAGTAATCAACACTACTAGCAACCCAAAGGTACCAATCTGAGGTTTTGAGACAAAGATTGGATACAAGAGACAAACTAGGGTTTGAGAGGAGATGGTGCTGGTGAAGATGTTGACGGAGATTTACCCCCTCTCGATGAGAGGATCGATGGTGATGACGATGGCGATGATTTCCCCCTCCCGGAGGGATGTTTCCTCGGCAGAACAGCTTCGCCGGAGCTCTAGATTGGTTCCACCAAGGTTGCGCCTCGAGATGATGACGCTTCATCCCGAAAGCTTCCTTATGATTTTTTCCAGGGCAAAAGACACCATATAGCAGAAGATGGGCATCGGGGGCCTGCCTGGTGTCCCACGAGGCAGGGGGGCGCTCCCAGGGGTAGGGCGCGCCCTCGCCCCTCGTTGCTGCTGGGTGGCCCCCCTCTGGTGCTTTCTTCGCCAAATAATTTTTAATATATTCCAAAACTGACTTTCATGGAGTTTCAGGACTTTTCGAGTTGTGCAGAATAGGTCTCTAATATTTTCTCCTTTTCCAGTCCAGAATTCCAGTTGTCGGCATTCTCCATCTTCATGTAAACCTTGTAAAATAGGAGAGAAAAGGCATAAATATTGTGACATAATGTGTAGTAACAGCCCATAATGCAATAAATATTGATATAAAAGCATGATGCAAAATGGACGTATATAGTGGTTGTGCTTTTTCTCCTAATCTAGAGATGAAGCGCCTTAAGGCCGCGACACACCCTGCTAGTTTTTGGACTTGCTTTAGGTCTGTTGGTATAGCCAATTGTGACAAAGCTCGGACCTTAGCTGGGTTTGCTTCAATTCCTCTATGGGAAACAATGAACCCTAGCTGTTTTCCGACTGGAACTCCGAAGACACATTTTTCTGGATTGACTCGTATGTCGTAGGTCCGGAGGTTGTCGAAGGTGAGGCGAAGATCGTCCACCAGTGTTTCGACGTGTTTTGTCTTGATGACCACGTCGTCCACATATGCTTTGACTGTTTTGCCAATTTGTTTTTCCAAGCACGTTTGAATCATATACGTTGTTAAGTGGCCCCAGCATTTTTGAGCCCAAAGGGCATAGTGTTGAAATAGAAAGGGCCATACGGGGTGATGAACGCCATTACAGCCTAATCCGATTCCTTCATTTTAATATAATGGTATCCGGAATAGGCGTCGAGGGAACACAATGAGTCATGTCATGTGGTCGCATCAATGATCTGGTCAATGTGGGGCAATGGGAAAGGATCTTTAGGGCAAGCCTTGTTGAGGTCATTGAAATCGACGCAAAGGTGCCAGGATTTGTCCTTCTTTGGTACCATGACCAAGTTGGCTAACCAATCCGGATGGTTGATTTCCCTAATAAACCTGGCTTCTAGCAGTTTGGCTAGCTCTTCTCCCACAGCTTGACGCTTGGGTTCAGAAAATCACCGCAGTGTTTGCTTAACGGGTTTAAACCCCTTCAGTATATTGAGGCTATGTTCGGCCAACCTATGTGGGATGCCGGGCATGTCCGAAGGGTGCCAGGCAAAAATATCTCAATTTTCACGTAAGAATGTGCATAAAGCGGTGTCCACTGCCGGATCCAGCTGTGCTCTGATAGATGTTGTTTTTGTGGGGTCCGTCGGGATGCACTTGAAATTTAACTATTTCATCTGCTGGCTTGAAAGAGGTGGATTTACGTATCTTATCGAGGATCACATCGTCCTTGTCCACCATGGAACGTAGGGTAGTTAGTTCTTCGGCCGCTAGGGATTCGGATAACGCCTTGAGGGCCAAGGACACAATTTTGTTTTCAGCAGGCAGTGCTTTGTCCGGGCCGCTCGAGATTGTGATAATTTTGTTGCGTCTAAGCATTTTAAGCTTCATATACCCGTAATGGGGTATAGCCTGGAAGCGTGAGAAAGCGCCCCGTCCGAGGATTGCGGGATACCCGCTGTTGAAGGGGACCACATGAAAGAGCAACTCTTCGGACCTATAATTTTCGAGCGTGCCGAATTCCATATCCAATTTAATTCTCCCAGAGCATCATGCTTCATGACTGGGAAATGATAAAAATGGAATTTTTGATGTGGATTGCTACCTAGCATATTTCTCAATGTAATTTTCTTTATTGTGGCATGAATGTTCAGATCCAAATGATTCAAAATAAAAGTTCATATTGACATAAGAAATAGTGATACTTCAAGCATACTAACTGAGCGATCATGTCTTCTCAAAATAACATGGCTAAAGAAAGTTCATCCCTACAAAATCATATAGTTAGGCTATGTTTCATTTTCATTACACAAAATACTCCCATCAAGAACAACCCCGGTTTCAGCCAAGCAATTGGTTCATACTTTTTAACGCACTTCAGCTTTTTTCAACTCTCACGCAATACATGAGCGTGGGCCATGGATATAGCACTATGGGTGCAATAGAATATGATGATGGAGGTTGTGTGGAGAAGACAAAAAAGGAGAAAGTCTCACATTGACGAGGCTAATCAACGGGCTATGGAGATGCCCATCAATTGATGTCAACATGAGGAGTAGGGATTGCCATGCAACGGATGCACTAGAGCTATAAATGTATGAAAGCTCAACAAAAGAAACTAAGTGGGTGTGCATCCAACTTTCTTGATCATGAAGACCTAGGGCATTTTGAGGAAGCCCATCGTTGGAATATACAAGCCAAGTTCTATAATGAAAAATTCCCACTAGTATATGAAAGTGACAACATAAGAGACTTTCTATATGAGGACCATGGTGCTACTTTGAAGCACAGGTGTGGAAAAGGATAGTAACATTGTCCCCCCCTTTTTTTGGGCCTTTTTTTATTTGGCCTTTTTTTTCTTTGGCCTTTTTTTATAAGGGACAATGCTCTAATAATGATGATCATCACACTTCTATTTATTTACAACTCATGAATTACAACTCAAAACTAGAACAAGATATGACTCTATATGAATGCCTCCGGTGGTCTACCGGTATGGGCAATGAATCAAGAGTGACATGTATGAAGAATTATGCATGGTGACTTTGCCACAAATACGATGTCAACTACATGATCATGCAAGGCAATATGACAATGATGAGGCGTGTCATGAAAAACAGAACGGTGGAAAGTTGCATGGCAATATATTTCAGAATGGCTATTAAAATGCCTTGATAGGTAGGTATGATGGCTATTTTGAGGAAGATATAAGGAGGTTTATGTGTGATAGAGCGTATCGTATCACGGGGTTTGGATGCACCGGCGAAGTTTGCACCAACTCTCAAGGTGAGAAAGGGCAATGCACGGTACCGAAGAGGCTAGCAATCATGGAAAGGTAAAAATGCGTATTATCCATGGACTCACATTAGTCATAAAGAACTCATATACTTATTGCAAAAAAATTATTAGCCCTCGAAGCAAAGTACTACTACGCATGCTCCTAGGGGGGAGGTTGGTAGGAGTTAACCATCGCGCGCCCCCGACCTCCACACAAGGGAAGGCAATCAAAAGAGCACTCCATGCAATAAATTTGTTACACAACTTTTACCATACGTGCATGCTAAGGGACTTGACACCTTCAACACAAGTATTCTTTAAATTCACAATTACCCAACTAGCATGACTCTAATATCACCACCTCTATATCTCAAAACAATTATCAAGCATCAAATTGATCATAGCATCCAATTCACTTCCTATGATAGTTTTTATTATACCCAACTTGGATGCCCATCATTCTAGGACCAATTTTATAACCATAGCAAATACCATGCTGTTCTAAAAGACTCTCAAAATAATATAAGTGAAGCATGAGATATCAACAATTTCTACAAAATCAAGCCACCGCCATGCTCTAAAAGATATAAGTGAAGCATGAGAGCAAAAACTATCTAGCTCAAAAGATATAAGTGAAGCACATAGAGTATTCTCATAAATTACAAATCATGTGAGTCTCTCCCAAAAGGTGTGTACAGCAAGGATGATTGTGGTAAAGTAAAAACAAAGACTCATATCATACAAGACACTCCAAGCAAAACACATATCATGTGGTGAATAAAAATATAGCTCCAAGTAAAGCTACCGATGAACGAAGACGAAAGAGGGGATGCCTTCTGGGGCATCCCCAAGCTTAGGCTTTTGGTTGTCATTGGATTATCTTGGGGTGCCATGGGCATCCCCAAGCTTAGGATCTTGCCACTCCTTATTCCATAGTCCATCAAATCTTTACCAAAAACTTGAAAACTTCACAACACAAAACTTAACAGGAAATCTCATGAGCTCCGTTAGTGCGAGAAAGAAAAAAACTACCACATAAGGTACTGTAATGAACTCATTCTTTATTTATTGTTGTTAAACCTACTGTATTACAACTTCTCTATGGTTCATATCCCCCGATACTAGCCATAAATGCATCAAAATAAGCAAACAACACACGAAAAACAGAATCTGTCAAAACCATAACAGTCTGTAGCAATCTGTAACTTTCGAATACTTCTGGAACTCTAAAATTCCTAACAAAATAGGAAGTCCTAGGAAATTTTTCTATTGATCTACTGCAAAACGAATCAACGCAAAATCACGTTTCTGTGATTTATTACAATTATTCTCGTGCACACAAAAGTTTCTGTTTTTTAGCAGAATCAAATTAACTATCACCCAAGATGATCCTATAGGTTCTACTTGGCACAAACACTAATTAAAACATAAAACCACATCTAAACAGAAGCTAGATGAAATATTTATTACTAAACAGAAGAAAAAAGGAAGGAACTAAAATAAAATTGGGTTGCCTCCCAACAAGCGCCATCGTTTAACGCCCCTAGCTAGGCATAAAAGCGAGAATTGATATATGTATTGCCATCTTTGGCATTCAATTCATAAGTGGCTCGCATAATGGATTCATAAGGTAATTTGACTTTCTTTCTAGGGAAGTGTCCCATGCCTTTCGTTAATGGAAATTGGAATCTAATATTCCCTTCCTTCATATCAATAATTGCACCAATCGTTCTAAGGAAAGGTCTACCAAGAATAATAGGACATGAAAGATTGCAATCTATATCAAGAACGATAAAATCTACGGGCACGTAATTCCTATTTGCAACAATAAGATCATCATTGATCCTTCCTAAGGTTTCTTAATGGTGGAATCCGCAAGGTGCAAGTTTAAAGAGCAATCATCAAAATCATGGAAACCTAGCACATCACATAAAGTTTTCGGAATCGTGGAAACACTAGCACCCAAATCACACAAAGCATAGCATTCATGATCTTTAATTTTAATTTTTATAGTAGGTTCCCACTCATCATAAAGTTTTCTAGGTATAGAAACTTCCAATTCAAGTTTTTCCTCATAAGATTGCATCAAAGCATCAACAATATGTTTGGTAAAAGCTTTATTTTGACTATAAGCATGAGGAGAATTCAACGCAGATTGCAACAAGGAAATACAATCTTCTAAAGAACAATTGTCATAATTAAATTCCTTGAAATCCATAATAGTGGTTTCAATGCAATGTAAAGTTTTGACCTCTCCAATCCCACTTTTACCAAATTTAGCATCAAGATCTAAAAACTCCGAATCATTGGGACGCCCTTTAACTAAAGTTGACTCATCTCCAGTCCCATCATTATCAAGATTCATATTGCAAAACAAATATTTAATAGGGGACACATCAATAACTTTTAGATCTTCATCATTATTTTCATGGAAACTAGAAGAACACGCTTTTACAAAGCAATCTTTCTTAGCACGCATCCTGGTGGTTCTTTCTTTGCACTCATCAATGGAAATTCTCATGGCTTTGAGAGACTCATTGATATCATGCTTAGGTGGAATAGATCTAAGTTTCAAAGAATCAACATCAAGCGAAAGTCTATCAACGTTCCTAGCCAATTCATCAACTTTAAGCAATTTTTCTTCAAGCAAAGCATTGATTTTTTTGGGGAGGTCATAAATTCTTTAACACTATTCTCAAAATCAGAGGGCATCTTATTAAAATTTCCATAAGAATTGTTGTAGGAATTACCATAATTATTAGAGGAATTACTAGGAAACGGCCTAGGATTAAAGTTTCCTCTATACGCGTTGTTACCAAAATTATTCCTACCAACAAAATTCACATCCATAGATTCATTTTATTCTCAAGCAAAGTAGACAAAGGCATATCATTAGGATCAATAGGAGCACTCTTAGTAGCAAACAATTTCATAAGTTCATCCATCTTTCCACTCAAAACATTAATTTCTTCTATAGCATGGACTTTTTTACTAGTAGATCTTTCGGTGTACCATTGAGAATAATTAACCATAATATTATCTAGGAGTTTAGTAGCTTCTCCTAAAGTGATTTCCATAAAAGTGCCTCCCACGGCCGAATCTAAAAGATTTCTAGAAGCAAAATTCAATCCGGCATAAAAAATTTGTATGATCATCCGTAAATTCAAACCATGTGTAGGACAATTGTGAATCATTAATTTCATTCTTTCCCAAGATTGGGCAACATGCTCATGATCAAGTTGTTTAAAATTCATAATATTGTTTCTAAGAGAGATGATCTTAGCGGGAGGGAAATACTTAGAGATAAAAGCATCTTTGCACTTATTCCATGAATCAATGCTATTTTTAGGCAAAGACGAAAACCATTTTTAGCACGATCTCTAAGTGAAAACGGAAATAACTTCAATTTAACAATATCATTATCCGTATCTTTCTTCTTTTGCATATCACACAAATCAACAAAGTTGTTTACATGAGTAGCGGCATCTTCACTAGGAAGGCCAGAGAATTGATCTTTCATAACAAGATTCAACAAAGCAGCATTGATTTCACAAGATTCAACATCATTAAGAGGAGCAATCGGAGTGCTAAGGAAATCATTATTATTGATATTGGAAAAGTCACACAATTTGGTATTATCTTGAGCCATCATGACAAACAATGCAACACACAAGCACACAAAAAGGCAAGCGAAAGAGAGAGGAGAATGGGAAAGAGAGGGCGAATAAAACGGCAAGGCTGAAGTGGGGGAGAGGAAAATGAGAGGCAAATGGCAAATAATGTAATGCAAGGGAGATGAGTTTGTGATGGGTACTTGGTATGTCTTGACTTGAGCGAAGACCTCCTCGGCAACAGCGCCAGAAATCCTTCTTGCTACCTCTTGAGCACTGTGTTGGTTTTCCCTTGAAGAGGAAAGGGTGATGCAGCAAAGTAGCGTAAGTATTTCCCTCAGTTTTTGAGAACCAAGGTATCAATCCAGTAGGAGGCTCCTCAAAAGTCCCACGCACCTACACAAACAAACAAGAACCTCGCAACGAATGCGATAAAGGGGTTGTCAATCCCTTCACGGTAACTTGCAAAAGTGAGATCTGATAGAGATAATAAGATAAGATAAATATTTTTGGTATTTTTATGATATAGATGGGAAAGTAAAAGATGCAAATAAAAGTAGATCAGAAACTTATATGATAAGAGATAGACCCGGGGACCATAGGTTTCACTAGTGGTTTCTCTCAAGATAGCATAAGTATTATGGTGGGTGAACAAATTACTGTCGAGCAATTGATAGGAAAGTGCATAGTTATGGGAATATCTAGGCATGATCATGTATATAGGCATCACGTCCGTGACAAGTAGACCGACTCCTGCCTGCATCTACTACTATTACTCCACACATCGACCGACTCCTGCCTGCATCTAGAGTATTAAGTTCATGAAGAATAGAGTAACGCATTAAGAAAGATGACATGATGTAGAGGGATAGACACAAGAAATATGAGATAAACCCCATCTTTTTATCCTCGATGGCAACAATACAATACGTGCCTTGCTGCCCCTGCTGTCACTGGGAAAGGACACCGCAAGATTGAACCCAAAGCTAAGCACTTCTCCCATTGCAAGAAAGATCAATCTAGTAGGCCAAACCAAACTGATAATTCGAAGAGACTTGCAAAGATAACCAATCATACATAAAAGAATTCAGAGGAGATTCAAATATTTCTCATAGATAAACTTGTTCATAAACCCACAATTCATCGAATCTCGACAAACACACTGCAAAAAGAGTTACATCGAATAGATCTCCAAGAAGATCAAGGAGAACTTTGTATTGAGATTCAAAGAGAGAGAAGAAGTCATCTAGCTAATAACTATGGACCCGAAGGTCTGTGGTAAACTACCCACAACTCATCGGAGAGGCCTTGGAGATGATGTAGAGGCCCTCCGTGGTTGATTCCCCCTCCGGCGGAGCACCGGTGAAGGCTCCAAGATGGGATCTCGTAGATACAGAAGCTTGCGGCGGTGGAAATAGTTTTTCGTGGTGCTCCTGGATGTTTTCAGGGTACGTGGGTATATATAGGAGGAAGAAGTATGTCGATTGAGCCACGAGGGGCCCATGAGGGTGGGGGGCACGCCGGGCACCCTCGTGGCTGCCTCGTTTGCTGCTTGACGTCCACTCCAAGTCTCCTGGGTTGCGTTTGTTCTGAAAAGATCGCTCACGAAGGTTTCATTCAGTTTGGACTCCGTTTGATATTCCTTTTCTTTGAAACACTAAAATAGGCAAAAAAATAGCAATTCGGGTTGGGCCTCCGGTTAGTAGGTTAGTCCCAAAAATGATATAAAAGTGTTGAGTAAAGCCCATAAACATCCAAAACGGGTAATATAATAGCATGGAACAATCAAAAAATATAGATACATTGGAGACGTATTAGTGGCCGCTAACACCCGGGCTGTCAGTGTAGCCATTGTGGTGGAACGGAAGGAGGTTGGCAAGGAATATTCGGTTCAACGGCCGGTGTACTACATCAGTGAGGTGCCTATTGAGTCCAAACAGAGGTATCCACATTGGCAGAAGCTCATTTATGGGGTATTCATGGCCAGCCGGAAGCTTAAATAATATTTTCTGGGTCATCCCATCACTTGGTCAGTTCTGCTCCCTTATGGGATATTATTCAAAACAGAGAAGCCACAGGGCGGGTAGCTAAGTGGGCCATTGAGCTTGGACCTCATGGTTTGAAATATATGCCTCGCACTGCTATCAAATCTCATGCACTAGTGGATTTCATCAACGACTGGACAGAGCTGCAAATACCTAAAGAGAAGCCAGATAACACATATTGGACTATTCACTTTGATGGGTCCAGGCAATTGGAGGGCTCGGGAGCTGGAGTTGTCTTAGCTTCCCCTTGAGGTGACAAGTTTTGTTATGTTCTAAGGTTGATGTTTCCCTGTACTAACAATGCAGCTGAGTATGAAGCATTGCTCCATGGTCTTCGGATGGCTAAGGAGATGAACTTAAGCCGGGTGAGATGTTTCGGCGACTCACACTTGGTGGCTCAACAAGTCTCAGGCACATGGGATTCTAAGGATCCACTCATGGCGGCTTATCGCCGCGAAGTTGATGCTATTGTTGGGCACTTCAAGGGTTATCAAGTGGAACACATTAATCGCAAGAAAAATGAGGCGGCTGATGCCTTAAGCCGGTTAGGGTCTCAGCGCAAGCCGGTGCCACCTAACACTTTCTTGGATATTCTGCATAACTCTTCTGTCAAATTGCCTACAGAGGAAGATCTGGCTATTCCTGACCCGGAGGCACAATTGGTGGCGGCTCTTCACGCTATTCGGATTGGACAGTACATATTTGGCTTATATGACCCGGTGCGAGTTACCTAAGGATGAAACTTTGGCGATGCAGATAACCCAGTGGTCTAAGTCAATGACAATTGCCAATGGCGAGTTACACCATCGCAGTGTCACTGGGGCGTTTCCGCGTTGCGTTTCTCCTGAGGAAGGTTGTGAGATTCTTCGTGATATTCATGAAGGAGATTGTGGTCATCATGCCGGTTCAAAATCCCTTGTGGCCAAAGCTTTTCGTCATGGATTTTATTGGCTGACGGCTCATGCTGATGTAGAGGATTTGGTCAGTAAATGTGATGGTTGTCAGAAATTTTCACGACGAGCTCATGTGCCTGCTCAAGATTTGAGGATGATTCCAATTACTTGGTCATTTGTAGTCTGGGGGCTTGATATGGTTGGGCCTTTTAAAAGTGGGTTGAAGCAGAGCCGATCAGTAAGTGTGACGCGGCAACAGCGGTTAAATTCATTAAAAAGGTGATTTTTCGCTTTGGCTTTCCCCACGGCATCATAACTGATAATGGCACTAACTTTTCTAAGGGTGCTATGAAAGAGTTTTGTCAACGTGAGCATATTCGACTTGACGTTTTGTCAGTGGCTCACCCTCAATCCAATGGTCAAGCTGAAAGAGCCAATCAAGAAATTCTGAGAGGCATCAAGCCCTGGCTTATGGTCCGTTGCAAAGGACGTCGGGTTGTTGGGTGGCAAAGGATGTCGGGTTGTTGGGTGGAAGAGCTACCTTCCGTGCTATGGAGTATCAATACTACCCCCAACAGATCTAAGGGTTATACGCCTTTCTTCATGGTTTATGGAGCAGAGGCAGTTCTTCCTAGTGACACCCCTCACGACTCGCCCCGCGTGGCGGCTTATGTTGCAGCTGATAATGAACAAGCATGTCAGGATGCAATTGACCTATTAGATGAGGAGCGTGACCTTGCGGCGGCTCGCTCGGCGATTTACCAACAAGATCTACGCCGTTACCATAGCCGTCGGGTTAAGTCCAGAACCTTTCAGGAAGGTGATTTGGTGCTCCAGCTCATCCAAGATCAAACTGATATGCATAAGTTATCCCCACCTTAGGAAGGATCTTTGTGGTCAGCAAGAACTTGAACAACGGGTCATACTACCTTATTGATATTCGAGAGCACAAGGACTCACGCACGTCAGAGGAGGAGACCCACCGGCCATGGAATATTGCTCATCTTCGGCCTTACTACACTTGAGTCACCAACTCTTATGATGTACATATTTTTTCATGATGTATATATTATGATGATTATACTAAAGCAGGGCCTCTGTTTTTTCATTTTCAACAATCATGCGTCTTCGTCATCATAATTCCATGATCATTGGGGGCTGGATCATATTCGAATCATAGCTATTCCATCATCATAATTCCATGATCATTGAGTGTTTAACGGCATCTCCTGGTCGTATTCGAACCATAGCCGTTAAACATTTTGATCATTTGGGGGCTTGGTTTTGGGGGCTTGGTCGTATTCGAATCACAACTATTAACCCCTTATGGTCCGGCTCATGATCGAATTCGAATCATAGCCGTTAAACACTCTGATCACTTAGGGGCTTGATCGTATTCGAATCATAGCTGCTAACCCCTTTGGTCCGGCTTCCTGGTCATATTCGAACCATAGCCTTGAAACACTTAGATCACTTGGGGGCTGGATCGTATTCGAATCACAGCCTTTAACCCTCTTGGTCCGGCTTATTGATCGTATTCGAATCATAGCCGTTAAATACTTTGGTCACTGGGGGCTTCCTGATCGTATTCGAATCATAGTTGTCGGTATCCCTTTGATCACACAATGCCAAAAACCATTCGGGGGCTTCATGATCGTATTCGAATCATAGCTATTAACCCTTATGGTCTGGCTTCCTGCTCATATTCGAAGCATAGCCTCGCTTTTTGTCATTTGGCTTGATTTTTTGAAGATTTTTTCGGTTCTTCTTGATACTATCTTGCCTTTTGGTTTAAAGTGATTCCGGCCATGCAACCTTCACTCTCACAGCTCATATTTGAAGCTTACCATGGTTTCTATTACCCGGCTTAATAAGAGGCGACAAGCTGCCCATACATGATGATATCCAACACTTGGAAATATTGGCTTCTAAAAAGCTTTGGGTGCTCACCCTTACTGCACAGGTGTCGTAAACCGGTGGTACAATTCAATATCACAGGTATGATATTGTTATTATGTCTAAAATTTGGTTAAACCAGCCTTATCTATAACTGTTTTAAACATCAGTAGTTATATGTGAGGTATTATGACCCGCCCTGCGGTCAACCGCCAAGGGCATTTTTGATCTACTTGTGTGCAGGCTAAATCGAAATTTTTTCTGCACCACTCAAACATCATGATAAACCCAAAAGGATAAATATCAAGTGGTGACTTAACAGTGTTGAGCACAACATGAACGTGCATGATGGCATGGCAGAGCAAAGTTATTTCTACCCTATTACATGACTCCATGAGTCCAAATGATTAACTGTTTTTTAGAAGGTCACAAAATATGAACCGCCCAGCGGATCAGTCTTCTTGATTCTGATGGCCCGACGCTTCCGGATCATCTCTCTTTGATTCTTCATCCTATTCTACTTCCTAGAAGGTTGGTGATGACCAATCAATGCCACTCAAAGCTTGGAACTCAGCTTCATCATCAATAAGCTTGGACGGGTCAACTTCAGGAGCAAAAGTGTGCTTACGGATTGGGGGGATAAGGTCTTCCACTTTGTAAGACCGCGTCGGCATCTTCTGATTTTCCAAGTCATAAGTCGGTTGATACTTGGTGAGGTCTGTCTCATTGGCAATCAGACTGGCCAGAGGACGTATGTCCTTCACGCAAGCAGCAAAGTCCTTCTTGTCAAAAAAAGTGTCGTCTTCCTTAAAGCTTGGATACCCAATAGAGATATCGGCTGGGTCTAGTTTAGTAACCATGCTTTGGCCCGGCTTAAAGCAGTCACAGCTCCGGCTCTTGTAGATGATCGCTTCATTTCACTAAACCTCTCGGGAAGAACGGAAAGCTTCATTAACACATCAACCAAGAGAGTGGGGGCTTCATTACATGGAGAAATTGTGGCCAATGCGCGCTGAGCACCAGTATAAAGCTGCTCCACCAGTATGTAAACCGCCTTCAGCTTCACAAGCATATCTTGGTTGAGATTGGTGCTTCTGGGGCCTGCATAATAGTCATCGATGGATTAAAAGCGATTTATATCATCGAGGAAGATATTCAAATTTGACAGTCCTAAGGCGACTTGCCAAAGATAGCAGAAACCATCTGAGATGCCTGGCATTTTAAGCCGGTAAGTTCAATGGTTGCTTCCTGAAGAGCCGCCTCCGCCTTTTCAGCCCGCTGTGTCAAGGCAATCTTTTCTTCAGCCCAGGCGCTTTTTCAACTTCATAAGCACCCTTAAAAGCAACAAATTCTTCAATTTGTTCAATATCAAAGTAATTATAAACACCCTTGGCATAAGAAGATACGATTCCGTTATCCTTAAACTCACATTGGAAGGGAAGTGTTTTTTAGGGTCTTCAAAACAACAAGTAAAATCATGTATTTCACATAGATTCAAAGCATAGCAATATAAACTATTAATATGATGCCACAAAAGTTTCCCCTTTTGAGATAAGCGGTGTCGCACAAAATAAGCATGCTCATTTAATGATTTTCCCTCAAGTAAGCTAGTTGGGTTTTCAGCACGAGCACAAATGGATCGAAGATGATCCAAGTAGAAAGCTTCAGTAGTATGATAGATTTTGGGTGGTTCTTCAACAATTGGTTTAGCAGGTACAACTAATTTTTTTGGTATTTTACATTTCCTACCCATAACTAAAGATAGAAAATAAGAGCACAAAATAAATTAATTAGTGATAAAGCAAACAAGCACACACGAGAATATTCACCCCACGCTATTGCTCCCCGGCAACGGCGCCAAAAAAAGGTCTTGATAACCCACAAGTATAGGGGATCGTTTGTAGCCTTCTTCGATAAATAAGAGTGTCAAACCCAACGAGGAGCTAAAGGCAGGACAATTATTCCCTCAAGTTCTGTCGACCACCGATAGAACTCTACGCACATTTGACATTTGCTTTACCTAAAACAAGTATGAAACTATTTTGCGAGAATAAAACTACGAGTACTTTGCGAGAATAAAACTATGAATAAATTGCATGGTAATAAAAGTGGATAGCTTTTGTCAAGAAGAAAGTCATTTGTGTCCCTAGGCAATCGATAATAAGTATCGGTAATCATTCTTGTAATTCTATATGAGGGAGAGGCATGAGCTAACATACTTTCTCTACTTGGATCATATGCACTTATGATTGGAACTCTATCAAACATCCGCAACTACTGAAGATCATTAAGGTCGTGAAACCCAACCATAGCATTAAGTATCAAGTCCTCTTTATCCCATACACAACAACCCACCGACTCGGTTTTAAGCTTCTGTCACTCTTGCAACTCACCATAAGCGAATCATGAATGTATTGCAACACCCTACAGTGGGGATCCCTCACATTTGCGTGAGACGGAGGGCACCGTAGGACAACACCATAAATAAAATATACAATCATACCAACCAAGATAACAATTAACTCATGGGACAAAACGGATCTACTCAAATATCATAGGATAGCCAAATATCATTGGGAAATAATATATGGAGTTGAGCACCATGTTTAAGTAGAGATTATAGCGGGGAGAAGGGGTGTTACACCGCTGCATAGAGGGGGAGAGAGTTGGTGTTGATGATAGCAAGATTGTTGATGAAGATCGTCGTCACGATCCTTGCCCCGGCGACACTCCGGCGCCACCGGGGGAGAGGGGGAGAGAGCCCCCCTCCTTCTTATTCTTCCTTGGATTCCCCCCTAGATGGAAGGAGGGTTCCCCCTCTGGTCCATAGCCTCCATGGCGGCGGAGGGGCGGGAGCCCCTCCGATATTGGATCTACCTTTCTGTTCCCTTCTGTTTCACGCTCCCCAGATCTGGCCCTTCACGGTTTCTTAAATTCCCTGAGATCCGTAACTCCGATTGCGCTGAAATTTTTACACAATTTTCCCCCATAAATTATCTTTATTGCAACAGAAGAAGGGCCCCAACCAACCTTCGAGGAGGGCATAAGATACATGGGCGTGCCAGGGGGTGCCCGGCTCGCCCTGGTGGGTTGTGCTCACTTTGGGGGCCCGTTTTTGTTGATTCCACCTCCCAAAAATCATGAATATTCCAAAGTAATTCTCCGTAATTTCTTAACGCGTTTGGACTTCGTTTGATATGGATTTTCTGTAGAAGAAATGCGTGAAGTTCTTGTGCAATGTAAACAGTTAGAAAATTAATTCACAGGATCCCAAGTCATTGTTGCTCTCTAGAGCTTGTTTCATCAACTCATGGGATTGTGAACTTGACGAGTATTCATGGGTACCTACACAAAAGAAGCACAAACCAAAGAAATTGTGTGCGTGGTAAATGTACACATCATCCATCATGATGTGTATGTGCACATGAAAGTTAGCACAAGATAAGCATCACTCAAAGAAATTTGAAGTGTTGTATAAGAATATGTCATCCATCACGAAAGAATAGTTGGTATGTATGACACCATGTGGACACAAATTGAGCATACAAGTATATGGCACATCAATATTATTTTCATTCATGGGGAGCATATTGTGCACACAATCATGTGAATCATGTAAATCATGGGATGTGGCAAAATCTCCTAATAGGTATGAGGATACTATGGGGTTCTCCTCACGAGCAATAGTGGAAGCATAACATGGAGAAAATTGACAACATGGAAAACAATGCATGTCCGAAGCTAGGTGGTCATGGACTGGCATATGATGTAAATGATGCAAAGGAATCATATCAATATAATCACAAGAGAAACAAATGCTAATAACCATGGTCTTTATGCCATATGTGCAAATTAGGTTTATTTTAATGGCATATGCATAGTCATTACAATGAGATTGCAAATATGACATACGACTGATCTCATTCATAGCATATGACAAGTCAAGCGAATTGGCAAACATGATGTGACCGAGAGAATTATCACAAGAAATCCTATGAAACATGGCATCACAACTAATAAACTCCACATAACAACCATCAAACTCATCATAAATGGGTAAATCATCGCATGAGGAAGTCACACTAGGATGAGCGTGTCAATAGGAGGATCAACATCATGCAAGCAATCAATGTCATGAATGTCCACTAGTGGGACTAGAGCATCACCATCACCTATGTTACCTTTGTCATTCCACTCATGTGGTGTAGGTGAAGTGGCTAAGACCAAGTCGTGCTCAACATCATCATTGTGATGGAACCATGTGGGGGTGCATCATAGTCCACCATGGCCATTGTCTTGTCCAAAGGATGGGCGAAGTCGTCGAGGATCGGTGCGTCATCATATACGGGACCTAGCACCAAATGAGAAGACACAATAGTGATAGAGGTTAAGTTGTTAGAAATCGAAATGGCCTCACATGCCCTATCAACTACCTCACTCTCTCTATGTGGTGATGGCTCACTCACTCCCTCAAAATAGGTGCACTCAATGTCACATATGGTGGAATCACTCAAATCACTCAAGTGGTGGTGGTGGCTCTCCTCACATGGGAATTGGGGCAGCTCATCATATATGGGGCTAGTGGTGAAGTCACTCTCACTCTCAATATGGTTGCACAAGTCACCACATCCTCGGTGGAGTCACTCAAATCACTCAAGTGGTGGTGGTGGCTCTCCTCACATGGGAATTGGGGCAACTCATCATATATGGGGCTAGTGGTGAAGTCACTCTCACTCTCAATATGGTTGCACAAGTCACCACATCCTCGATCGAAGGGAAAATCCCATGCTCAACCATCTCGTAGTCGTCGTCGTGGATGAAGGCCAAAGATGGCACATCATCATTCTCGCCTCCAAAGATGGAAGCATCATCCTTGCTCTCCACCATGTCGCTTGCCTCCAAATCTTGATCCTTGAGTTGCTCCATAGTCGTACTCATCGCCGCACCGTCTTCAAAAAGAGTCAGAGTAGACTTGGCATCGTCAATGCCACAAAGAGGGATGACGGTGAAGTTGAACTTGGGAACATCATCTTGGAGCTCGTCAGGCTTGGACATCTCGGCGGTACTAGCCTCATGATTGCCGTCCTGGGGCATGGTTGTCACGAAGTGTGCTTGGGGTCGAGTAGACTTGGCCTTCTTGAGTTCTTGCTCCTCCTTAAGAGCACCAAGGTATATGTCGTTGAGGGACTCGTAGTTGTTGGTGAAGAGAGTCTTCGCTATGTTGTTGTTCAATCTCATCGTAAAGTAGAACTTCATCCAAATGGGGTCATCCACACCGGCTCATCACAAGGCTTTCTTCATCTTCTTTAAGCACTCATCGAGGGACTTGGATCCTTGTATGGTGTTCTCCAATTGGCTTTGAAGATGTTCCGTGTAGGTGGAAGGCAGAAATTCTCGCTGCATCACTTTCTTCGTCTTCGGCCAACTCATGTCGAAGTTTCTCGAAGGTGTGCGAAGCCACCATGTAGATGCATAGTCGTGGAAGGTACTTGTGGCGCACTTCACTTGATCTTTAGAGGGAACTTGATGTAGCTTGAGGTAGTCGTCCATCTTGTGTTCGCACTCGAGATACTCCTCGGGGTGTTGAGTCCCATAGAAAGGAATCTCGTTGTCGATGTCGAGGTCGTAGTAGCTCATGGAAGACGCAGACTTGAGCTTGGGGAGCTTATCTTGAGGTGCTTGCGGCGAAGATGCCGCATATCCAAAGGCGAAGATGCCTTGAAGTCGCTTGGCCAAGATGCCAATGTAGATGGTGAAGTCGTAGAGTGATGGTTGTTGTTGAGCTCTTGACCTTCATGTTCTTGTCAGTGATGGTGTCGATGCCGATGTGATCTTGCCGGAGATGGTAGCTCGGAAGCATGTGCACTTGAGCGTCTCCTCAAAGATGATGAAGACCTCGTGCAGTTGTTGATGAGGGCTTTGAGCTCCTCCAGTTGAGCATCCATCTTGGCGTAGATGAAGCTTTTCGTGGCATGAATTCGTCGTCGTGGTTGTAGACAAAAGTAGAAGTGCTTTGCCTATCCATCACAAGACTCAAGCAAAAGTGAGTAGGAAATGAGATAAACAATACCAAGATACATTTTCCCAAAGTTGAGGATGTATCTCGTGTCACTCAATGTGAGATGAAAAAATAGTGGAATTGGTACCAGACTTGTTCACTCACACCTACAAAGTAAAATGACCTAAAAATATATTCATCATTTTTGGCACAAGTTTCCACCATAACCAGAAATCATGAATTTTTCTTAGAGCATTTTGGGTTCATTGAGAATATTTTTAATTGATCCTAACAGCATTAGTGAGGTGCTAGGGTTTGGTCGTACCCCATTTCAAGTTTAATTGAAAGTTAAACATGATGCAACACCAAATGCTAGCACTATGCATTACCAGAACTAGGGATGTGACAAGTGGCACCAAGGCTTCTTAAAAGTCAGAGAATATTTCGATGTATCTTGTAATAACAAGAGCAACTGGGGATGATTGTATGAACGACAATTGCATGTCGCTATCCATATGGATATATCGGTGGTAGGGAATTGCAAAGGCGGTGGGCACAAGGGTCTCGAGAAAACGTCGAAGAGTGCTCCGAAACATCTTGATATATCGCGGGATGATCGGGAGTGGCTCTCCAAAAAGGAAGTCATCGCGAGAACCTTGAGTTAGAGTTAGCAAAATCTTTAACCTGAAAATAAGAGAGATCAGAATCCTAGAGTAAGGCGAGGAATAAAAGATCCTAATACCACCCATTTGTGATGTGGGCCGTAAGCCACACAACAATGTTAATAAAAATGGTTTTTCAAAGACTAGAATCAACTTTGGCCAAGGAGTTGGAAAGGGGCTTCCTACAGGCAGTCGGCTCTAATACCAACTTGTGACGCCCCTGATTCAATCGTGCACTAATCATACACTCGGACATGCACGAGCAAGATCAGGGACTGATGGGAAGATATCACAACACAATTCTACGACACAAAGGATAAACATCAGTATTTGTATTACAAGCCAGGGGCCACGAGGACCCGAATAAATAAGTCATCAAGCAAATAGTATATAAGTACAGACATAGTTAGCCAAGTCTGCCTTAAGAAGGCTGAGCAAAACAACACCACTAGATCAAAATGCGGGGCCTCCTGCCTGGGACCTCCGGACTACTCCTGGTCGTCGGTCTCCACATAGTAGGCTTAGCTGGGGTAACCTGCATATGTGGTTCCATCAATTGTTGCGAACATTCAGGCCAAGAGAAAAGGTGAAGCAAAGCAATCGTGAGTACTCATCCATAGTACTCGCAAGACTTACATCAGATCTACACTACATATGCATCGGTATCAATAAAATGGGTAGTATTTGTGGACTAAACTGTAGAATGCCAGAATAAGGGGGGAGAAGCTAATGCTATCAAAGACTACGTCTTCTGCAGCCACCATCTTGAAGCAGTAGAAGAGAGTAGTGGGAGTGGTAACAAGTGTCACCGTATAGAAATAATCTTACCCGGAGATCCTCTCCTCATCTCCTTGTAAGAGAGCGATCACCAGGTTGTAGTTTTCACTTACCTGGGTGTGTTTTATCAAGTATCCGGTTTTAGTTGTAAGAGGTCGGAATACAACCCCAAGTCGTCTTGTTACCGTGGACACGGCTATTCGAATAGATTACTTCCCTGCAGGGGTGCACCACATTACCCGATATGCTCAATCATCTCTGGCCGGAAACACTTTCCTCGGTAATGCCCAACCTCGGAAGATCAACACGTCGTAGTCCTACCTAGGCTCTCCATAGAGGTCATCACGCCGGTCTACATCCTAAGTGCTCAGGGATCTTGGGCCCATCGCCCATTGCACTCCTGCATGTTGCGTGACTGGCCGGGGACCAGAGCTAGCTACCTCTTTATACAAAGCAGGTGCTTACACGGTCCAGCCCAACACTCAGCCCGCATCTCTGAACTGTGACATCTGGATCGCTTTCGGAAGAAGCATATGACGCCAAGTGCCCATAACTCATCCCGCATGGCGGTTAGTGCGAAAAAGGCTAGCGTCCAACTCAGATCAAATACCCAATCTCGTTAAGCATGGTATTAAGAAATAACTGCAGATACCGACCAAGGACCAGGCCCACCTCTCTCCTAGGTGTCTCAACCTACCCTGCTGTTCTACCACAAAGAATCACTCAATGGGTCGTCGGGAACCCAAGCCCGCCACTACTTGGATGGAACCACCCGTCCCTTCAACCACCACATCTGAACAATATCATAAGTATTATAGTAGTATGTAGTATATATCTGTGATCACCACCCGATGAGTTCACGACCCGATAGTATAGCATGGAAGACGGACAAGAATGTAGGGCCACCGATCATATTCTAGCAAACCTATACTAAGCATGTAGGATAACAGGTGAAACTATGAAAAGTGGTGGCAAGGACAGTCTATGCAGCAGTATAGGATCAACGGTAAGGTAGTAACAGTAACACTACTCTAATACAAGCGGTAGAGGGAAAGAGTAGGCGGTATCGGAATGATCAAGGGGGTTTTGCTTGCCTGGAAACTCTAACAAGAGGGAAGGGTCGTCGACATCGTAGTCGTATTGGGCGTCACTGGTAGTCTCAGGGTCTGCCGAAGGAAGATAGAAGAGGGGGGAAATAGATAAATAACTGAGCAAACAAATGCATCACAATGCATGTCATGGCAGAATGTGGTGGTGATATGCTCTAACGCGTCCCTAGGCATTTTAAAAGAAGAAGGATGATACGCCTCCTACATATCTATAATTTCTGATTGTTCCATGCTGTTATATTATCATTGTTGGATGTTTTACCATAATTTTATAGCAACTTTATATCATTTTTTGGGACTAACCTATTAACATAGTGCCCAGTGCGAGTTGCTGTTTTTTTGCTTGTTTTTTACTTCACAGAATATCAATACCAAACGGTGTCCAAAGGTAGCAAAACTTTTTGGAGATTTTTTCTAGACCAGAAGACACCTAGTGGACCAAAGAAGTGCAGAGGGGGAGGATGGGGAGCACAACCCACCAGGGCGGGCCCAGGAGCCCAGGCACGCTAAGGGGGTTGTGCCCCCCCCCATGGAGCCCCCTGCACTGCCTCTTTGCCCTATAAATTCCAAAATATTCCAGAAACCCTAGGGGAGTCAATGAAACACAAGTCCAGCCGTCGCAAGTTCTGGAACCACGAGATCCAAACTAACACCATTACGGAGGGGTTCATCATCCTCATTGGTGCCTCTCCGATGATGCATGAGTAGTCCACCACAGACCTACGGGTCCGTGGGCAGTAGATAGATGGCTTCATATCTCTCTCTCTCTGTCTCTCTCTCTCTCTATCTATCTATCTATCTATATCTATCTATCTATCTATCTATCTATCTATCTATCTATCTCTCTCTCTCTCTCTCTCTCTCTCTCTCTCTTGATTCTCAATACAATGGTCTCTTGGAGAACTATTGGATGTAACTCTTTTTTGCGGTGTGTTTGTTGGGATCCGATGAACTTTGAGTTTATGATCAAATCTATATCCATGAATATTATTTGCGTCTTCTTTTGATCTCTTATATGCATGATTATTTATGGCCTTGTATTTCTGTTCGTATCTTTGATTTAGTTAGGCCAACTAGATCGATTTTTCTTGCCATGGGAAGAGGTGCTTTGTGATGGTTCAATCTTGCGGTGTTCTTTCCCAGTGACAGAATGTGGCACCCCCGATTCAATCGTACACTAATCATACACGGAAATGTGTACGATCAAGATCAGGGACTCACGGGAAGATATCACAACACAAGTCTAAACACAAATTAAAATAATGCAAGCTTTATATTACAAGCCAGGGGCCTCGGGGGCTCGAATACATAAGCTCGAATACAAACAAGTCAGCGGAAGCAACAATATCTGAGTACAGACATAAGTTAAAGAAGTTTGTCTTAAGAAGGCTAGAACAAATGCAACATCGATCGAAAAGGCAAGGCCTCTTGCTTGGGAGCCTCCTAACTACTCCTGGTCAACGGCGTCCATCACGTATTAGTAGGCACCCTCGAGGTAGTAGTAGTTGTCTGGATCCTGGTCTCCACCATCTGGTTGCAGCATCCGAGAAGAATGGAAAGAGGTGGCAAAAGGGGAGCAAAGCAACCGTGAGTACTCATCCAAAATACTCGCAAGCAAGGATCTACACTACATATGCATCGGTATCAATGAAATGGGTAGTATCTGTGGACTGAACTGCAGAATGCCAGAAGAGAAGGGGAAAGCCTAGCCTATTGAAGACTAACATCTTCAAGCAGCTCCAAGCGTCTTGCAGCAATCAAAAGAGTATAGAATAGCAGTTTATATTTAACAAACATGTTGTACAAATAACGCCCAGAGATCCTTCCCCGACACCCCGCGGGAAAGCAATCCCGGAGCCACATATCCATTACATGTCTCGGCATTCAGTATCCAGTTCTAGTTGTATCAATCGAGATACAACTCTGAGCATCTGTTACCATAGGACAGGCTATCGATAGATGTTTTGTTCCCTGTAGGGGTGCACAAACTTACCCAACACGCTCGATCAACTCCGGCCGGATACACACCATCAGGTCATGACCGGCCTCGGCCAATCAACACACTGTAATCCTACCTAGGCTCAACAGAGAGGCCAGCATGTCAGTCTACATCCTAAATGTGAAGGGGTCATGGGCCAATCGTCCTTTGCAATCCTGCGCGTTGCGAACTAGGCCGGTGAGAAGACCTAGCCTCCCTAATACAAGCGAAGGCGTTCCAGTCCAACCCGGCGCGCGCCGCTCAATTGTTGACGTCTTTCGGAAGAATCATAAGACGCAGAGTGCCTATACTTATTCCTGCGTGGTGGTTAGTGCAAAAAAGGCCAGAGGCCTACTCGGATCAAATGTCCAAATAGTTAGTGTCTTGTAGTGTGCGGTAACGAGCAGAGACTCACGATCATGTGACCTCGTCGCCCCGTTTCACAGACTTGCGGCAAGGGCTAAGAATGCCCAGCTGCGCCGCGTGGAAAACTTGAGGGTATCCTCCAGATCAACCCGACTTCACATTACTCGCGGGTACCCCTCGGGCCCGACACGATGTCATCATGGCTCTGTGGTAAGCCAAAGTAACCGTGTGTCCAAAACACCAAGGGGGGACCCTGAGGAATCACCCTTGATGGAATTCCACCTGATGTAGTCGTCAAGGTGAACCTAGGAGGAATCACCCTCAAGGTCCACTCTTGAGGAGTTGCACGACAACGTCGTTTTCGGGAGTGGTGAAGGAGGAATCACCCTCGATGACCACAACCGATGAACTAACCTACAAGGATAACATCAGAAGTGTTGATGAGGTATCACCATCGGCACTCGATAGTAACCCAGTAGTGTCGTACAACAAAGGGGGGTGATGTGCGGTGTCGGGGCCTGGACGTCGATCACGTTGATCGAGTCATCGAACATAAAACGGGGCAACTGGGACAAGGTGGGGGTCACTGATGGATCTCTAACCAACCTATACTAAGAAGTTTAGTATAAGCAGGTAAGGTATGAAAGCAGGTAACAAAAACAGGCTATGCATCAGAATAGGATCATACAAAAGCAATAGCAGTTCTAATGCAAGCAAGGGAGGGGACGAAATGGGCGATATCGGGATGAACAAGGAGGGTTTGCTTGCCTGGAAGCTCAGCTGCAAAGGAAGAAGGGTCGTCGGTGACGTAGTCGATCACAGGGGCATCGACAGCGGTCTCATGGTCTACCAGAGAGAAGAGGGGGAAGAAACATAAATATAGAGCAAACAAGTGCAATACTATACAAGACAAGACAATAAGCAGCGCTGGGGGTGCTCTAACGCAGGGCTACACGATACCGGCGAAGGGGGATAACATCCGGGAAAGTTTTCCCGAAGTTTGGCCTTTTCGGACAAATGAAACAGAGGGGGGCGGTTGCATGTTCGCTATGCTAGGGACGTGTGGCAGACGAGCGGATAGCATATTCAGATCTGTCTCATCGTTCTAAGCAACTTTCATGTATAAAACTTTTTCATCCGAGCTACGATTATTTTTCTATGAATTATCAAACTTTTAGCAATATTCTGAAACGTCCTGAAATTTTGTGAAGTCTGAGAATTTGACAGTTTTAAATATCACTTTCGTCCATATTAGAGTTCATTTGCTTGATCATCAACAGCTCTAAAGTAGCTATGAAAATAAGGCTGTTTTCCGGTTTTTCTCTTAACAGAACATTGAACTTTGTGATTTAGGATTTAATATATGCATCTAACGAAATTGGTCCAATGGAAACATTTGAACCTTGTCAAGTGTACTACCTTCCCATATTTTTTAGTCCTATTAACAATTGCTTTGCCAGAGTTTAGGGGCTGTCTAGAGGGCTAGTCATCGTAGAATTAGAAAAGCTAGCTAGTGCTACAGTAACATTCAGTTGCTGTAGCTGCAGCAGTATAGGTAGAGCAGCGGCAGTAGGCAGCGAGCAGCAGCGGCAATGGGGCAACAGGGACAGCGCAGCGGCGCGGCGAGGCTGGAGGTGGGCGTGGTCGGGCAGATGCGGGCTCGACCACCCACTCAACGCACACACACTTCACGCAAGCACACTTCACACACACACAGCACGAACGCACGCACGCACACGGGCGCGCCGGCGGTCATGGCGCTGACCAGGGGGCACAACACCTGAGCGGCAGAGGCGGCGCACAGGCAGCGTAGCCAGGGGGCGCACAGGCGAGCGCGGTATGAGCCATTTAGGCGCGGGCGTGGGCGACGTGAGCAGGAGCACAACGCAACATCAGTAGTAGCAGCAGACAACGGCAACAGCGGGAGTGGCCTGCAGCGGCGTTTGTGGCGATGGCCGAGCGGAGACAAGAGCAATGGCAGAGCGGGCGGAACCAACGCAGTAGGGGCACGGTCATGGGCGCACGTTGACACGGCAGGGGCGCGGTCCAGTGGTGCACACTCGCGCATAGGAGCAGAGCTCGTGGCGCGGCCTCGGGGAGACGTGTGCGACGGCTACGGCGGAGAAGACGACAGGGCGAAGGGGAGCAGATGCAGGGCTCACAGCGGTGGCCGATGGCAAGCTCAGCAGGTCAAGGAAGGTGCCAGAGCACAAATCCGTGGCGGGGCAGCGACGGCAATCGACGATGCGGGCGCGGTCGATCCAGTTGAGGGGGTGTCGCGGGCTCGAGCTGGAGGGCAGCATCGACGTGCGTCGGTGCGGTGAAGCTCCCGGACGAGGCCTCAGGCGACGGGGACGGTGGTGGCCGCGACTATGGAGGCGGACTGACGACAATGATGCTCGGGTGACACGGGAGAAGAGGGATTGCGGCGCGGGGAAGAAGAGGGGAGAAGCTAGGGTTCTGGGAGGCACGGGGTAGGTCTTGTAGGCGTCGGGGAGCGCGGGATGGCCGCCACGGCCACCCCAGCCTCCTGTAGCAAGGGGAAGAGGGGGGCGGGTTCCTATTTGGCGCCTTAAGCGCCCGTTTCTTCACATTTCGCAAACGGGCGCACACCCTTCCCTCTGCGCTGGGCCGGCCCATCTTTGTTTTCTCTTTCTGTTTGTAATGGCAAAAAATTGTGCGCTCGGTGAGATTCGAACCTGTGATCTGCTCCTCTAACATAAGCTACGCTAACCAACCCACCAACAACACGTGATTTGTTCATTTTCCATCTTTTGACCACTTTTCTTCTTTCCTTTTTTTCCCTTGTTCTTTTTTCGTGTTCCTCTTTTTATTGGAAAGTTTTTGTTTCTTTTTTCTAAATTGAATGAACTTTCTTCAAAATCAATTAACCTTTTTAAAATTGAACAAACAATTTTTTTCAAAATCAATGAACTTTTGCAGAATTTTGAACTTTTTAAAAAAATGATGAACTTTTTTGAAAATTGATGAACTTTTCTTTTGAGAATCGATGACCTTTTTTTCAAAATTGATGAACTTTTTCCAGATTTTGTTAACTTTTTTCAAAATCAATGAACTTTTTTTGAAAATCGATGATCTTTTTTTGAGAATCAATCAACTTTCTTTCTAGATCGATGAACTTTTTTTCAAAATCGATCAATATTTTACAATTTTCATGAACTTTTCGAAATTCGTGAACTTTTTTATCAAAATCGATTAACATTTTTTTAATCCATTAACTTTTTTTATAATCAAAATCGATTAACTTTTGTCAAATCCATGAACTTTTTTATCAAAATCGATGAACTTTTTCAAAATCCGGTGAACTTTTTTGAAATTTGTGAACTTTTTTTTAAATCCGTGAACTTTTTCTTTTACCAAAATCAGGTGAACTTTTTTCAAATTCGTGAACTTTTTCTTTTATCAAAATCCGGTGAACTTTTTTCAAATTCGTGAGCTTGTTTCAAAAAATGATGATTTATTTTGTGAACATTTCTTTGAAATCCGTGACCTTTTGTCAAAATTGACGATTTTTTTTTTAAATTCATAAATTCTTGGTCAAATTGTCTTTCCTTTTTTTCAAAATAATTTGTACTGGGCTTAAACATGGGGCAAATAGAGCTCTTTTCCACACAAAACACAACAAGCTAACCTAGTGAAGTGGTAGGAGCGCCAAGTCCGTCAGCAAATGCATGTGGTTTCGAATCCCGGCTGCTACGCATTTTTCTTCGCGTTTGTTTTTCAGCATCTGGTGGGAGGGATACTGGGCTGGCCCACTACCGTGCTCCTTCGAGCGCTAACTACGTTAGCGGGCGCTGAGGGCGCCGGAGAGGAGCACTCCTCTGGGGGTTGGCTAGGCCGGGTTTGCTCAATGGGCCAAGTGGCCCAGTAGATTAGGTCCCCTTTTATTTGCGTTTACCCTTTTTCTTTTTTCTTATAAAGCTATTGTTTTACAAATAGTTGGACCACAAAAAAAATTATGTTCTAAATACAACTTGGCACATAATTCATGCACCAAAGTTGTGTCGTTGCACAAAAAGTTTGTAGTCAATTGAAGAAATTCAAATTTATATTTGAATTTAAATGTGTTTATCTAAATCCTGCTGATTCACTAAAATATTCTTAGGAGAAAATAAAAAATCCATTTAATGTTGGTTCCTACATGTTACTTACTTGGTGAATATTTGCAACCCAATGAACATTTTAGTTTTGCAGTTTGTAGAAAATATTATTTTTGACTTTATTTTCATTTTTGAATTTGAACTTGGTTTGGACCAAAGTGCAGTTTAGTAAATTAATTGTGATGACATGGCACCACTAGTGTGTGATTACTATAGCTTAACTACCGGAGTGTTACAAATCTCCTCCACTACAAGAAATTTCGTCCCGAGATTTAAGAGGTAGAGTTTAAGGGGAAGGATTGGTTACGAAATTCTAACGAGTCTTCTTAGTCTTGGTTGCCCTTCTCGAAGAGGTTGATCCTCTTCGTTGATGTCTTCATTTTGCTGCATCAGGGCATCACGATGAAGTCCTCATCCTTTCTTCAGGAATTCCATCGTACTTACGAATAGGTAAGGGGTACCTCGACAACGATAGGATGCTATAAGGGGTAAACATCTGGGAGTCATCCCATGAGAGAACACATGGGTATCTCTCGAGTAGAACAATAAAAAAATACATTGAGAGCAGAGTAAGAAGGTACAATAAGAAGTTTCAAGCGGATAGACAATCGTTCGATGTATGAAACAGAGTGTGAAAGGGTTTCAGATCAACGAGAATAAGTATCGCGTTTGATACCAAAATAGATCACTAGGAAGGTGGCTCGTGAATTACATACAAAGTCAAGCGCGACGAATAAATTTGAAAACAAGGAGGTACGAGAGAGTCAAGTTTCGATCCTGTGGAACTGTGGGTTATGGGCCCACCATGTGGGTTAAAGTAGGAAGGGTTGTGACGTCTTGCACGGCTATGATAGCAAGGCATGTCAGAGGATAGACTGTCGGTTATGTTGGCAACAACGTCGGTACCAAGGGCGAGGGATGAAGAGAACCATTTTCTGCTCGTTGAACGAGGCGGACCAATAGGCAAAGTTCTCATCCATCGATGGTTACCGAAATGTTGTCAACAATAGTAACATGGTCTTACTGACAGAGTTGTACACCGAGTGCTTACTTAAGTAGTGATTTATCTCTGCTCAGACAAGTTAGATTACAAGAAAGGTTAAACAAAACAATGGCAAGGAGAATATGATTATCAGATTAAACAGACCAATGGCAAAGAAAATGTGTTTATACCTGGGTATCAATAGTATATCTTTCCCAAGGAAAGTCATATCATGATATACATGATAGGGCTCCAAGTATGAAACCAGTTAGGCAAAGGGGCAAAGAATTTATGAGGTTTAACCATACAACAGTGTTTGGATAATTGATCAAGAAGATTTAGCATTGTGCTTCCAATGTTCTTATTGATGTTCAGAGTACCACAACCATGCTTCGGGATAGCATTGACATGGAGGTTAAGGTCGGACCTTGTGATGCAGGGCGGAACCCTAGGTGACGATCTTTCACGTTTGGAGTGGATCCTACGGGGAGACACGAAGAACGGGCGGAAGAAAACAAAGGGAATCACGGGGGAAAACGAGAGAAACACTCAACCGACAAGGAATCAATCACACGAGTGCTAGATCACCGAAAGCATAAGGTAACAAATGATCCAAAATCAACAAAGGTAAGGATACAAAGGGAACCATTCTTCTCCGTACGGAGGTCTTGATTGTCTTCCCTTGAAGGGGTCTTGAATCCGCTTGGGGGATCTTCTACGAAGAGGTCGTGAGCTCCGAGGAGAAGTAACCAAGTGGATGAGCAAGGCTCTCACACAAATATGAGCTAAACCAATGCTAACCCTAAAACGTACGGGGTGAGGGAGTATATATAGTCAAAGGGGCGAAGGGATACATGGGTCACGGCCCAAAGGAGCTGCACGCAGGCAGGGTGGCGCCGGATGTCCGGGCGACGGGCCGGATGTCCGGTGTCTCGTGAGGCGCCGGATGTCCGCTCAGAGGGGCCGGATGTCCGGTGCTTCTGGAAGGGCCGGATGTCTGGTGGAGAGGCCGGATGTCCGGGCTGTCAGGACCAGGTTCTGTGCAATCGGGACGCCTTGTCCGGATATCCGGGCGGGAGGCCAGATTTCCGGTGAAGGGTCGGATGTCCGGGCTGGACGCCAGATGTCCGGTCACTATAGTTTGTTCTACAGAGGGCTGGCCGTGTAGATCTCCAGGTGGCGGATGTCCGGGGTCCTGGCCGGATGTCCGGTGCCTGGAGGCTGCTTTTGCCTTCTTCCATTGGTTCTTTTCTTCCTTGGACTTGGGTCTTGTCCATCTTCATGTGCATCCTCGGGAGGGTCCTCTTGGTACCTAATCATGCACAACATTCCGAATTGAGGTAGTAGCCATGTCTCGAGAGGATCATATGATATATCACTAAGGAGAGAAGTCACCTCGGTCTCGAGAGCTCGAGCTCGTGCTCTAGTCATGGGTCCTCTTGGTGCTTGGTGAGACGACGGAAGGTCCATGGGGATGACCGAAGGATGCTCCGCATCATCTCCCCCCCTTGTGAAAGATCCAAACTCGGATCGAAATCCTCATCACCATGGTACGGGGAGAGATCAGAGACATTGAAGATGTCGCTCACGTTGTACTTGTCGCATGGGAGATCGATCTTGTAAGCGTTGTTGTTGTAGCGTGCTAGCACCTTGAAGGGTCCGTAGGCTCGAGGGAGAAGCTTGGACTTGCGTTCGTTGGGGAAGCGGTCCTTGCGAAGGTGTAGCCACACGAGGTCTCCAATGTTGAATATCATGCCATGCTTGTTGACGTTGAGCTTGGTCGCGAGTCGTTGTACTTGGCGCTCGATGGTGTGCCTTGTATCTTCATGCATCTTCTTGATATAGCTTGCACAGGCACTTGCGTCGAGGTTGGTGCACTCTTGTAGAGGAAGAGGTAGAATGTCCAATGGGGACAACGGGTTGAAGCCGTAGACGACCTCGAAGGGGGACTTGCCGGTCGTCGAATGTCTTGCACGGTTGTAGGCGTACTCGGCGACGGGTAGACACGCCTCCCACTCCTTGATGTTCTTCTTGATCAACACGCGAAGTAGAGTGGAGAGTGTACGGTTTGTCACCTCCGTTTGGCCGTCAGTTTGAGGATGGTATGCCGAAGAGAACAAGAGCTTGATCCCTAGCTTGGTGCATAGCGTCTTCCAAAAGTAACTCAAGAACTTGACATCGCGGTCCGAGAAAATCGTCTTTGGAACTCCATGTAGTCGCAATATTTCCCTACAAAAGAGATTTGAAATATGTGAAGCATCGTCTATCTTGGTGCAAGGAATGAAATGTGCCATCTTAGAAAATCGGTCCACAACAACAAAGACGGAATCCTTGCCGTTTTGAGTTCTAGGCAAACCAAGTACAAAATCCATGCTAATGTCTTCCCAAGGTTGATAAGGAATAGGTAGAGGCATGTAAAGACCATGGGATGGAGCTTTAGACTTAGCTTTGCGACATGTAGAGCAACGGTTGGTGAAGCGTGAGACGTCATGGAACATCTTGGGCCAAAAGTAGTTCTTGGAGAGCGTGGTGAATGTCTTGTCACATCCAAAGTGTCCCATGAGTCTGCCTCCATGAGCCTCTTGCAAAAGGAGCGAACGAAGAGAAGACTCGGGAATGCAAAGTTTCTTAGCTCTCATAAGATAATCATCCTTTATGTAGTATCGTTCCCAAGACGTGTGTGTCAAACACTTAGCATAAGGAGTAGCAAAAGAAGGATCATGCTCATACAAGTCTTTTCTATGGTCAAAACCAATAACATTCAACTCAAGTTGAGTGACAAGTGTGCATATGCGTGAAAGGGCATCCGCAACTACATTTTCCTTACCCTTAATGTACTTGATCACATAGGGGAAAGATTCAATAAATTCACTCCATTTGGCATGACGCTTGTTCAACTTAGTTTGACCTTTTAAGTACTTAAGCGTTTCATGATCGGTGTGTATGACAAACTCATGAGGTCTAAGATAATGTTCCCAAACATGTAACACACGCACTAAAGCATAGAATTCTTTGTCATAGATGGGATAGTTAAGTTGAGCACCGGAGAGTTTTTCACTAAAATAAGCAATGGATCGTTTTTCTTGCATCAAAACTCCACCAATTCCTGTACCACTTGCATCACAATGAACCTCAAAAGTTTTCTCAAAGTTGGGCAAAGCAAGAACCGGAGCATGAGTAAGCAAAGACTTGAGCTCATCAAAAGCGGTGGATTGCAAAATTCCCCAAACAAAAGGAGCATTCTTCTTACTCAAGGCATGCAAAGGAGCGGCAATTGTGCTAAAGTTTTTCACAAAGCAGCGATAAAATCCTGCGAGGCCAAGAAAACTGTGCACTTGTTGCAAATTGGTGGGTTTGGGCCAAGTTTTAATTGCCTCAATCTTAGTTTCATCAACATGGACACCTTTGGAAGATACACAAAACCCAAGAAAACCACTTTGTCAACACCAAACGTGCATTTTTCAAGTTTCCATAAAGATGTTCCTTGCGAAGGGTTTGCAAAACAGCTTTAACATGATTAATATGCTCTTTCATGGTTTTGCTAAACACAAGAATATCATCGAAGTAAACCACAACAAAGACTCCAATGTAAGGTCGAAGCACATGATGCATAAGACGCACGAAAGTACCGGGAGCTTCCGATAAACCCATGGGCATGACTAACCACTCATATAAGCCAAATTTTGTTTTGAAAGCAGTTTTCCATTCATCACCCTCTTGTATGCGGATTTGATAGTAGCCAGTTTTAAGATCAATTTTTGAGAAAAAGTTGGCTCCACTAAGCTCATCGAGCATATCATCTAAGCGAGGAATGGGATGCCTATAGCGAACGGTAATAGCATTTATAGGTCTACAATCGGAACACAAGCGGAAACTTCCATCGGGCTTAGGCACAAGTATAACGGGAACGGTACAAGGGCTTAAGCTTTCACGTACATGACCATTGTCGATGAGTTGTTGTACTTGCCATTGTATCTCCTTAGTTTCTTCGGGGTTGACATGGTATGGAGCTTTGTTTGGGAGTGGCGCTCCAGGGATGAGGTCGATTCGATGCTCGATGCCTCGTAGAGGAGGTAGACCCGGAGGTAGCTCATCGGGAAAAACATCTTGGAATTCCTGCGAAAGAGATTGAAACACTAAAGGTAGCTCGCGAGAGGTGTTAGTTTTTGGTTCTCCATCCTTGCACACAAGGACAAAGTGCATAACACTCGATGGGTTCTCACACACTTCTCTTATCTCACTTTTTGTGGCAAATAGGACTAGGTTTTTCTCTCTAGGCGAAGAGTCGCTCAAGTTTGGCTTCTGGCTCTCACTCACTTTTGGGTGGATCACTTTATCACTCTTCTCTCCATGATGGGTGGCTTGCTTGTCGGCTATCACTTGACTAGGAGACATAGGTCATAGCACATATTCCTTCCCTTTGATCTTGAAGCTATAGTGATTGGTGCGCCCGTTGTGGATGACACCACGATCGAATTGCCATGGTCGACCAAGAAGGAGGTGGCAAACGGTCATTGGGACCACATCACACTCCAAAGTGTCCTCATATGCACCAATTTTGAAGGAGACTTGGACCGTATGCTCGACTCGTATAGTGTCGGAGTCACTTAGCCATTGAACCTTGTAGGGGTGTGGGTGCTTCCTCTTGACCAATTGAAGCTTGGAGCATAGTTCTTCACTTGCCAAGTTGTGACAACTACCTCCATCGATGATGACCTTGACGGACCTTCCATTGATGCCGGCCTTTGTGTGGAAGATGTGGCATCGTTGGTCTTCTTCTTGTTGATGTTGAAGAGTCAAGACTTTGGAGACAACGAGAGCGGGGCTCGAATCCTCATCACAAAAGACTTGATCATCTTCATCCTCATTCACGCGTCGGTGCATGGCCACTTGCTCAAGAGCTTCCATCTCCTCATCACTCATAGATTCATAGGTACCATCGTCGTTGAGGATCATGGTGCGCTTGTTCATCCATTGATAGGACTTGTGGCCTCGGCCGCCGCAAGTGAAACACTTGAAGGAGCTTGTCTTGACGGTCTCATCGGTCGGAGTAGATGATGAAGCACGCGGCTTGAAGTTGCTTGTAGTAGGAGGAAGATGACTTGAACTTGCCGAAGTTTTCTTGTAACCTGACTTGTCGTCGTTGCTTGTAGATGGTTTGGTTGAAGTAGATGTTGGAGGAGTCGTTGAAGCTTGGTTGTTGGAGAAACCGTAGGGCTTGGATGAGTACTTGGCGTACTTGAAGTCATCTTGCACTAGACGTTCGGCCTTGGTAGCTTGATGTACGAGCTCAATGGGGTTGGAGTATGGTTGGAAGTCGGCAATCTTCTTGATGGGATGATTGAGTCCATTCAAGAAACGTGCCATTGTTTGCTCATCATCTTCCGTGACATTGGCTCGAATCATGGCTATCTCCATTTCCTTGTAGTATTCTTCAACACTCTTTGTTCCTTTCTTGACGAGTTGTAGCTTCTTGAAAAGATCACAGTTGTAGTAGGTTGGCACAAAGCGTGCTCGCATGACATCCTTCATTTGGGCCCAAGTGGTGATTGGAGGTTCACCTCTTGCTTGTCGGCGCTCAATGACTTATTCCCGCCATATGAGCACATAGTCTTGGAACTCAAGTGATGCCATTGCGATCTTCTTCTCTTCCTCATAGTTGTGCAAACGAAAAATTTTGTCGACCTTCAATGCCCATGAGAGGTACTCTTCGGGATCATTGCTTCCATTGAACCTGGGCATTGTGAATTTAAGCTTGCCATAGCGTTGCTCTTCATTGTGTTGTTGGCGATGGTGATGATGACGTCATTGACGTGCAGGATAATCGTCCTCATGTTGCTCTTGGCACGGAGGAAGTCCATGATCAACTTGCTCTTGTTGAACTTGAGGTTGAAGTGGAGCTTGACGAGCTTGTGGAGGGGCTTGAGGAACTTGACATTGTACTCGCGGGTGGTAGTTCCTCTCTTGGATTTCTTCTCGAAGGGCTTCCTCTTGACTACACCTTTCGCGATTGCGGTTGGCGATGGCTCGACTTGATTCTTGAAGGGCACGGTGCGCCTCAAGAGCTTGCGCTTCACGTTGTTGTTGTTGAAGACGTTGAGCCTCGGCGTCTTGTTCCTCTTGGTGTAGACGCGCTCGTTCTTCTTCTTGGCGACGTAGACGTTATCGTTCCTGAGCTTGTGCAAAAGCAACTTGGTGTGGTGGAGGATGAGGTAGATGCTCGTCGACTTGCTCTTGTGAATGCTTGTCATGTAGCGGGTTGCGAGATGCATGACGGTCTTGACGCGCGGCTCATCGAAGAGTGTTTGATGACGGTGTACTTGAGTCGGCGAAGGTGTCGTCGGAGTGTCGACTTGAGCGGCTCCGTCTTGAGGATGAAGAAGTGGAAGGACGTCGGTTCCTCATTAAGGCACGGATCTCGTCCATTCTTGCATCGTTCTCTTGCTTGTGAGCGTCGAATTTGTTATCGAAGTAGTCCCTCATTGCTTGTTTCTCTTGGTGCAATTCCTTTTGAGCTCCAAATAGGTGGCTCTTGGTGACGAATGATGACATGTCATCGTCGTTCTTGATGAGTGGTGGATTGGTAGAAGAACTTGGCCTATCCATCATTCCAAACAAAATGTGAGTGGTAGATGGAGAAGAACGTATACCAAATGTACCTTGACCGATGTTGAAGATGAATCAAGTTCACTCAAATGCGGACAATGAAATAGCACTTTTGGTACCAATTCTTGTCGGTTCTCACACCTACACAAATAGAAGCTTATGGTGGAGCTTAGTTAGGATGGTGGCACAAAATTTGATGCAATTGTAAGTGAGCTTCAATAATGTTGGAAAATATTCGCAAATTTGCAAATGCAACAAGTAGAACAAGCAATTTGTTGTACACGGAAACACACACGCAAATAGATAGATGGGATTGTGCAAACCAAAAGTGAGCCAAAATGTGGAAACCACGAAAATGCTCTTGTTGCACAATACTAGAGAGACGCTAGCACGATTGCACAATAGGCGGATACGTAAACTTGGGCACAACCTACTACGCAAAAATGCAACGACCTCTATCCCAAGTATGCTATATGTATGATATTTCGGTGCTATGATCCAAGATGATCGGATATGACAATCTTAATGTTGTATGATGCTATGGTTCTTGCTTATAAGCTCTTTGCTTATCTTTCCTCTTTGCTTAAAAGCTTGGGTGGATCTTTCACTTTTGAGCTCTTTTCTCATGCAAAACTTCACAAACCAAGATAGCAATTGTGTATGCGATGACAACTTTGTGACACACAAGTTGATCTCAAGATATGCACCACTATGGTATGGTATGTATGCTATGGAGTATGATCAGTAATGTGCACAAGTCATGTTGCCGGCAATACTCAATGGCTAGTCTCGATGGGTAAGCTACACAAAAGTAGGGACATGTGGGGTATCAATGCAATTGCAAGGTATGACAAAGTTGTCGTCGAGGTTACCATCCTGGGCGATGATGAATAGTCAATGGAGATGAGCGGTGGATATGTTGAAGTCGAACCATACCTAGATAGCCGAAACACAATAGGACACGGGAACCACAACCCAAACTCTCAAAGACCAAAACGTTTCAAAATTGATGTAGGAGGTAGCGGTGAGCGGTGGTGGTGTTTGTGGAAAGTGGTGTGGGTATGCGGAAGTAGGCGTGGGCTCCGGGCAAAATTGGGATAAAATATGGTGGATGGTGCTGCGGGGGTGGAGTTGCTGCTGCCAAGGGCCGGATGTCCGGGCCAGCGGCCGGATGTCCAGGACGCCGGATGTCCGGTGGACTCGGCGGATGTCCGGGCTCCTGGATCAGGGACGAACATGATGAACTCCACGGGAAAAGTCGCAACTCTGGGGCAAAATTCGGACAAATTGGTGGATGGAAAAGGGTGGGAAGGGTGGGGAAAGCTAGATCCACACACAGCAACACAAATCCATGGACCAAATCCAACAAAATCTCAACTCATCAACAAATCACAAAAAAATTGGGGGCTATTTTTGGTGGGGAATTTTCGGATTTAGGACGAAAACAAAAAAATCAAGCTAGAAAACATGGGGTAGGGGCTCCAAAAACGTGATCAACGTGGCTCATGATACCAAGATGATGTAGGGCGGAACCCTAGGTGACGATCTTTCACGTTTGGAGTGGATCCTACGGGGAGACACGAAGAACGGGCGGAAGAAAACAAAGGGAATCACGGGGGAAAATGAGAGAAACACTCAACTGACAAGGAATCAATCACACGAGTGCTAGATCACCGAAAGCATAAGGTAACACATGATCCAAAATCAACAAAGGTAAGGATACAAAGGGAACTGTTCTTCTCCGTACGGAGGTCTTGATTGTCTTCCCTTGAAGGGGTCTTGCATCCGCTTGGGGGATCTTCTCCGAAGAGGTCGTGAGCTCCGAGGAGAAGTAACCAAGTGGATGAGCAAGGCTCTCACACAAATATGAGCTAAACCAATGCTAACCCTAAAACATACGGGATGAGGGAGTATATATAGTCAAAGGGGCGAACGGATACATGGGTCACGGCCCAAAGGAGATGCGCGCAGGCAGGGTGGCGCCGGATGTCCGATGTCTTGTGAGGCGCCGGATGTCCGCCCGGAGGGGCCGGATGTCCGGTGCTTCTGGAAGGGCCGGATGTCCGGTGGAGAGGCCGGGTGTCTGGGCTATCAGGACCAGGTTTTGTGCATTCGGGACGCCTTGTCCGGATATCCGGGCAGGAGGCCGGATTTCTGGTGAAGGGCCGGATGTCCGGGCTGGACGTCGAATGTCCGGTCGCTGTAGTTCTTCTGTAGAGGGTTGGCCGTGTAGATCTCCAGGGGCCGGATGTCCAGGGTCCTGGCCAGATGTCCGGTGCCAAGAGGTTGCTTTTGCCTTCTTCCATTGGTTCTTTTCTTCCTTGGACTTGGGGTCTTGTCCATCTTCATGTGCATCCTCGGGAGGGTCCTCTTGGTACCTAATCATGCACAACATTCCGGATTGAGGTAGTAGCCATGTCTGGAGAGGATCATATGATATATCTCTAAGGAGAGAAGTCACCTCGGTCTCGAGAGCTCGAGCTCATTCTCTAGTCATGGGTCCTCTTGGTGCTTGGTGAGACGACGGAAGGTCCATGGGGATGACCGAAGGATGCTCCGCATCACCTTGGGAACGAACTGGATCCATCAGGAATTTCTAGAACATCTCATGCAATGTTATCAGGAAAAGATGAGGATGTGGCCGATGAGTTCAGCTGCAATCCATCGACATGTCAAAAAGGATGTATTTTCAAAATTATATGAACAAGTTTGTGTTGGGGAGAAGGCAAAAATGTTGTTGATGATAACAGAAATCATCAAGGGGCAAGGATGGTATTCCTCGTCATGAATTTAATTAATATCTTGGAAGAGCTCAGAATGTTGATGACGATCATGACACATTTGTCGAGAGATTTCATGAAGATGTAATCGATCGACGATGACATCAAGTCAAAGTAATGATGGAGCGAAAGGTTATTGGAACCACGCATACAACACAAACTCGAAATCAAGCTTGCTGTTCAAGGCGAAAATATATGACGAGGAAAATCGATGTAAACTTAGCTCATCGTCGAAAATTGTGCCCCGGGAAGAAGGACCAAGTAGCACAGTTAAAATTTAGCATGATAATGATATAGCCAATCGGGCTAAGAATGACTTGAAGGATTATTGAACTCGTAAGCAACAAAAACTACTTAGAGTTATAAAATCAGAGTGCGGAATCGATTCACTTATCGGTGGTCTCGAGTGACTAATAAGTCAGAACCCGGGGGGAATCTGAATTCGGTGAGAAGCAACACTAGATGAATGCTCATAAGAAGCAACACGGTTCTTTGATATCCTCGAGATACCGGAGGGTAATACTCGAAGGAAGATCAAAATAGAGGTTGCTGAGATTATCAATGTGCAGAAGGCAAGTGCATTAACTTTTCTGTGATATGGAATCAAAGGAGAACAATCATGGTCGAAACCACGGTTGCAAAGGACCAAATCCCATAAATAAGATGAACTTATACCAAGGAGATAATTAATTTTAAGAGAAGCTTCCATGATCAGATCTACATCGTGTCCATGGGCATGAACACAAAATTCAAGGTTGAGTCCCACTTCTTCAATGCATAACCTTTCATTCATTTCTCACTTTTGATGAAGTTGTAGTGTTGAAATATTATAAGGCAAAACACGAGAAGAGTATGACTCATGAAAATTCTCGGGTTCACATGGATTAGGGAAGGCATATGTTCAACCCATAGGGGCATCTTAGGAACATATACCACAAACTTTAGAAGTATACAACACAAGCTTGATAGTAGAGCATGGTTGGCCAAATTAGAGAATACAAATTACTAAAGGCATTATGTATCAGGGTAAGAACTCACAAGGTGATTTAAATATGAATGACACTGCCAGATAATAATCCAACAAAGGATTTGACGGTACCCAAAGGATCTGATGTGAGCATCAATACTCAACCAGAAGAAGAAATAATGCAAGGAGATCAGATTATAGAAACAATTGACTAATTCAAAGCTTAGATGCGAAGGAATTATGATTTCCAAATCAAGGGATCAGAAGCGAACACTCTGATTAAGGATTGATAAGTTGGATATACTTGGGGGGTACAATCGGCGGCAAATAGATTGGTCGAGAACCAGCTCCTGTTCAAAATCATGTCTGAGCTGGAAGGATGAATTCTAGGATTCAACTAAGGATTGTGAGCATTCACAGACATATTGAATCATTAGACTCAAAATGACAATGAAAAGGGACGTCAACAAAGATAACTGTACATATGGAATTATCCATAATGTAAGCATGTAAGGAAGATCGAGATCAATAGCCTACTGAGGACTTCGGAAGATGGAATAGTATTTCGAAGACTTCTGTTGAACACATGAACAACTGGAGATCAACGAATCCCCGGTAATTGTGAGGAATTGTTCATACATGTATTCATGCGGAAAAGGAGCTGCAAGGCAGCAGGCACGGTTGATTCTCCGAATATCGGAAAGTATTAAAGGGTATCTCGTAATAACCAGAGCAACGGGAATAAATGTATGAATGGCAAGTGTATTTAATTATCCATAAGGATAAAACGATGGTAGGGAATTGCAAAGCCGATGAGCACAAGTTCTCGGGAGAACATCGGAGAGTATCTTCATAGTCTTCTGGTACACCAAGCGGCCATCTGGAGTAGGGGCTCTCCGGGAGAAAGTACTTACGAGAACCTAGAGCTAGAGTTAACAAGATCATTTAACCGAATGGAAGAGAGATCAGAGTCCCAGAGTATAGACGAGGAATAAAAGATCCTAATACCACCCAATGGCGACCTGGGCCCGTAAGCCACACAACCATGTTAGTAAATCAGTTTTTCATAGACTAGACTCAACTTCGGCCAAGGAGTTGGAAAGGGGGCTACCTACAGGCAGTTAGCTCTGATACCAACTTGTGATGCTCCTGATTCAATCGTACACTAGTCATAAATGCAAATGTGTACAATCAAGATCAGGGACTCACGGGAAGATATCACAACACAACTCTAGACACAAATTAAAATAATAGAAGCTTCATATTACAAGCTAGGGGCCTCGAGGGCTCTAATACATAAGCACGAATACAAACAAGTCAGCTTAAGCAACAATATCTGAGTACAGACATAAGTTAAACAAGTTTGCCTTAAGAAGGCTAGCACAAAAGCAACATCGATCGAAAAGGCAAGGCCTCTTGCCTCTGAGCCTCCTAACTACTCCTGGTCGTCAGCGTCCGTCACGTAGTAGTAGGCACCCTTGGGGTAGTAGTAGTCATCTAGATCCTGGGCTCCACCATCTGGTTGCAGCATCCGAGAAGAATGGAAAGAGGTGGAAAAAGGGGAGCAAAGCAACCACGAGTACTCATCCAAAGTACTCGCAAGCAAGGATCTACACTACATATGCATTAGCATCAATGAAATGTGTAGTATCTGTGGACTGAACTGCAGAATGCCAGAAGAGAAGGGGAAAGCCTAGCCTATCGAACACTAGCATCTTCAAGTAGCTCCAAGCGTCTTGCAGCAATCAGAAGAGTATAGAATAGCAGTTTATATTTAACAAACATGGTGTACAAATAATGCCAGAGATCCTTCCCGGCTCCCCGCAGGAAAGCAATCTCGGAGCCACATATCCATTACATGCCTCAGCATTCAGTATCCAGTTCTAGTTGTATCGACTGGGATACAACTTCGAGTGTCCGTTACCGTAGGACAGGCTATCGATAGGTGTTTTCTTCCCTGCAGGGGTGCACAAACTTACCCAACATGCTCGATCAACTTCGACCGGACACACCATCAGGTCATGACCGGCCTTGATCGATCAACACACCATAGTCCTACCTAGGCTCAACAGAGAGGCCAGCATGTCGGTCTACATCCTAAATGCGAAGGGGTCATGGGTCAATCGTCCTTTGCAATCATGCGTGTTGCGAACGCAGCCGGTGAGCAGACCTAGCCTCCCTTATAAAAGCGAAGGCGTTCTAGTCCAACCTGGCGAGCGTCGCTCAGTTGCTGATGTCAGTGAGCTTTCGGAAGAATCGTACGATGGAGAGTGCCCATACTTATTTCCACGTGGTGGTTAGTGCAAAAAAGGCCAGAGGCCTACTCGGATCAAATATCTAGACCATTAGTGTCTTGGTAGTGTGCGGTAACGAGCAGAGACTCACGATCATGTGACCCGTAGCCCTGTCTCACGGACTTGCGGCAAGGGCTAAGAATGCCCGGCCGCGCCGCATGGAAAACTTGTAGGTATCTACTACCTCTTGAACTTGCGTTGGTTTTCCCTTGAAGAGGAAAGGGTGATGCAGCAAAGTGGCGTAAGTATTCCCCTCGGTTTTGAGAACCAAGGTATCAATCCAGTAGGAGACGACGCACAAGTCACCGAATACCTGCACAAACAGAATACATGCGTAAAACAAAGTACTATGCGCATGCTCCTAGGGGGATAGATTGGTAGGAAAAGACCATCACGCGTCCCCGACCGCCACTCGTAAGGAAGACAATCAATAAATAAATCATGCTCCAACTTCATCACATAACGGTTCACCATACGTGCATGCTACAGGAATCACAAACTTTAACACAAGTATCTCTCAAATTCACAATTACTCTACTAGCATGACTCTAATATCACCATCTTCATATCTCAAAACAATCATAAAGAATCAAACTTCTCATAGTATTCAATGCACTTTATATGAAAGTTTTTATTATACCCATCTTGGATGCCCATCATATTGGGACTAATTTTATAACCAAAGCAAATTACCATGTTGTTATAAAAGACTCTCAAAATAATATAAGTGAAACATGAGAGTTCAACAGTTTCTATAAAATAAAACCACCGCCGTTCTCTAAAAAGATATAAGTGAAGCACTAGAGCAGTATTATCTAGCTCAAAAGATATAAGTGAAGCACATAGAGTATTCTAATAAATCACGATTCATGCGTGTGTCTCCCAAAAGTTGTGTACAACAAGGATGATTGTGGTAAACTAAAAATAAAGACTCAAATCATACAAGATGCTCCAAGCAAAACACATATCATGTGGTGAATAAAAATATAGCCTCAAGTAAAGTTACCGATAGACGAAGACGAAAGAGGGAATGCCTTCCGGGGCATCCCCAAGCTTAGGATTTTGGTTGTCCTTGAATTTTACCTTGAGGTGCCTTGGGAATCACCAAGCTTAGGCTCTTGCCACTCCTTATTCCAAAGTCCATCAAATCCTTACCCAAAACTTGAAAACCTCACAACACAAAACTTCAACAGAAAATCTCATGAGCTCTGTTAGTATAAGAAAATAAATCACCACTTCAAGGTACTGTAATGAACTCATTTTTTATTTATATTGGTGTAAAACCTACTGTATTCCAACTTATCTAAGCTTCATACCCCCCCCCCCCGATACTACTCATAGATTCATCAA
>NC_041393.1:304576602-304582717 GCF_002162155.2 Triticum dicoccoides | reverse complement strand
ATTCATCAAAATAAGCAAACAACACACAAAAATAGAATCTGTCAAAAATAGAACAGTCTATAGTAATCTGTAACGTTCGAACTCCAAAAATTCTAAAATAAATTGGTGGATGTGAGGAATTTGTCTATTAATCTTCTACAAAAGAACCAACCTAAAATCACTCTTTTGTAAAAAAAATGACAGCTATTCTCGTGAGCGCAAAATTTTCTGTTTTTTACAACAAGATCGCATTGACTTCACCCAAGTCTTCCCAAAGGTTATACTTGGCACAAACACTAACTAAAACATAAAACCACATCTAACCAGAGGCTAGATAAATTATTTATTACTAAACAGGAGCAAAAAGAAAAGGACAAAAATAAAATTGGGTTGCCTCCCAACAAGCGCTATCGTTTAACGCACTTACCTAGGCATTGAGATTTCAATGATGCTCACATGAAAGAGAAGAATTGAAGCACGAGGAGAGAATCATATAGCACATGGCAAACACATCTAAGTCTAAAATACTTCCTATGCATAGGCATTTTATAAGCAAACAAACTATCAAGGCAAGCAAAAACTAGCATATGCAAGAAACAAGAAAGAGACGAGCAATTTCAACATGAAGAGAGGTAATTTAGTAACATGAAAATTTCTACAACCATATTTTCCTCTCTCATAATAATTACATGTAGGATCATAAGAAAATTCAACAATATAGCTATCACATAACATATTTTCAATACGATCCACATGCATGCAAAGTTGACACTCTTCCAAAATAGTGGGATTAACATTAACTAAAGTCATGACCTCTCCAAACCCACTTTTATCCAAAATTTCATAAGATTGAACATTCTCCAAATATGTGGGATCTAAAGTTGACACTCTTGCAAACACACTTTCAATATTATTGTAAACACTATCATCAAATAAATTTTCAAGATCATAAGAAGAATCACCCCAATCATGATCATTGCAACAAGAAGAGGACATAGCAAACCTAGCATCACCAAGCTTAGGGTTTTGCATATTATTAGCACAATTGACATCAATAGAATTTATAGTAAAATCATTGCAATAATGCTTTTATGCAAGGAGCAATTGGGAATCTCTTCATAAATTTCTTCATCACAATTTTCAGATTCAAGAATTTCAAGCAAAACTTCATAAAGATAATCTAGTGCACAAAACTCACTAGTAATTGGTTCATCATAATTGGATCTCTTAAAAAGATTAGCAAGTGGATGAGGATCCATAAACTTTTAGCTAGCAAAGATGCAAGCAAAAAGAAGGCACGTGGTAACACAAGCGAACAAAAGATCAAATGGAAGAAGGGCGAAGAAAAGGCAAAGGTTTTCGAAAATCATTTTAGAAGCGGGGGAGAGGAAAACAAGAGGCGAATGGTGAATAATGTAATTCAAGGGAGAAGAGTTTATGATGGGTACTTGGTATGGCTTGACTTGATGTAGATCTCCCCAGCAACAGCGGCAAAAATCCTTCTTGCTACCTCTTGAGCTTGCGTTGGTTTTCCCTTGAAGAGGAAAGGGTGATGCAGGAAAGTAGCGTAAGTATTTCCCTCAGTTTTGAGAACCAAGGTATCAATCCAGTAGGAGAGGACGCACAAGTCCCCGAATACCTGCACAAAAAATCAAGAACCTGTAACCAACGTGATAAAGGGGTTGTCAATCCCTTCAGGTCACTCGCAAAAATGAGATCTGATAGAGATAGATAAACGGTAAAGTAAATATTTTTGGTATTTTTGGTTTATAGATTGGAAAGTAAAGATTGCAAAATAGTAGATCAGAAACTAGCAAGATGTAAACGAGATTCAATAATATGGAAAAGAGACCCGGGGGCCATAGGTTTCATTAGTGGCTTCTCTCAAGATAGCATATATACGGTGGGTGAACAAATTATTGCAAGCAATTGATAGAAAAGCGCATAATTATGATGACATCTAAGGCAATGATCATGAACATTGGCATCACGTCTGTGTCAAGTAGACAGACTCTTGCCTGCATCTACTACTATTACTCCACACGTCGACCGCTATCCAGCATGCATCTAGAGTATTAAGTTCATAAACAATAGAGTAACGCATTAAGCAAGATGACATGATGTAGAGGAATTAACTCAAGCAATATGATGAAAACCCCATCTTGTTATCCTCGATGGCAACAATACAATACGTGCCTTGCTGCCCCTACTGTCACTGGGAAAGGACACCGCAAGATTGAACCCAAAGCTAAGCACTTCTCCCATGGCAAGAAAGATCAATCTAGTAGGCCAAACTAAACCGATAATTCGAAGAGACTTGAAAAGATATCAAATCATGCATATAAGAATTTAGAGAAGAACCAAATAATATTCATAGATAATCTTGTTCATAAATCCACAATTCATTGGATCTCGGCAAACACACCGCAAAAGAATATTACATCGAATAGATCTCCAAGAACATCGAGGAGAACTTGGTATTGAGAATCAAAGAGAGAGAAGAAGTCATCTAGCTAATAACTATGGACCCGAAGGTCTGTGGTAAACTACTCACGCTTCATCGGAGAGATAATGGTGTTGGTGTAGAAGCCCTCCATGATCAAACCCCCCTCTGACAGATCGCCGGAAAAGGCCCGAAGATGGGATCTCACGGGTACAGAAGGTTGCGGCGGTGCAAAAGTGGTTTCATAGCTCTCCCTGATGTTTTTAGGGTATAAGAGTATATATAGGCAAAGGAACTAGGTCAGGGGAGCTACAAGGGGCTCACGAGGGTGGGGGCGTGCCTACCCCCCTGGGCGTGCCCTCCTGCCTCATGGTCGCCTTGTTGCCTCTCCGACTTCATCTCCAAGTCTTCTGGTTTGCTTTCGGTCCAAGAAAGATCATCGCGAAGGTTTCATTCCGTTTGGACTCCATTTGTTATTCCTTTTCTGCAAAACTCTAATATTGGCAAAATAACAAAAACTAGCACTGGGCCCTCGGTTAATAGGTTAGTCCCAAAAATAATATAAAATAGCTTATTAAAGCCCATTAAACATCCAAAACAGATAATATAATAGCATGGAACAACCAAAATTATAGATACGTTGGAGACGTATCAGTATCCTCCAGATCAACCCGACTTCACATTACTCGCGGGTACCCCTCGGGGCCAACACGATGTCATCATGGCTCTGTGGTAAGTCAAAGTAACCGTGTGTCCAAAACACCAAGGGGTGACCCCAAGGAATCACCCTCGATGGAATTCCACCTGATGTAGTCATCAAGGTGAACCTATGAGGAATCACCCTTGAGGTCCACTCTTGAGGAGTTGCACGACAGCGTCGTTATCGGGAGTGGTGAAGGAGGAATCACCCTCGATGACCACAACCGATGAACTAACCTACAAGGTTAACATCGGAAGTGCTGACGAGGTATCACCCTCGGCACTCGATAGTAACCCAGTAGTGTCGTACAACAAAGGGGGGTGCGGTGTCGGGGCCTGGACGTCGATCACGTTGATCGAGTCATCGAACATAAAGCGGGGCAACTGGGACAAGGTGGGGGTCACTGATGGATCTCTGACCAACCTATACTAAGCAGTTCAGAATAAGCAGGTAAGGTATGAAAGCAGGTAACAAAAACAGGCTATGCATCAGAATAGGATACAAAAGCAGTAGCGGTTCTAATGCAAGCAAGGAAGGGAAAGAAATGCGCGACATCAGAATGAACAATGGGGGGTTTGCTTGCCTGGAAGCTCAGCTGCAAAGGAAGAAGGGTCGTCGGTGACATAGTCGATCACGGGGGCATCGACAGCGGTCTCGGGGTCTACCGGAGAGAAGAGGGGGAAGAAACAATAAATACAGAGAAAACAAGTGCAATACTATACAAGACAAGACAATAAGCTACGCTGGGGGTGCTCTGACACAGGGCTACACGATACCGGCGAAGGGGGATAACATCCAGGAAAGTATTCCCGGAGTTTGGCATTTTCGGATAGATGAAACGGAGGGGGACGGTTGCATGTTCGCTATGCTAGGGACGTGTGGCAGACAAGCGGACTGCGTATTCGGATTCGTCTCATTGTTCTGAGCAACTTCCATGTATAAAACTTTTTCATCCGAGCTACGATAATTTTTCTATGAATTATCAAAGTTTTAGCAATATTCTGAAAATTCCTGAAATGTTGCCAAGTGTGAGAATTTGACAGTTTTAAACATCACTTAGCTGTTTTCCAGAGGCTATAGCTATTGTTCTGTTCATGCAATGGGTTAGTGGCTTATATCAACATTGAGCATTTTATGTGAACTACATGTCAGTATCACTTTCATCCATATTAGAGTTTATTTGCTTGATCATCGACATCTCTAAAGTAGCTATGAAAATAAGGCTGTTTTCCGGTTTTTCTCTTAACAGCACATTGAACTTTGAGATTTTCATAGGATTTAATCTATGCATCTAACAAATTTGGTCCAATGTAAACATTTGAGCTTTGTCAAGTGTACTACCTTCCCATATTTTTCTAGTTCTGTTAACAATTATTTTGCCGGAGTTTACGGGTTGTCTAGAGGGTTAGTCATCGTAGAATTAGAAAAGCTAGCTAGCGTAGCGGCAGTAGGCAGCGAGCAGCAGCGGCAATGGGGCAGCAGGGATAGCGCAGCGACACGGTGAGGCTGGAGGTGGGCGTGGCCGGGCAGAGGCGGGCTCGACCACCCACTCAACGCACACACACTGCACGCAAACACACTCCACACACACAGCACGCACGCACGCACACGGGCGCGCTGACGGTCATGGCGCTGACCAGGGGGCGCGGTGTGCGAGCGGCAGAGGCGTCGCGCGGGCAGAGTAGCCAGGGGGTGCACAAGCAAGCGCGGCAGGAGCCATTTTGGCGCGCGTGGGCGGCGTGATGATGAGCACAACACAGCATCAGCAGTAGCAGCAGACAACGGTAGCAGCGGGAGTGGCCTGCAGCGGCGTTTGTGGCGATGGCCGAGCGGAGGCAACAATAATGGCAGAGCGGGCGGAAGCAACGTAGTAGGGGGGCGAGGTCGCGCGCGCGTGTTGATGCGGCAGGGGCGCGATCCAGTGGCGCGCTCTCGCGCACAGGAGCAGAGCACGAGGCGCGGCCTCGGGGAGACGTGTGCGACGGCTACGATGGAAAAGACGACAGGGGGAAGGGGAGCAGATGCGGGGCTCATAGCGGTGGCCAATGGCGAGCTCAGGAGGTCGAGGAAGGTGCCGGAGCATGAATCCGTGGCGGGGCAGCGACGGCGACCGACGACGCGGGCGCGGTCGATCCAGTTGAGGGGGCGTCGCGGGCTCGAGCTAGAGGGCAGCATCGACGTGCGTCGGTGCAGTGAAGCTCCTGGACGAGGCCTCAGGCGACGGGGACGGTGGTGGCCGTGACTATGGAGGCAGACTGACGACGATGACGCCCGGGTGACACGGGAGAAGAGGGATAGCGGCGCGAGGAAGAAGAGGGAAGAAGGTAGGGTTTGGCCGTTCGGGGGAGGCACGGGGTAGGTCTTGTAGGCGTTGGGGAGCGCAGGATGGCTGTTGGAACTAATCTTGTTATTAGTATTAAGCATTTAAGATTAGGCCATGTTTAATTTGTTACATTGTGTAATAGCCACGTAGAGATGCATTAGTCAGCCAAGTACAAAGAAAATTGCATCCTCGGCAACATGGCGTAGCGGCCGGATCAGCTGCACAGAGATAGAGCGAGTGCACGCGAGCAGATCGGCAAGCCAGGAGATGAGTGGCCGTAGTCATGTACGTGTGTATTAGGTGACCAAGTGATCAGTGCATGTAGAGAGATGTGGCATGCGTGCACATGTATTAGTGCGGTCAGATGTGTCGTATGAGGCTACATAGAGTATTTAACCAAAAACTACCACAATTCACGGAACAGTGACGAAAAACTACCACTTTACGATTTTGTGCGAAAAACTACCGCTTTTTTCCTAAACCGCGGCAAAAAACTACCAAGTCTGAAAAGATCTCGATTTGGCTCTTTTAAGCGCGTTTCTGACAGAGTTGGCCCACACTTAATAAGCAGGCTAAAAAAGCAATCGAGTCCCTGTTTTTTTTTTAAAAAGCAATCCAGTCCTTGTGAGGCCACCGGCCATGGGCATGACCAGGGGCGCGGCGGGGCCAG
>NC_041393.1:304575759-304576309 GCF_002162155.2 Triticum dicoccoides | reverse complement strand
GGCCAGGGCCGCAAGGCCAGGCACGCGGCCATGGGCACGGCCAAGGGCGTGGCGGCTAGGCACGCCCGGGAAGAGCGGCTCGAGCGGGCGCACAGTGGCTCCATGCGGGTTGCGAAAGACGTCTGGGTGCGCGAGGCAGAGGCCCGGCGGGTGGTTGCCGACGACGACGCAGGCGAGCACCACGCCCGCGTACACCTCCACGATGTCGCTCCAGAGCACCACCCGCACCACCGAGTCGGCCGGCCACATGGAGCCGGCACTCGCGCTGAGCTCCACCGACGCCGCGTACCCGTCGGGTGCCAGCCGCCGCCCAAGGAAGGACTGGATTGCTTTTTAAAAAAAACAGGGACCCGATTGCTTTTTTAACCCACTTATGTGTGGGCCAACTCTGTCAGAAACGCGCTTAAAAGAGCCAAATCGGGCTCTTTTCAGACTTGGTAGTTTTTTGCCGCGGTTTAGGAAAAAAGTGGTAGTTTTTCGCACAAAATCGTAAAGTGAACCGTGACGAAAAACTATCACTTTACGATTTTATGCGAAAAACTACCGCTTT
>NC_041393.1:304542784-304575582 GCF_002162155.2 Triticum dicoccoides | reverse complement strand
GCAGGCTAAAAAAGCAATCAGGTCCCTGTTTTTTTTTTCAAAAAGCAATCCAGTCCTTGTGAGGCCGCCGGCCAGGGGCGCGGCCATGGGCACGACCAGGGGCGCGGCGGGGCCAGGCGCGCGGCCACGGGCGCGTCCATGGGCGCGGCCAGGGGCGCGGCGGGGCCAGGCGCGCGGCCATGGGCGGGCGGCCATGGGCGCGGCCATGGGCACGGCCAGGCACCCCAGGGGGCTCGGCTAGGGGCACGGCGACGGGCGCGCGGCCAGGGCGGCAAGGCCAGGCACGCAGCCATGGGCACGGCCAGGGGCGTGGCGGCCAGGCACGCCCGGGAAGAGCGGCTCGAGCGGGCGCACGGTGGTGCCATGCGGGTTGCGGAAGACGTCCGGGTGCGCAAGGCAGAGGCCCGGCGGGTGGTTGCCGACGACGGCGCAAGCGAGCACCACGCCCGCGTACACCTCCATGATGCCGCTCCAGAGCACCACCCGCACCACCGAGTCGGCCAGCCACGTGGAGCCGGCACTCGCGCTGAGCTCCACCGACGTCACGTACCCGTCATGTGCCCGCCGCCGCCCAAGGAAGGACTGGATTGCTTTTTTTTAAACAGGGACCCCATTGCTTTTTTAACCCACTTATGTGTGGGCCAACTTTGTCAGAAACGCGCTTAAAAGAGCCAAATCGGGCTCTTTTCAGACTTGGTAGTTTTTCGCCGCAGTTTAAAAAAAGCGGTAGTTTTTCGCACAAAATCGTAAAGTGATAGTTTTTCCTCGCGGTTTCGTGAATTGTGGTAGTTTTTGGTTAAATACTCGACTACATGCATGGTAAAATGGCCAAGTCATGTGGCCGTTGCGTGTAGCCAGAGTAGTTAGTTAAGATAAGCATGGATGCATCATGCATTAGCCGAGTTGTGTGGGCAGCTAGCTACGCATGTGGATCAAGTTGTTAGTGGCTTGACCACGATAGCTATCTGTACGTGTGTGCATGCTAGGAAGTGGGTGCGTAGGTGTGTAGTAGCTAGCTGTGTTGGGTGGCTATTTAAGCCCTTGTAATTGGGTTCATTTGAGTGAGAAGAAATACAAGAAAAGGCACAAGATGTGTGTGTGCCCACTCTGTGTGTGTTCTTCTACCTCTACTGTGCGTGTGTGTTTCTTCTTCCCTGGGGCAAGGCCAACACTTGGTATCAGAGCCATGGCCAGAGAAGGATCGCACACTCCGTTATGCTTGCCTGGTCGTCGGAGGGGCTCGACCTCGCCCATACGGCGTGGGCAGTATTCTACGCGGCGTGGCTGTCGCGAGGCTCTTGTGTGTGGAGGTCCAGCTCTCCGTCGAGGTCAAGTTGCGTCACGATCGAAGGAGGACAAGCTGCTTGGTAAGTTGCGCCACCAGTGGCAAGGAGTTTGCCAACCATGCCGGAGTCGTCGACAAGGTGTGTCGCCGGTGACCATGATGTGGTGAAGGCGTAGGAGGTGCGCCTCTCATTGAAGCCAACAGCGACGGCGGCAATCAGCGTGACAAGACGGCATCAGCGGCCGTCTACGTGTTGCACCAATGACATCAACGACCATGGGCATCAAGAGAGGAATAAACCATAACAAGATTAGGGAGGTGATTGTTGAAACTAATCTTGTTATTAGTATTAAGCATTTAAGATTAGGTCATGTTTAATTTGTTGCATGTAATAGCCATGTAAAAATGCATTAGTCAGCCAAGTACAAAGAAAATTGCATGCTCGGCAACATGGCGTAGCGGCCGGATCAACAGCACAGAGATAGAGCGAGTGCACGCGAGCAGATCGGCAAGCCAGGAGATGAGTGGTCGTAGTCATGTACGTGTGTATTAGGTGACCAAGTGATCAGTGCATGTAGAGAGATGTGGCATGCGTGCACATGTATTAGTGCGGTCAGATGTGTCGTATGAGGCTACATGCATGATAAAATGGCCAAGTCGTGTGGCCGTTGCGTGAACCTTGCGTGTAGCCAGAGTAGTTAGTTAAGATAAGCATGGATGCATCATGCATTAGCCGAGTTGTGTGGGCAGCTAGCTACGCATGTGGATCAAGCTATTAGTGGCTTGACCACGATAGTTATTTGTACGTATGTGCATGCTAGGAAGTGGGTGTGTGGGTGTGTAGTAGCTAGGTGTGTTGGGTGGCTATTTAACCCCTTGTAATTGGGTTCATTTGAGTGAGAAGAAATACAAAAAAAGGCACAAGATGTGTGTGTGCCAAGTCTGTGTGTGTTCTTCTATCTCTACTGTGCGTATGTGTTTCTTCTTCTCTGGGGCAAGGCCAACAATGGCTGCCACGCTTAGCCTCTGCTGGCGGATGGCCGCCACGGCCACCCCTGCCTCCTATAGCGAGGGGAAGAGGAGGCGGGGTTTGGCTAGGCCGGCTTTACTCAATGGGCCAAGTGGCCAGTAGATTAGGTCCCCTTTTATTTGCTTTTACCCTTTTTCTATTTTCTTATTCAGCTACTGTTTTACAAATAGTTGGAGCACAAAACAAATTTTTTTCTAAATAAAACTTGGCACATAATTCATGCACCAAAGTTGTGTCATTGCACAAAAAGTTTGTAGTCAATTGAAAAATTCAAATTTATATTTCAATTTAGATGTGTTTATTTAATCATGCGGATTAACTAAAATATTCTTAGCGGAAATTAAAAAAATCCATTTAATGTTGGTTACTACATGTTAATTGCTTGGTGAATATTTGCAACCCAACGAAGATTTTAGTTTAGCAGTTTGAAGAACATATTATTTTTGGCTTTATTTTAATTTTTGAATTTGAACTTGGTTTGGACCAAAGTGCGGTTTAGTAAATTAATTGTGATGACATGGCACCACTAGTGTGTGATTACTGTAACTTAACTACCGGGGTGTTACACAGAAGGGGCAACAAGACACGCATGTATCGTTGCTATTAAGGATAACAAGATGGGGACTATTCCTACATGAATAGATCTCCTCTACATCATGTCATCGTTCTTATTGCATTACTACGTTTCACCATGAACTTAATGCACTAGATGCATGCTCGATAGCGGTCGGTGTGTGGAGTAATAGTAGTAGATGCAGGCAGGGGTCGGTCTACTAATCTTGGACGTGATGCTTATATATTGATCATTGCCTTGGATATCGTCATAGTTATTCAATTTTATATCAATTGCCCAACAGTAATTTGTTTACCCACCGTGTGTTATTTCTTGAGAGAAGCCACTAGTGAAATCTATGCCTCCCGGGTCTATTCTTTATCATATTTATTTGAGATCTATTTTTATTTGCTTTTATTTTTAGATCTATTATTTTAAAAACCCAAAAATACTTTGCTGCATTTTTATTACTTATTTTATTTCGCGTTTTATTGAGAGCAATTTATCCGACCTATCACATTTATTCTCCCGTCAACTTGCCAATTTCTGACGCCGTTACTTGAAAGGGATTGACAACCCCTCATAAGCGTCGGGTTGCAAGTATTTGTCATTTGTGTGTAGGTGCAGTTTACATACTGTTGCTTGGTTCTTGTACCGGATTGATACCTTGGTTTCATATCTGAGGAAAATACCTACCTTAGTTGTGATGCATCATCCCTTCCTGTGTGGGGAAATATCAACCTAGCTTCAAAAAGCGACATCAAGGGAAAACATGTTTTCAATATTTTGGTCTAGAGGGGAAATGTCTATGTTCGCTATGTTAGAGGGCTGTGGCAGGCATGCTGATAGCGTAAACGGATTCATTATATTTTTCTGAGCTACTTTGATATATAAATTATTTCCATTCGAGTTATGATTTATTTTTTATGACTTCCAAAGTTTTAACGATTTTCTAAATTACTGGATTTAATTTAACTTGACTTTATTGTACTATTAAATTGATATGGGTACACAGAAGTGTACCCAGAAATGTGCTATAGGGGCTGATAGTGGGCCACGATGGTCCAGTTAACAGCATTTGACTAGTCAGGGTCAATGGACCCACATGTTAGTGTGATTTTAAGCCAACTAACTAAAATTAATTAATTGACTAATAATTTTTACTAGTTATTTTTTAATTTCAAAAAAAACTTTTTTTCTAGAGAGGGGCGGGCCCCATGTGCAGTGGCCCAGCCGGCCACGTGGTCGTGCATGCACGCGCGCACACGATAGGGGCGAGGCCGTGGCCGTGCCTACGGACGCACAACGATGCCGGCGGCCTCGGCGGGGCAGGAGACAGCGGGAAGGGGTGCGGCCAGGGGCGTGCAGGGCGCAGCCGGTGCGGCGCGGGCGCGGAGTGGACAGGGGAGGCGAGGGCACGGCCAAGGCAGGAGCGCACGGTGAGTGGGTGGTCAGCGGGGACGGCGAGCGACGGGAGCAGGCGCAAGCAGGAGTAGGGGTGCAGCGGCGAGCGGGACACTAGCATGGGCAGCGACGGGCGCAGGGGGCTGCGGGATAGCAGCGGCGGCGGCAGTGGTCACGAGCGGCGGCAGCGGGCGAGTGAGGGGCGGGGCGACGTCGGGACGGAGGGGCTCGAGAGAGGTGTTGGAGTTGTGTCGGATATAGTGTACAAGGCAGGTTACAGTTGGACTTGTAGTTGTATTGTGTTTACATAGGGTATGGAGTCATATGTCCTAGTAAGACACTTGTATCATAGGCCTCTCATATGTAGGGGGTAGACACATGATGTAACATATGCCAACATAATAGCACAGGCACGCCGGGGAGCCGGCGGCGTGTGCCGGTGCCCGGATGGCCGAGGTGCGGTATTGTGACGGTGTCACGGAGAGGAGCGCCCGTGGTCAGGCCCCGGGGATGTAGCCATATCGGTGAACCTCGTTAACAAATCTCGGTGTCGTGCTCGTGTGATTGTTTGGTCCTCGAATGATCGAAGGTATGCCTTGAATTTATTCTAACAAATGGTATCATGAGCTAGGTTGTTCAGAAGTTGCTGGGTTGTTGATCTAAAGGAGGAGGAGCGAAAGAATTCGTGGAAGCAGTCGAGTTGGTCACGTGCAGTGACGGAAAGTTTCGACTTGCAGCGAAGATTCTTTTTCTTGAGATAGCGATTGGAAGCGGGGAAGGCGTGCGACAGCAGCAGGCGGACCAGTAGGAGTCTAGGGCGCGCTTGGATGGGCTGGCAGCAGGCGCTGGGATGGGCTGGCAGCAGGTCGGCCTGAGGTGCTTGTGGAGCTAGCCGCAGCGTGGACCGCTAGCCGTGGTTCAGGTCCGGAGCTGCAGTCAGGGAAGCGGCCGCGTCGTGTGTGCACGCGATTTATTTTGGACAAAAAGGAGACAGAGTCTCCACTACCGACGCGGACGGAGGCAGCAGATCGGTTCGGCGGAAAGAAAAAAGTCCATTGATTGATGTGCATCCGTTGGAAGGCAGAGGCAGGACAAAGCAAATACTACTAACTAGCATTGGGAGTTGAGCCTAGGAGCTACACCACATGAAGGCCAAAATTGTTTAGTTAAATTGTTGTTAGTACTGGGAGGTGACAACGGGTTTGCTTCGTGTACTATTGCATCGTGAAAAGTTCAGTTGGCACAACAGAGGATGCTTGAAGGTATTGCAGGAAGTCATGTCAGCTGTGACGGAATTATCTTGTGATGGATGGAAATATGTGGAATGATCTGGGAGCCTGGGTCGGACTAGATAGTCTGATGGATCGACGCAAGTCGGTTGGAACAGAAGACGGTGTGGGATCGGCGATGACGACATAGGAGCGTGATGCTGATTGTGACCGACTTCTGGGACGTGGAAACACGTGGTGCAGGCCCCGAGGGCTTGTGTGGCTTCGACAAGACTGGCGCGGGGTTGATTCAAGACAGTGCACATGTGAGCTTGAAGTCAACGGGGCGCGAGGGTGAATTGATCATCTACCATGGAGTCATGTTGAAGGTGGAGCTGGATTGAGGGGCTACGGTGTAAGGATCCAGATAATCGAAGCCTATTCAGCGGGAAAAAATGAGGGACACGTAATTTGGACTGGAGCCCAGTGGTCTGATGGAAGCGTGAAACTCGTCATAGGTCGGCGATGATCGGTGGTACTCCGCAGTGGGGTTGAGTGGTGTGGGTTCGCGACCCTTGAGACTCGACCGGGACAGCGGAGGCTCGACGCGATAATAGCGGCAAGGCATGCAGTTAGCACGGGACATGGAGACGGGCCAGGGCTCTGGTGGCCATACATGTGGTGAGACAACTGCGAATTTGACTCGGGATGACTACAAGCAACGGTGAAATTCCTTCAAGTTTCAGACAAGCGGTCAAGAAAGGAGCAGTGATGTTGAGTTCAGGTAACTCTTATGTGTGACACCCAATATGTGAGTTGTTCACTTTCACGCAGGTAAGTGATCAGTGTGTGATGGCGTTGGACTGATATTCTAGAAGTTGGGAGCACAAATTGAGTAACAAGGAACTTAATTTTTGCTCGAGTGTTGACTTGGTCAAGAAAAGGAGGGACTACAAGTTGCAGGTGGAGTCACATGGAGTCTTTGGAGTAGCAGCGGTACTCATGGGATAAGCTCAAGCCCAATGTACATGGTTTGACGCATGGAAAAATTCAAGGTGGTGGAGTATATTCGCCAAGGTGGAGTTTGTTGGAGTTGTGTTGAATATAGTGTACAAGGCAGGTTACAGTTGGACTTGTAGTTGTAATGTGTTTATATAGGATATGGAGTCGTGTCCTAGTAGGACACTTGTATCCTAGGCCTCTCATATATAACGGGGGTAGACACACGATGTAACCTATGCCAACATAATAGCACACGCACACGGGGGAGCCGGCGGCATGTGCCAGCGCCCGGGCGGCCGGGGTGCGGTATTGTGACGGTGTCACAGGGAGAAGCGCCCGTAGTCAGGCCCCGGGGATGTAGCCATATCGGTGAACCTCGTTAACAAATCTCGGTGTCGTGCTCGTGTGATTGCTTGGTCCTTGGATGATCGACGGTATGCCTCGGATTTATTCTAACAAGAGGGCTCACCCCCGTTGATGAGTGGGGGGCGAGGCTCGATGTAGCCGGGCGATGAGGCGGGACGGCGACGAGGGCGACGGGGCGGCGCGGTTCCTCCGCGAGGAAGACGAGGGGGAGGCGAGATAGGGTCGTGAGGGAAGGAACTAGGGTTATGGCGCGGGGGGAGAGGGGCGAGGGGTCATATAGGTTGGGAGGGGCCGCCGATGGCTGCCACGCAAGGCTCGGGCGCCATGGCCGGGGGGGTGAGCGCCACGATTCCCCCCCCCCACACACACACTGCCTCCTTGTAGCAGGAAAGGGACGATGGGATGGGCCGGGCCATGTAGCCCGGGGGAGTTCCCTCTTTTCTTTCCTTTTATTTTTCCTTTTTATTTATTCTTTTTTGTTTCTTTTTAAATGGACTGTTTGTATTTATTTAAGCTATCAAAAGATTTCTGCAAAATATGAAATTTGGCCATATAAATGTTGTGCAATATTTGGCACTGCCACAAGAAATTTGACAGTTAAATGAATTCATTTGAATTTTACTTAAATACAAATTGATTAAAAAGGTTGTTTTGGGCACTGTTTTAAATAGGTTAGGGGTAGTTTAATAAATCAAATAATGTTGGTTTATTTATGACAATTAGTTAGTGAATTTTTGGAACCTAGCAACATTTTTGTATTCCCGTTTGAAAAAAAATAAAATTTTGACTTTATTTTAAATTTGAATTTGAGTTTGGTTTGGATCAAAGTGAGGTTTAGAAATTTATTTGCGATGACATGGCACCATTAGTGTGTGGTTACTGTAGCTTAACTACCGAGGTGTTACAGCGTCGAGGTAGCTCCAATCCTTGTCGCAAGCATCAAGGTAGCTCCAATCCTTGTTGCGCTCCACTTTCTTCCTTCGGGGTTTGCAGAAATCAGGAAAGTTGTCCTCCTTGATCCAACACCAGTCAGCCCGCCATTCATCCCACTTCAGATGCAAGTTGTCTTCGGGATAAATTTCCTTGGTGCTACTCCTGGGATCCAGGTGACGCTGTCGGAGAGATCCCTCGATGCGTGGAATGAAGTAATGGCAGAAGATGGCTACGTTGGGCACTACTCCAACAAAATTCTCGCCCATATGCGCGAAGATAGACATGCAAGTCATGGCATTTGGCATGAAGTCTAAGAGGCGGAACCCATATGTATACATGATCTCTCAAAAGAAATCAGAGAAGGGTGGAACAAGCCCGCAATGGAAATATGCGGTGATAAAGGGATATTTATCTTTGCCAGATTTGGTGGTGTCGGGAACGTGGGGCGCAGTGCGAGCCATCGTCTCCTGCCCCCACATGTATGTGTACCGCTCCACCATGTCGCTGTGATTCAAGGCCAGCGCAAAGACAATATTATCCCTCCGCAGCGCCGCCATCTCCTTCTTCCTCGCTTCCGCTTCCGGGTTGACTACCTTCTCCAGCTTATCTTGGCCCTTCTTGGGTGCCATGATTGCTTTGCGGAGGGCAGATTTGCGAGCGAGCGAGGGCGTGACACGGCGGCAGAAGAACCTGCGCTCTGTTCTTGCGCAAGGTTGAAGACGATTGGAGGCGAATTACTAGATTGGAACAGAAGGGGTAAATGAGCAGTGCCCCTCGCGCTCTCCTTTTTACAGGAAAGGTGTGGGGGTTGGCACTTTACTGTCCTACGTGGCTGCGCTTTTTTAGGCACACTACCCCTGGCAGCCATTTCAATCCACCTCTCCACGTTCTGCATTTAATATGCGTCGTGGGGGCGGGGTAAAAGAGAAGATTACAGCAGTTATCCTCTGCCACACGTGCATGTGCATTGTTTTGTCCTAGCCCAACAATGTCTCGCATGCGTGTATGGCTCATCCCAGGGGCTCTTGTCGGTGTACCAAGACATGGGTGGCTTAGTACCCTGACTTGTGCACAGCCAATGGCAGCCTTTCCGATGGCAAGGCTTGTCGAAGGACAATTATAAACAAGACTCAAGACTTGGTTGGCAAAACCATGGAGAAGACTCCAAGAAAGGTCATTGAGAAGTACTAACTTAGTACTGAAGATCAAGACATCGGTTGCCGGCAATCAAAGGTCGGGCAAGCTCCATGCCGCCAAGCTCCCATTACTTGTCCACTGCTCCACTTCAGCGACGCGCCAGTCGCCTATCAAGTAGGTGTCGAGCGGGCAGGCTGTTTGGTGAGCTCTGCCTGGGCACGTGCCAACTCACCGCCGAAGACACAACTTGACACTCGTCCCTGGAGCGTGTCAAGCTAATAAGAGGTAGCTAGCCAAACAGCACAGAAGAAGAGACAACCATTGTCGGCAAGCTTCATCAGTGCGACACCTCACAGCGTATTTAATGCATTTGTCCTAACCCGTCACCTCACAGCGTATTTAATGCATTTGTCCTAACCCGTCAGAGTTAGGTATTTGGCACTGTCGCCACTATTTACCTTCTGTGAAGACGGTTTTGCCATTGTGGTGACCTCTTCATCTATAAAAGGAGGCTCGTGGCTACCTTTACAAGGGTCTGACACTTTGTTCAATTACACGCATAGCCGTCAAGCTGCACTCCTTATACTAGAGCTCAAACATAACCAATATAGCAGGAGTAGGGTTTTACGCTTCTCAGTGGCGCAAACCTGGTAAAACCTTGCCTGGTAAAACCTTGCGTGTTCTGTTGATTCTACTCTCTGTGCTCGTGGATCCCCACAGTCAAACCACAAAGGGGGATCCACAATCAAACCGCAAAGGGGCCTTTGCTGATCTCGATCGTCCTACGCACGACATGATGTTGCCCTACGACTCAAACCCAATCGAAAAAAAAAACCTTCGAGTTGTCGGAAAACCAAGGAACCAATGATCTGAGATAAACTTGACAACCATAATTAGTGGAGACAGCCAGAATTAGTTCCACTAACCATATTGTCATCACACCAAAATTCCATTTAGAGATAGATGCACTCTCACTTACGCTGCCCGTCCAAACCCACACCCGCCAACTGCAGCTCGAATGCAGGACAAGGTGGGACATGAACAAAAACCATGCCAGATAATAACAGACTATATATGCCAAGACGCGTCCAAGCTTGCTACTATATAGGAGTACCAAGAAGCGTTCAAGCTTTGCATATGCCCTGCAGGGTGATGATGATTATATAACAACACATGAACAGAGCAGCAGGAGCATGGCGTCGGTACAACCAGAGGAAACCACATGACAATGTTCTGACAATGTTAAGGATAGACCTGTCTCCAGTACAATGACAGTTTTAAGACGACGACAGGGACTATGGTATGGTCTAAGACAAATATGTGAAGCCCGAGCACACACGTATGCTCCGGTGGGCTTTTCTGCTTCTGTATCAGAAGTATTAATATGATAAATACATGGGATTTAACTTCTCTCCAGATTGCTTTCTCTTCTCCTGGATTCTGCCTGCTTTAGTCTAAGGTCGTGGGTTGGGAGATGCAACACCGGAATCTGGCCTTGCGGACATTGTTCAGGACCTCCATCTCCACACGCTCCAGCATTCTGACAACATCGGTAAAAGGGGGGCGGACATCGGGGTTTGCATCCCAGCACCTTGTCATGATCTCCCCAAGGGCAGGTAGGCAGTCATGGGGTATGGCTGGGCGAACACCCTTGTTCACCACAGCAAATGCAGCTTGCACTGCTGTCATGTTTGGAAAAGGAAGGGTCCCAGTTATTAGCTCCCACAGGACAATGCCAAAACTGTAGACATCAACTTTCTGATTGTATGGTCTGTGCTGGATCATCTCACTGCAACCCCAAAATAAGAACAATGAACAATAAGAAATAGTTCGTCCAGAATAAATTAGCACATCCAAATTAGCAAAATAAAACACAATAAGAGATAGTTCATCCAATTGCAGTATTGCACAAAGCTATATAGTTGGAGCAGGGTCATGCAGACTCTCAGGAACAGCATACGTATTATTCACATTCCTTGAGAATACAATGGTCCAATGGGATGGGTCCAAAGAAAAAACAGAATGTGCCCAAGGTGTTCCTTGTTTCCACTTTAACACAGTGCTAAATTTCCACATGAACATTAGAGGAACGAATTTGACGCTAAGGATAACAACCACTAACATTTCATCGAGATCAGATTAGCACTGCAATGGTGAGTAGTAAAAATGGTACCTCCTTGCTTGTAGTTGTTGATAGTTTTCCTATAAACTTGGTTAAACTTTGCACTGTTTGACTTCAGAAAAAACTTGCAGGCCTTCTTTTCAAGCATGGAGGGAGTACTTAAAAGCTTTTCAAAATTCAAGAAGTTCTAACGAAGAAGAGAGTTTTGAACTACATACAAACATGATTTTAGTATGAGATGCAAAAAGGAGTGCACCTGCATAGACATATTATCGCTACTAAATGCATGATGTTCACCTTTTATACCAGTTCAGGAGTTCCCAGGTAGTTTGCTCAAAGAACTTAGCTGAGCTACATAGTCAGATTATTATATAGAGCAACTAATCGATGGTTGCTTTTGGACATGGCTATGGTACATGCAACTTTCAGTAAGTTTTTCTCACTGTTTCCCCTACTCCCCATCGCTCATATTTGTAGGATACTTAAAGGATGGTGTGAAAATGCATGTAAAGTCTAATTTACATACATATGTACCATAGTCAGTCTCTTGCTATTATGCAAGTTTATTGTCAGAAACAAGTTGCCACCGGAGTTCTGGTATATCAGGATGCCCACTTTGATATGCTTAGAACTGCACAAAGAAAAAACTAAAGGCTTGCCAGCAAGAGACTTGACGCAGTGGTAAAGCTGCTGCCTTGTGACCATGAGGTCACGGGTTCAAGTCCTGGAAACAGCCTCTTGCAGAAATGTAGGGAAAGGCTGCGTACAATAGACCCAAAGTGGTCGGACCCTTCCCCAGACCCTGCGCAAGCGGGAGCTACATGCACTGGGGCTGCCCTTGCCAGCAAGAGACTTGAAAAATAACAAGCTTGAGCACTTCTCCAACTTGGTCTTGGTTTAAAAGCAAGCTAACGTTGAGCCTAGGCTGGACAGCGGAGTCTGTTAAGGAAATCTAGACATTTTTGCACATATGAAATAAGCATCTAAGTTTAGCGTGCATGGTTGTCTCGTTCCAGTTATGCAATCTCGTGTTGTTCAATAAATGGAAACCTAGTTAAGACCTATAATTTTCTTTAGAAGAAATATGTTAGCACTATGAAAGAACTAATCAATAATCTTTTCGGGTAGTTGATGGATTAGTTTTATTGGTTTTACCAGTTTGGCCGTTACAATAATTTCTCACTTCCAAGTACCAACTATGTATGAATACTACCCCCATAATTCAACTCATACTGAAATGTTTCTAAGGATCTTCATTTATTTATTATGACTTGAATTCAGCTCGAGCATGGTACAAGCTGAGCATAAGCCCACTCCCTGGCATGACAATTGACCCGACTCAACTAGATCTAGCTAGGTTTTCAGTGCAAACAAGAGCAGAGCAAAGTCAAGTTTGCTCAAACTTGACTTGTTTGCATCCCTAGCTGCTCCGGTATAGTAATCAACAACAACAACTAACCCTTTAGTCCCAAACAAGTTGGGATAGGCTAGAGCTGAAACCCATAAGATCTCGAAAGCAGCTCATGGTTCTGGCACGTGGATAGCTAACTTCCACATGCCCCTGTCCATGGCTAGTTCTTTGATGATATTCCAGTCCTTCAGATCTCTCTTTACGGACTCCTTCCATGTCAAGTTTGGTCTACCCCGACCTCTCTTGACATTATCAGCATGCTTTAACCGTCCGCTATGCACTGGAGCTTTTGCAGGCCTACACTGTATATGTCAAAACCATCTTAGACGATTTTGGACAAGCTTCTCTTCAACAGGTGCTACCCCAACTCTCACGTGTATCATCATTCCGCACACAGTCCTTTCTTATGTGGCCCCACATCCATCTCAACATGCGCATCTCCGCTACACCTAAGTGTTGAAGATGTCATCTTTTAGTCGGCTAACACTCAGCGCCATACAACATTTCGGGTCGAATTGCCATCCTATAGAACCTGCCTTTTAGCTTTGTGGCACTCTCTGGTCACAGAGAACGCCAGAAGCTTGGCACCATTTCATCCATCCAGCTTTGATTCAATGGCTCACATCTTCATTGATATCACCATACATCTGCACCATTGACCCCAAATATCGAAAGGTGTCCTTCTGAGGTATCACCTGCCCATCAAGGCTTACCTCCTCCTCGTGCCTAGTAGTACTGATACCGCACCTCATATATTCATTTTTAGTTCTACTAAAAGCCTAAAACCTTTCGATTCTAATGTTTGTCTCCATAGCTCTAACTTTCTATTAACTGTCGTCCAACTATCATCGACTAGCACCACATCATCTGCAAAGAGCATACACCATGTGATATCTCCATGTATATCCCTTGTCACCTCATCCATCACGAAGCAAAAAGATAAGGGCTCAAAGCTAACCCTTGGTGCATTCCTATTCTAATTGGTAAGTCATGAGTGTCACCATCACTTGTTCACCTGTCATAACATTATCGTACATGTCCTTGATGAGGGTAATTTACTTTGTTGGGACTTTGTGTTTCTCCATGTATCCCTGGGTTTCCGAGGTGTGGGACTGGACGCGTTGTGCAGGTTCCTTCTCTAGCGCCTATGGTGGGGCGTGGAGGTGCTCCTCCTGGACCGAAGCCCCCGGCGGTGGCTGGGAACGCGTCGGGCGGGCGTGGTGCAGGAGCGCCGCCTGGGCAGAAGGCTCCGGTAGCCACCGGGCCGGCCGCTGTGGGGCGTGGTGGTGGCATGTCGGGTCAACGAGCCCCAACGGTCGCTGGGACGGGGGTTGCCGCTGCGGGACGCGGCGGTGGCGCTGTGGGTCCTAGGCCGCCAGCTCCTGGGGCGGTCGGTCCAGCACCCGCGCTTGCCGCGGCGGGGCGTGGACAAGGATCTCTGTCGTTGCAGCCAGGGACGGCGGTGGTGGCGCCTCGCAAGCACGCGCTGGCGCATGGGCAGCAGAACCGGCGGTGGAGGCGGCTACAGAGGTCATCGTGGTGGTCGCGGTGGTCAGAACCGTTACCGCCCACCTCCACCGCCGGTCGTTGTGGAACCGACGGAGTCCACAGAGGTGGCTACTTCCGGGCAGGCGCCGGACTTGTCCGGCGAGGCTATGGAGGTGGTGACGGCGCTGGCTACTGCTGAGGTCCCTGTGACTGAGCCAGTGACGTCGGGTGCTTCAGGTGCCGTTGACAAGGCAGATGGTGAGAGAGCTTCCAAGTGGGCTCGGAAAAAGGAGAAGATGTTGTGCTACCGTTGTGGTGAGAGGGGTCACTTTATTGTTGAATGTGTGACCGAGTTATGTGATACTTGCCTCAAGCCAGCGCATGACACAGGTGTGTGCCCGATACTGCGTGATCAGATGCCGAGTATTACTATCTATGGGTGCCGAGTTGATGTTCTTTGAGTCTCCTTGTGCGAGGGACGTTCCCGAGGAGTCCCCGAGCACGACTACGGGGATCGTTAAGGTCACGGAAGGTGATGTGTCTGAGGCTCAGATTTTGCAGAGGCTTAGGGACTTGGCTCTAGGTGATTTTCAGTGGGAGCTTGTTCATCTCGACGCCAACATGTATAAGGTTGACTTCCCTACTACAGAGGACTTGGAGCGTCTTCCCAGTTTTAGGTTGTGCAGAGTTCCTGGCACAGAGTGCATTCTTGAGTTTCACGAGTGGAAGAAGGTAGAGCCACAGGGCAAGCCTCTCACTCAGGTTTGGTTGCGTTTTTCGGGAGCTCCGTCGAAGCTGATTCAGGATGCCCGGGTTGCTGCTAGCTTGGGAATTCTGGTCGGGAAAACTGAGAGGGTGGACATGGCTTTTACCTGAGCTAACGGGGTTGCCCGGCTTCTGGTTAGTGTTCTGGATATCGAGTTTGTTCCTGACGTGGTCAAGTGGACACATAAGGGCCTCGTGTACAACCTTGACATTGAGTTTGAGGACTCTGAGTACTTCGCTGGGGCTCTGGCAGGGACTGATGTGGACATGCATGATAAGAATGATGGATCAGGTAATTCGAAGGCGCGAGGGGAGGATGCTGGGCATGAGTTGCCCAATGGCCCGGGGGCTGATTCACAGATGCCCGGGAATGGGGTTGCACCCTCTACTTCGGTGCCGATGAGTACTTTGCAGTTTGGTTCTTTTCAGCCAGCTTTCGCTCCTCCCAGGCTATGGAGCGACAGGGTGGAGTCCGAGGATGTGCTTGAGCGCACGCTTCCTCCCCTGGATTTTGCGGAGGTTGTTGTCTCTCTGGAGGGGAGGGACGATCTTGGGCAGGTGGCCCCCCTCTCTACCACCCCTACTGTTGTTTCGCCGCACAGGAGGTCTCCGCCGAGACTGGCCACGGTGATGGTTGTGTCACCGATCGGGCAGGCGGCCTCGGTTACCTCTTCCCCTCAGGTGTCCAGGGTGGCCGAGCCTGTGGCGTCGACCGAGCCCTGCCTGACGCCGACAGGAGTGGACACGGCGCACTTCGGTCTGACTGCCGAGTCGGGTGGGGCGCGGGGGCAGGCGGCCCCCGTCCTCTCTTCTCCTCACGGGACTCCAGGTGGGGAGCGTGGGCAGGTGGCCCAGCCCTCGCTAACCCCGCGCTTGCCGGCGGTTCTCTGCGGTCCTCCGACTTTAGTTGTCAGGCCATGCATTGGGGGTGGGGCAGGAGGCCTTACCCCAAACGAGCCGACCCGGGAGGAGGTCATCGCTTTTGGAGGTATTCCGGATCCTGTGTCTGAGGGGAGACGGATGAGCTGTCGCCTTCAGGACCAGACGGATGTTGATGATATGCAGCTGAGGTGCGCCATGCGGGCGGCCAAGCTTCGTGACATGGAGGTCACTACTGGTATGTCAGTCAACACTTCCAATTCTATTTTGCACTTTTCTAATGATGAGATCATTCACCATGCAAATGAGCTAGGAGTTTCACTAGGTAGTAATGATAGTGAAATCTCTAAATCTGTTAATGATATACTGGACCTGGAAGCGGAACATGCTTTAGAGTTGATTCGTAACTTAGCTGCGGTCAAACCTATGAACGATTCTGACACAGATGCTTTGGGAGTCAGGGTGCTAGATACGTTATGTGCGATTCTATACCCTAGGGGAGAGTGCCCCGGTCGAGGGTCAGGATGTTAGATCCACGAAGGCCGGTTGTGAGGATCGGGTAGAGGATCCGAACAAGCCTAAGCGAAAGTGGAGGCGCAAAATCTATCCTGCATCCGCGGTGCGTAGAAGTGCTAGGGTCCGTACCACCAAAAAATTCCATGATGAGCTATGAGAGGCATCTTTTGGAATAGCAGAGGTCTGATGGACTTGGCTAAAAGAAGGTTTCTAGCAGATGCTTCAACTGAACATAGACTGGATTTTATTGCCCTATCTGAGATAGGTAGGGACAATTTCTCTCCTCAGTTTCTCAGCACTTTATCCGGAGGTGTCGATTTTGATTGGCACTGCCTCCCCCCCAAGAGGAAGATCAGGGGGGGTCCTACTTGGGGTTAGATGTGAGGCGTTGGGTGATTTCGCCGTCAAATTTCGGGTCAGATCCAAAGTCGATGGATTTAATTGGGCACTGGTAGCAGTGTATGGGGCCGCGCAACTGGAACTCAAACCAGACTTTTTGGCGGATCTCGTCCGTATTTGCGGGTCTGAACAGCTTCCAATCTTGGTTGGGGGAGATTTTAACATTATTAGAAGGAGAGAAGAAAAGAACAATGATAATTTTGACACCAGGTGGTCGTTCATGTTTAATACCATCATTGAAAGCTTGGATCTTAGAGAGAGAGCTTTCGGGTAGAAAATTCACTTGGGCTAATACTTTGCAAAACCCGACGTATGAGAAGCTGGATAGAGTCCTAGCAAGCGTCGACTGGGAAGAGAAATTCTCCCTAGTTACACTCCAAGCGCTATCTCGCAGTATATCTGACCGCACCCCTTTGCTGGTTGACTCTGGTGAGGCAACACGTATGGGTAATAAAAATACCTTTTCATTCGAACTTGCGTGGTTTGAAAGAGAAGGTTTCCTGGATCTGATAGCCAGGGAATGGGCGATGCAGGAGGAAGGTCTTCTATCGAGAGATGGCAGAATAAGATTAGAAACTTGAGGAGTTTCTTGCGAGGGTGGGCTAAGCATCTCAATGGGATCTATAAGGTTGAAAAGGAAAGGCTCCTTACACTTATTCAGTCCCTAGATTTAAAGGCCGAGTCCACAATTCTACAAACCTCGGAGCTTCATGCTAAAGTAGTGTGGAGATGAGATTGAAAGAGTTGTTGCGAGAAGAGGAGTTGAAGTGGGCATTGCGAGCTAAGGTTCACAAAGTTGTCCAAGGGGACGCTAACACTCAATTCTTTCATATGATCGCCATTGGCAAGCATAGAAAGAAAAGGATCTTTCAGCTTGAGCAAGACGAGGGGACGATCTTAGGGCAGGAGAACTCAAAATTATACATAACCAATTATTACAAACAGCTATTTAGGCCTCCAGAGGATAATTTTGTGTCCTTGGATGAGTCTAGGATTGAGGATGTGCCGCAGCTGGCTGCAGATGAGAATGAGGTATTAACTGCACCATTCTCGGAGAACAAGGTGTTTGAAGCGATTTCACAGATGAAGAATAATAAAGCTCCGGGGCCGGATGGATTTCCGGCGGAGTTTTATAAGAAATGTTGGCACATTACTAAAGGGGATTTGTTACCGATGTTCCATGATCTATTCTCCGGACAGCTTCGGTTGTTTCACTTGAACTTTGGAACAATAACTTTGCTTCCGAAGAAAACAGAGGCTATGAGAATTGAGCAGTTCAGGCCTATTTGTCTTCTTAATATTAGTTTCAAAAAATTTACCAAGGTTGGAACAAATAGACTCACACAGATTGCGCATTCTGTGATGCAGCCAACCCAAACTGCTTTCATGCCGGACAGAAACATCCTAGAAGGGGTTGTGGTCCTTCATGAAACGCTCCATGAAATCCATACAAAAAAGCTAGACAGGGTTGTTTTCAAAGTGGATTTCAAAAAAGCGTATGATAAAGTCAAATGGCCATTTCTGCAACAGGCTTCGCGCATGAAAGGTTTCGACCCGGCTTGGAGACACCAGGTTGAATCTTTCACGCAAAAAGGGAGTGTTGGAATCAAAGTGAATGACGACATAGATCACTATTTCCAGACACATAAGGGCCTGAGACAAGGAGATCCGATGTCACCTATTTTGTTCAATATTGTAGTCGACATGTTGACCATTCTAATAGGAAGGGCAAAGGAGGCTGGTCAAGTAGGTAGCCTGGTACCTCATCTAGTTGATGGAAGGGTGTCTATCCTACAGTACGCTGATGATACTATCATCTTCATGGAGCATGACTTGGCAAAAGCGAGAAACATGAAGCTGGTGTTATGCTTATTCGAACAATTGACCGGGTTAAAGATTAACTTTCACAAAAGCGAATTGTTCTGCTTTGGAAGAGCCAAAGAGGAACAAGAGGCGTTCAAGCAATTGTTCGGGTGTGAACTTGGGGCTCTATCTTTCACGTATTTGGGTATACCAATTCACCATCGTAAGCTAACAAATAGAGAATGGAAGTGTATTGAGGATCGATTCGAAAAGAAACTGAGTTGCTGGAAGGGCAAGCTGATGTCGTATGGGGGCCGTCTAATTCTGATTAATTCGGTCCTCACAAGCATGCCTATGTTTCTCTTGTCGTTTTTCGAGATACCAGTTGGAGTTCGGAAACGACTGGATTTCTATTGATCCCGCTTTTTCTGGCAGAGTGATGACCCGAAAAGGAAGTATAGACTCGCTAAGTGGGATATTATTTGTCGACCGAAAGACCAAGGGGGTCTAGGTATCGAAAATCTTGAGGTTAAAAACAGATGTCATCTTAGCAAGTGGTTGTGTAAGCTATCTCTAGAGTCGGAGGTCACGTGGGCGCAGATTCTGCATAATAAGTACCTTCATTCGAAAACTTTGTCACAGGTGACAGTCAGGCCGACGGACTCACCTTTTTGGAAAGGACTGATGAGAGTTGAATCAGTCTTTTTTAACAGAACAAAGTTTCTAGTCAAAAACGGTACTTCTACGAGATTCTGGGAGGATACATGGCTAGGGGAAACACCCCTCGCGCTTCAATATCCCTCCCTTTATAGCATAGTGCAACGAAGAGACGCTTTCGTTGCAACCGTGCTTCAGTCCACTCCCCTCAATATCCACTTTAGGAGAGCACTTGTCGGACCCCATTGGGAAGCATGGCTCCATTTGGTGAGAAGACTGATGGATGTGCAGCTTTCTCAACAGCCGGACATGTTGTGCTGGAAGCTAACCAGGAATGGAGAGTTCACGGTTAAATCTATGTATTTAGATGTGATCAACTCTAGCTCTATTCCTAGTTCGAAACATGTTTGGAATGTCAAAGTGCCTTTGAGAGTTAAAGTGTTCATGTGGTTTGTACACAAACAAGTCATTTTAACTAAGGACAATTTGACAAAGCGCAACTGGACTGGTTCTACGAGATGTAGTTTTTGTGATCGGGATGAGACCATCAAACACCTCTTTCTTGACTGTCCGATGGCGAAGGTTTTATGGCGGACTGTTCACATTGCTTTTAATATTACTCCACCGAATAATATCACCACGTTATTTGGGACGTGGCTTGACGGGATAGATTCCCAAACAGCAAGACACATTCATGTAGGAGTATGTGCTTTACTTTGGGCAGTCTGGAACTGCAGGAATGATTTGGTTTTTAACAGAACAACAAATACTCAATTTTTGCAGGTTATCTTCCGAGCCACTGCGTTGATCCGTATGTGGTCGCTACTCACTCAGACGGAGGCCAGGGAGCGTTTGGTTACTGGATCTACCCGGTGGGAGATGGTAGCTCGGGCTATATTCAACCAGTTTGGATGGCGGTCATGTAATAGGATAGGCAATTAGTTTTCCTATCTAGCTTCTACCTGCCGGTTGTGGCTTTTCTTTTCGCTCTTCATGAGCCTTTTTGTGGTTCGTTTGTTTAAGACTTCATGACCTTTGTTGAACTTATTTGCTTTATAATAAAGGTGGCCGTATGCATCATTCTGATGCAGAGGCCGAGGTTATACCCCTTTTCCAAAAAAAAATGGCCCACCACACGACATTCCGCGGTATCTTATCATAGGCCTTTTCCAAGTCAATGAACACCATATGCAAGTCCTTTTGCTCCATGTATCTCTCCATAAGTTGTCGTTCCAACAAAATGGCTTCCACGGTCGACCTCACAGGCATGAAACCAAACTGATTTTTGGTCACGCTTGTCATTCTTCTTGAGCAGTGCTCAATGACTCTCCCATAGCTTCATTGTATGGCTCATCGGCTTAATTCCACGATAATTAGTACAACTTTAAACATCCCCCTTGTTCTTAAAGATTGGTACTAATATACTCCGTCTCCATTCTTTTGGCATCTTGTTTGATTGAAAAATGATGTTGAAAAGCTTAGTCAGCCATGCTATCACGGTCTCCGAGGCCTCTCCACACCTCAGTGGGGATACAGTCAGGGCCCATCGCCTTGCCTACTTTCATCCTTTTCAAAGCCTCCCTGACCTTAGACTCCTGGATTCTTCACACAAAACACCTGCTGGTATCGTCAAAGGAGTTGTCCCGCTCAATGGTAGAGCTCCCATTTTCTCCATTGAGCGGCTTGTCGAAGTACTCCCGCCATCTATGCTTAATTTCCTCGTCCTTGAGTTGATCTGCTCCTTCCTTTATGCATTTGACTTGGTTGACATCCCTCCTCTTCCTCTCTTGAATCTTGACCATCTTATAGATGTCCATTCCGCCTTCCTTCGTGTCTTAAGCGCCGGTAGAGGCCCTCAAACGCCTGATCCATTGCTACACCCATAGCTCGATTTGCAGCCTTCTTTGCCACCTTGTACTTCTCTATGTTGTCTACACTCCTATCCATGTGTAGTTGTCCAAAACAGTCTTTCTTCTCCTTAGTAGCCTTCTAGACAACATCGTTCCACCACCGGGTATCTTTAGCTTCGCTTCTACTTCCCCTGGTCACTCGAAACTCCTCTAAAGCCACCTTACGAATGCAAGTCACCATCTTCATCCACATATTGTTTGAATCACCTCCTTCCTCCCAAGGACCCTCCTTAAAAACCCTCTCCTTGAAAGCCTGAGCTGCCTCTCCCTTGAGGTTCCACCACTTCATTCTAGCGACATTGGCACACTTATCCCATTGGACAAGAACCCGAAAGCGGAAGTCAGACACCACAAGCTTATGTTGATGGACAACACTCTCTCCAAGTATCACCTTACAATCTAGGCAAGCACGCCCATCTTCTCTTCTCAAGAGGACAAAATGAATCTAGCTAGATTGTTAACCACTACTAAAAGTCACAAGATGTGATTCTCTCTTTTTAAGGAGGGTGTTAGCTAAAGGTCATGCCGTAGGCTAGAGCGAAGCTTAAGACATATGGTTAGATAAAACGAGATAGAAATTCCACCAATAGCTCAACTTTGCTTTGAAAAAGTACATGTTGCTATGGTAAGAGTATATTACCCCTGAACTTTGATCAAGTGTCTATTTAAATCCGTAAACAATGAAAATAGTTACGACAAGATGCATCATTTAAAACAATAGCAAAACCAACTTAGGGGGCCATATGTTGTAGGTGTAGCTAACTATGGGGTGACTTGGTAAAGGAGTACTTGATGATTGTGATTCATGAGTGCTTTGCGTGAAGTATAATTAATTTCCTTCTATGTTGCTTAACAACTTTCCCACTTAGATAAAAAAGGCTGGCCTAGGCTAGGCCAAGGTTGGACCCTTCCCCGGACCCTACACAGGTAGGTGTTACGTGCATCGGGCTGTCCTTTTGTGTAGGCTAGGCCTAGGTTGAGCTAGCAAAAAAACTTGTTCATTTTGGGGCCTAAACCCGTCGCCTTACCCACAAGTCTACTGGATGTCTAGATCTTGCTTAAATTGGGCTGCCTCTAGGTCTTAGTTTTTTTTAGTGACACCAAACTAAATTGTAATTTGAAGCTCAAAGTGCCAAGCCCATCAAGACATCCTAATTTACTCACATGTAAGTTCTTGTCCACCAAAGGTCATTGATGTCGGTTCCTTTTGTTCTCTTCTTTTGCAATTCAATCTTTTCCAAAATCAAATCAAATCCATATGAAATCTGTTTAATACATATAATAAGTTCATTTGTAGATCTCAAATCTGTCAAATCTGTCCCCTGTTTACAGATTTGAGCACTTCAAAATGCATGCATTTAATTAAATGTCATTAATGCGTTAATAAATTGCATAAACCCTAATTAAATAATTATACCTCAGAAAAATATAAATAATATATACTTTTTGATAAAAAATGCATAAACACCATCTATGCCATTTTCATGCATTATTAAACAACTTTAACCACATGTTTAGTATTAATTCAATTTTAACTCCAAATTGCATATGGGGTTGTTTTGGAAACCAATTGCATTATGATTTCCAGCTCTTTATAATTTGAGTAGCGTAGTTATAGGGCAATGGCACGCGTCATAATTGCTTGAGCATTGCACTGAAGCTTTTGGTCGTTTTATTTTCCTTCTATGACAGGTGTGCTTCTTCATGATAGACTCGGGTACCTAAGTTGCTGACGACAGTTGTCACCCCACTTCCAAGGACCTTGCCCAGGACCAGGCTGTTGAGCCAACAAGCAAGTAAAACCCCTTGATCATACCCATGCTTCGCTCAATTGCTTTCATTAGGGTTAACGATGCTATAGTAGTCTTTTGATGCATAGCCTGACTAAATCACCATTTAATGTCCCATTCCTAGCAAGCCATGTTACCTACTCGTGTTATGCCATTATATCTTTGTTTTGTCGTAGTATGCATGCTAAGGGCTTATGCTTGAGTTATGTTATCTTCTAGCTATGTTGCTCAAGCCATGTTACTTGCTTGTGTTATGGCATGATATCTTTGTTGTGTCGTAGTATGCATGCTAAGGGCTTGGCGTGGGTCGCGGCAGGGGGACAGACCTATCCACACGGCGCAATGGCTTGCCTAACCTGGCAAGACCCGCTTGGGTGCCCGACCAACTGAGCGCTCGGGAGGAGGGTACTCGAGAGGGGGGAGGGCGTGCTCGGGTCCGTGAGCTTACCCCAAGCCCCCACCGACCGAGTCATCCGCACCCCTTAGGCTGCCACAACGTTCAGGTCGGCCATGTTAACATGCCCAGGAGACCACGCCCCCGGGAGCGCTGACACTTGGCCCACTACCTTACTAGACCTATCCAAGGGCCACACCTAGTTCAGGCTGTCCATTTGGCATACACATAGTTGCATTTGCATGTTTTCAATCTTTGTTACGATGACAATGATGAATGGTACGATACATACATATAGGAATGTGGCGCGGAAGGCGGTCAGCTTGCGGCCTAGCCGATCCCTATTCTGGCTCACACCGTCTGGGTCCGACTCAGAGCTACGGCCGGACTCTCGATTCGGGTACAACTCAGTTTGGGTGGCTTCTTGGATTTGTCTGCAGCGAAGGGAAAGTGTGAGTCAATCACCTCCGCCGGCTCACCACGTGAGGTGTGCTACTCGCATGCATCAAGGGATGATCGAACGTATGAGTAACTTGGTGCACCCCTAAAGGGATAAATTTATTTGAATAGCCATGTCCACGGTCATTGTTCACAAGGCAGTAAGGCGGCCTAAGGCAAGCACCAAGTGCCATGACGCCTAAGCGCTTAAAGTGGGCATAATTGTAAGGCGCTGGCTGCCTAAGTGTCCAAGGCGAGACGCCTTATAAACAATGTCCGCGGTTATGGACGACTTGGAGATTTTGTACTCGATCATAGAACTTCAACTAATCATTAATGACTTGTTAGTAACATAGAACAACTTCAATCAATAATCTATAAAACTTACCAACTGTATGAGTGCCTTGGGACTGCTTCCTAATGAGAGATGCGAGGGGGTGATACAAGATAGTGCTATGATGTGGTGGTTAGGATAATAACCTAGATGGTTCTTATGCGCTCTCTTACCTTATTCTAAGAGACACACAAGTTGTAGTGTGTCTATAGGAAGCTAGTGTTCTTGCCGCTCAAAACCACGTACCCTTCTTTGAGAAGGGTGCATACTTAGAACAGATTTAGAACAGATCTGATTTAAGTCTTGCGGTGTACATCATGCAGTCACCTTGTTTTTCAAACCAACTTGTTGCAGAGGATTTTATGGATCCACTTGGTGGTTAGTATGTGGACTTCGCTGATGTCAACGACGAGTAGGTAGGAGGTCCCATGTGGCAGCCTGAGTCCTCATGGATGAGATCTTGTTTATCTTTCAACCTCTTACGCAAATGCTATTAAATTTGTCCGTACTCAGACGCTACTTCGTTTCCGCTGATGTATGATGAGATGTTAGGTCATCTGATCTCTAAATGTAATAAATTTGCTATCTTGCTCCATGTATGAGCTTTGGCTATATTAATATATTGGCAGCAGCGGTAATGTTGTGATACCGACTTTATTCATACCCCAAAACGTTTGCAGTGCGTCTATGTTATGAAGTGTACGTTGTGGGTAGATTCTTGATACCGTTAAGCGGGTTATCCAAGTTACGGGGTTAAGCGACTCGTTCTATTGTATGGGTATGGGATTTCATCACCCATGTCCTCTAGAACTTGTGTGGGAATCATGATTCCCTTGTCGGATGTGGTTCCTGATGGGGATTGATGAACCAACGGATTCCAGGCTCTTCGAGAGGAGATGGCGCTTGGCAGTGTGGTTGATTCCAAGCGCCAATCTTGGCTTCCCATATGATTTCCTCTGCCAGATTCACATAGTCTTGGTCACGGGGTCTGACAGATTTTCAGTCTGAAACTATGGGACCATGCAGAGGGAAATAAACAAAGTTTCACAGGATTTTTGTTCCATTGTTAGGGGAAGATAGTATAATCCTGCGAACAAAACAAGCATGATAATACACAAGTTAAGGTGACTTCTGAAAGACCCAAAAGAGGAAATTTTGGTCACAGAAGAAACTATGTCTACAGAGTTGAGTTATTTGATCAGATACTGCTAACTCACCTTTTTATACAGGACCTGCATTTAACATTTTAGTGTCTTCTAGAAATGGATCTCCACTCTTGGAAAAACTTAAAAAACTGGGTAATAGCAGCAAAAGTGTACAGGATTGAACAACCATAGCTGGTCAACCAAACAGGAGATAATGGCTTAAGGCAAGAAAGCCAAATAAGTCTTACATATCTAGCGAATAAGTTTTACATGTCTAGTGATAAAATTACCCTGCAACGGCCATTCCCCTCCCTAAAAGTGGATTAGAATGATAGCTTAGTTTTGCATCAAGAGCTAATGAGAGAATGACAAGGTCAAAGCAACAAGAGAATAACCTAAAGCAAATTCTATTTATCTCATAGTAGTAGAATATTATGTACAAAATCAGTTTGAAATATCCTGTAGTCAAGACCAACCAAATATTCCTGGCTGAGATGTACCACCAGGTAATACAAGCCTAATTGGTTTCATGCCAATTGTTGGCAAGTCTAGAAAATTGGCTATCAATTGATTGGCTACCAATTGGTTCTTGCCCATCTCCCAAAAGAAGGTATAATTAGGTCCGAACTATGGTCTTGAGTGATGGCAATGTCAGGAAATGAAGCATAATTGCCTATTTAGAGTAACATCACTACTAACAGAAATAAGCAAGATAAAGAGCAGTTTGTTCAACTTACGGAGCCATCCAACGGTATGTTCCTGTTTCAGGTGTCATCCCCTCGGTCTTCACTTCAATCCTAGCAACTCCGAAGTCAGCAATCTTGATCGATTTATCACCAGAAATCAAGAGGTTATCTGACTTAAGATCTCTGTGGATGAACCCAAGGCCATGAACATAAGCCATGCCACGTGCAACATCTAGTGCCTGCTTCACTGCCAGCTTCAGTGGAACAGACCTGTTCTGCCTCCTATTCAGGAAATTCCTAACAGATCCACCCTTTGCATACCCTGTGACAATGCACCAAACTATTGGCTTCCTGCATGCGCCAACGAACTTGACTATATTTGGATGCCTTAACTCTGCAAGCATCATAACTTCTTGCACAAACTGTTGCTCCAGCAGCTGAGCTTGTGTGGGGTCAGCCTCGGGCCTCTCCAAAAGCTTAATGGCAACATCCATCCCATTGTAGGTCCCCCTGTATAGCTTCCCAAATGCACCTTGTGCAAAGGGCAATCCCATGTGGAGCTTCCCCAAATCAATGGTCCACTCCTCATAATCCTTGAGTGTCTCAGTGGGGAATCTAGTGTCCATCAAAGCCTGTGCCAACGCATCATCACTCAAGGCATGAGACACCCGCCCAGGACGGAAAATGCTGTTCCCAACCGAGTAGCTGACCACAGCAACAGGCCCCCTGTGGCTAGGATGGTTAAGCATCCCAGTACGCGAGTCAGTAGAACCAACACTACTGTTGTCCACAGACATTATGGAACCACCGTGCATGCTGGTCTGCATGCTGTTAAGGCTATCAATGGACATGGTGGAGCCCTCCCCTAGCTTCTGGTAGTATGCCATGTCGCAGAAGTTGACGCCACCGTCCTGGCCGCTTACGGCACCAATTATCCCGGGGAACTTGCCCGCTTCCATCATTCTCAAATAACCAAAGTCTGAGCTCCGGCAACCTTTCCGCTCTTCCCTTTCTCCCTCACACAGTCCAGCCAAAGGCGATTGCCTGCAGAGAGAACCCAACGGAGATTAGAAGCGACAATAAGCTAAAGTTTTCGTCTTCATCCTGCAAGCTATACAGTTGCCACAACTGCCAGCATGCAAGCATAAAATCGATACGATACAGCAAGAAAAACACAAAATCCACGAGGAGGAACACCCTAATCCCTGAAAGAACACCCAAAATAATCCTTGCAGGGTCAGACTTCGCTCCGGATAGACCCTTGCCCAGACCAAATCGAACCCTCAACAGCGACCTAAACCAAAGGAACCCGAAGCACCAAACCGCATCCAGGACCAAATCATGCTCCGGCACGAAACAAGAGATGGCGAGCCAAACCTTACCCCGGAACTGCCCACTTTTCGGGTCCGGAAGTACAGCTCGCTGCTTCCAATTCGCACCCCACGCGACCTCGGCGCCGCACGGATTCTGGCGATCCGGGCCTCGATCGGGAGCCCCCGGAGCCGCGGCGTCGGGATGAGGGCCGCAGGGGACAGGGTCAGCTGTTGTGTTTGTGAGATGGAGAGAGGAGGGGCGTTTGCCCCAAGAGCGCTTTTATGCCAAAAATAGCGCCTTTTGGGTGTGCTGGCGATAATTCTAACTTCGGGACCAACTTACAGCTCCGACCGCATCCACATCGGTCAAACTTTTTTTTTAAAGCTCAAATTCGATGAAATTCAGTTAATTGAAGGAAATATAGGCGATTTCATTGATATTTAGGCAAATTTACATAGATAAAACGTAAAACTACTCCTAGATCATGCGGAGCAGTTTGTAGATGTAGTCGTCGCCGTCGCTCGGCGGCCCGTCCTTCGTGGCGGCCTGGCTGCAGCCCTCCCCTGGATCGCCGTTGCGGGCCGGCTGGCTCGGCGCAATGACCTCCTCGTCGCTGTTGGAGAGCGCGATGATGCCGACCTCATCGCGGTCGCGGCATCGCACGGCGATTTCTTTCAGAGCACGGTGCTGGCGCTCCATCTCCTATGCCACGTAGTCCTGCCGCGACCAGGCGAGGCTACTCTCAAAGTCGGAGGCCATGGCCTCGTGCTCCTGCTTCACCACGAAGGGATTGCCGTCGGCTCCTTCTTCGGCTTGACCAGGCGATAGTTGTCGCGGGGAGGGGAAGGGGCGCGACCGCCCTCGTTGATGACGAGGTTGGCGCTGCGGCGGGCCCCCAGGGGTGGAAATTTGGCACGGGTTGTTTTCACGCCATTTTATTTTCCCCGGCGCCCCCTGACGCCCCCTAGCGCTAGGTTCGCTATGGGTCCGTCGACGCCATTTTTTGCCCAAACCGACGAAATTTAAGCTCCTCGAGGTGCGACTGGGCGGGGTTTTTTGCCGGTGATATAAAAGGTGCCTTGGGGCCTGTTGGGGGCGGGTGGAGATGCTCTGAGGGGAGGGGAAATAGTGAGTAGTAAAAAGCCCGTGTGAAAATACATTTGTGTAAAGCTGAAGGCTATTTGATTAAAATGATTGTGGAGCGGTAAATTTGGCTGTAAATTGTTGTAATGCCTCTGGGACCTGAGTGAATGTATTTATATTATATGCTAATTAACTTATATGTACTTTCTTTGAAGATAATTGAATGATCATTTTGCAAAGAAAAATTATGACAACGTAGGAGATTCATAGCTAACACATACACAATTCAACCACCGTATACTTTGATGTTGCACACGTCTAAATATATAGTGATTCCATAATATTATGACAAAACATGTGTACCATATAAAACACATATGGTTCACATGATCATGACCCCATCAACATATCTAACTTAGGCGAACTCCAGCGCAAGCACGTGTTTCGTCTGTTCGCATCCGCGCAGACAAAAAACACGGCTCAACGCGCCAACACAAACGGGTGGATGTCCTTTTTTGTCCACCCCCAACCTATTTCTGGCCCATATTTGGGGCAAGTTTGCGTCCGAACGGACGCCCATGGAGTACGTACTCCACTTGTTGAAAGCACGTCCACTCTCTTGGTGGTTTAGGTAATTCATGTCAACATACATATCCTTGAACTAATGTCCCACGTCATAGCCGAGCTCACCGCCATTGGCTTTGGCGGGACGAGGTCCATAGGACGTGTGCCGAAGGGGAAACTGAGCCTAGCCACCGCGCCGTGGTAGCGGACCTGCCAGCGGTCGTACTCCATGGCCGTGAGTTCGGCCATGTGGAAGCTACCGAGCCACCAGCGGGTGTGGGTCTCCCAATCCGTAATCTCGGCGATCCACGTCCCCCACCGCCGCTGTCGGACCCCGAGTTAGGACCTCGTCGGGGGCCGGGCCCGATGGAGGACAGGGAAGTCCTCGAACCGGCGTAGGGGCGTGGCGGCGGGCGGATCGGGCGACCGGCGAGGGCGGCTCGATAAAGAGCCCGCGGAGGACGACGGGGACACCTCGGCGGCCACCTCGCCGACGTCGGGCGAAGAGGCCGCGATAAACCTTTTTTGGGCCATTGGCTTCTCGAGCACCCCGGCACACAAGCAGAGGTTGACGATTGAGGCGGCGGCGGCGATAGCGGCGACCTACCAATGGTTTTGAGCGAGGGAGGGGTGTTGAGAAACGTAGCATGCAATTTCAAAAAAATTCCTACGCTCGCGCGAGATCTATCTAGGAGATGCATAGCAACGAGGGGAGAGTGTGTCTACGTACCCTCGTAGACCGTAAGTGGAAGCATTTGACAACATCGTTGATATAGTCGAACTTCTTCTAGCTCCGACTGATCAAGTATTGAACGTACGACACCTCCGAGTTCTGCACACGTTCAGCTCGATGGCGTCCCTCGTCCTCTTGATCCAGCAAGATGTCGAGGAAGTAGATGAGTTCCGTCAGCATGACGACGTGGTGACGGTGATGGTGAAGTGATCCGCGCAGGGCTTCGTCTAAGCACTACGAAGATATAACCAGATGTGTAAACTGTGGAGGGGGCGCCGCACACGGCTAACAATTGATGTTGTGTGTTCTAGGCGCCCCCTCCCCACATATATATAGGTGGGAGGGGAGGAGAGGCAGCCAGGGGGCACCCCAATTAGGATCCAAATCCTACTTGGGGTTTCCCCAAGTGGCACCCCCTGCCTTATTTTGCCGAAGAAGAAAAGGGAAGGGGGAAGAGAGAAGGAAGGGGGGTCGAACCCCCTCTTTTCCTTCTCCCACTCGGCCTCCTGCCATAGGGGGCGCGCCACCCCTTGTGGGCTGGTGTGCTCCCCTCTCATGGCCCATATGGCCCATATCTTCCTCCCGGGGGTTCCGGTAACCCCTCCGGTACTCCGATAAATACACGATACACTCCGGAACACATCCGGTGTCCGAATACTATCGTCCTATATATCAATCTTTACCTCTTGAACATTTCGAGAATCCTCATCATGTCCGTGATCTTATCTGGGACTCTGAACAACATTCGGTTACCAAATCACATAACTCATATAATACTGAATCATCATCGAATGTTAAGCGTGCGGACCCTACGGGTTCGAGAACTATGTAGACATGACCGAGACACCTCTCTGGTCAATAACCAATAGCGGAACCTGGATGCTCATATTGGCTCCTACATATTCTACGAAGATCTTTATCGGTCGAACCGTTATGACAACATACGTTATTTCCTTTACCCAACGGTATGTTACTTGCCCGAGATTCGATTGTCGGTATCTTCATACCTAGTTCAATCTCGTTGCCGGCAAGTCTCTTTACTTGTTTCGTAATACATCATCCTGCAACTAACTCATTAGTCACTTTGCTTGCAAGGCTTCTTATGATGTGTATTACCGAGAGGGCCCAGAGATACCTATCCGATACTTAGAGTGACAAATCCTAATCTTGATCTATGCCAACTCAACAAACACCTTCGGAGATACCTGTAAAGCATCTTTATAATCACGCAGTTACGTTGTGGCGTTTGATAGCACACAAGGCATTCCTTCGGTATCCGGGAGTTGCATAATCTCATAGTCGAAGGAATATGTATTTGACATGAAGAAAGCAATAGTAATTAAAGTGAAGGATCAATATGCTAAGCTAACGGATGGGTCTTGTCCATCACATCATTCTCCTAATGATGTGATCCTGTTATCAAATGACAACTCATGTCCATGGTTAGGAAACCTTAACCATCTTTGATCAACAAGCTAGTCAAGTAGAGGCTCACTAGGGACACGGTGTTTGTCTATGTATTCACACATGTATTTAGGTTTCCGATCAATACAATTCTAGCATGAATAATAAACATTTATCATGAATAAGGAAATATAAAATAACAACTTTATTATTGCCTCTAGGGCATATTTCCTTCAAGGGGTGGCGTGTGTCTGTGTGAGCGGAGTTTTTGGGGTGTGTGTGTGGAGGGGGGCCAAGGTGGTGTTTGAGGAAATACCACGACAACTAAAAAAATTACTAGGCGGGAGCAAAATGTCGGGCTGCTGAAAATTTGGATCAAGGGCGAGCAGATATTTTTGAGAATGTGAGGGATGTAGAGGCGGGAGTAAAATGCGGGGGCTACTGAAAATTTGGATCAAGGAATAGAAGCAGAACGAAAGTTATAGACATCGCACACGGTCAAAACATACTAATCATGTGCTATCAAATAGAAAAACCTCCAAGCAAGCAGATATTTTTGAGATTGCGAGGGATGCAGGCGGGAGTGAAATGTCGGGGCTACTGAAAATTTGAATCAAGGGATTGAAGAAGAGCGGGAGCAACAGACATCGCACATGATCCACACATACTAATCGTGTGCTATCAAACATAAAACCCTTCGAGGCGGTAGATATTTTTGAGAGCGAGAGGGAAGCCTCGTCGAGCCCAATCTACTGTGTTGATGTGAGTAATAGGGGCACGAGCGTGGCACACATGTAGTCTGAGCGAACCGTGTTTGTTGCGTCCCCAATCGCAGACGGTTGCTACATCCAACTCGCCTGCTATTTATAAATTTGGCAAAAATAATAACGCGGGAAAGGGTCAGAACACGAACACACTTGCATGTGGACCAAATATATGTACGAAAAAGGTGGTTTGATGTTCAAATACCCAATGCACAAGTTTGATGTGGCACCTGTCGAACAAAGTGCACAGTATTGCTAGTCAGCCACCCCGTACTAACCCCACTTCGTGTCAGCGGTAAGGGAATCCTAGCTACGAACACATGCCCCCAAATAGCTAGGTCTGAAATCTCACCCTGCGGTAACACAAAACCTATAAGAGTTCATCATGGTCAAAACCCCTTTCGCTTCCGGACAAAGGTGGACCGTGTGCCGGCCCACAAATGTGTGCTTGTGGTGCGAGATGGGTGAGACCACATACGAACCACCTACGGGTGGCCCTACTATATGTATGAAAAGGGTGTGGTGTAATATTTAACTATCATTCACAACTTTGATGTGGCACATGTGCCTCGAAAATTAACCAGACTTCCCAAACCCCACGGAGGTTGCAGGTAGTGCAAAGAAGCCCCCCCCCCCAAACACACACACACGTCGGGGGGAGAGGGCATGTCACCAAGACGTATTGTAACACAGACCAAACAGAATCCAATTTTTTCGTATAACCTCTCTCGCTCGTTGTTGGTCAAAGTGATGGACATCCACACGGCCCCGCAAAATGGGCTAGCTTGTCGCCGATAACCTCGCGAGGGAGTGCCTGAAGACAAAACCCACTCTGTGCATGTGGCCCAAACATATGTATATGGAAGTGGTGTGTGGTGTTTGAATACCCAGTGTGCAAATTTGATGTGGCACCATGCTTTGGAACCGTAAAATCCCCACACTGAGTGAGGGTTCACGACCCGTAGCATGCGATAAAACTTTATTAGGCTTGGAATGATCGACCTACTATATGGCAACACGAACGAAAGAAGAAGAATCCACCCTGGTAACCTTTCTCGTCGTCGGTCAAAATGATGGACGTCCACGCGGGCTCACGAATATATAGGCTTGCACCGATAACCAAGCGAGTGAGAGTATCCAAAGACAACCATTGCATGCATGTGTCCCAAACACATTTATGAAGGTGTGTGATGCATGCATATGTGTTGAATACCCAATGCACAATACTGATGTGGTGCATGCGTTGAAAATCGCACAGTCCCCACACAGAGCAAGAGGTTC
>NC_041393.1:304525711-304542579 GCF_002162155.2 Triticum dicoccoides | reverse complement strand
AAGCGGGATGGATTCATGTGTACATATGTGCTATATTATGTAATCTCACATCATGACCTATACCGTGAGATAAAGAAAAAATTAATCCCTTCTTAAGTCTAATTTATTAAGCTCTCTCGCTGTCGGTGAAAGTGATGGACCAAGCGGGACCACAGATGGAAGCATCGCCGATAACCATGTGAGTGAGTGCCAGAGGACAACCACCATCGCTTGCATGTGTGCCAAACATATATATGGAGAGGTGTGTGGTTATGATGTTTTGAATACCTAATGCACAACTTTGATGTGGCATCTGCCTCGAAATCCATAAAGTCCCCACACGGAGTGAGGTACATGACACCTAGTATATGCTGGTCCCATCCCCCTTCGACAGGTACTATATGCTCCTACCACAACACAACCATGTAAGAATTAATCCTCCTTATTCGTCAAACTATACCTCTCTCTCATTGGGTCAAAGTGATGGTCGACGACCTCGTGGGCCCACAGGAGCGAAGTGTACGTCGCACGCGAGTGAGCGTCCTATATAGGACAACCACCGTCTGCATGTGACCCAAAGAGGTGTTTGTGTGATGTTTGAATACGCAATGCACAGCTTTGATGTGGCACCTATATATACCTCGGAAAACAAAAAGTCCCCACAAAGAGTGAGGTTCATGATGCGTGGTATGTGCTACCCCCCCCCCCATTCGATGTGTGGTATATTTATACTACTACTGCAGCACAAACCAAAAAGAATCATTCCTTGATGGTCAAATTAACCTCTCTCTCGTTGGGTCAGAGTGATGGAGGACAACCTCGGGGCCCACAAATGGAAGCGTCGCACGCGAGTGAGTTCCTATAGGGCAACCACCGTCTACATGGTATTGCATGATGTTTGAATACCAATGCACAACTTTGATGTGGCACCTGCCTCGGGAACCAGAAAGTCCCCACATCGAGCGAGGTTATGACGCATATATAGTATACATGTTGCCCCTCTTTGACATGTACTACATACTTCGTGCATATACGTAACACAACCCAAAAAAGAACCATCCTTGTTGGTCAAATTAACCTCTCTCTCGATGTAGGTTCAACTGATCGACGGCGACCTCGCGGGCCCGTAGAGAGACTCACACGCGAGTGAGTGTCATAGGACAACCACTGCGTGCATGTGCCCAAAAGAGGTGTGTTGTGTGATGTTTGAATACCCAATGCACAACTTTGATGTGGCACATGCTTCACAAATAAAAAACGCACTACACAGAGGTTCACGACTCATAGCCCCCTCACTTCGAGCCAGTGGGAGGGACTCATGTGTACGCACGTGCCCGAACTTTTATATGGAATTCACCATGATCCACACCATAACACACATGCCAAGATGAATCCACCTTTGGTCAAATGCCTCTCGTTGTCGGTGGAAACTGAAAACCTTTGAGAGCTAACGAATGGGCACATCGCTGATAACCACACGAGGGAATGTCCGAGAGGACCACAAATGCATGCATGTGTCCCGAACATGTATGTACGAAAGAGTTGTGTAATGTTTTAAATAACCAATACATGACTTTGATGTGGCGTATATGACTCACAAAATGATCAATCCCGCACGGAGGCTCATGACTCGTAGTGTACTGTCGGACCCCCCCCCACACACACAGACACACACATCCCGCACCACCACCGCCACTCTGAGGCATGTCAAACTTTTTCTGCAGTGAACATGTGACCAAAGGATTCTCGTGTTAAAAAAACAGAGATCATTTGACCATTTTTATACATTGATTGATTTCCTAGGGATTTCATGTGCAAAAATCAAATTTGAGCTACAAGTGCACCAAAATGGATTGCATAATCGTATATGTGTCCCGGGGTGCATGTTTCCCCATGCAAGAGATTTCAAAACATTGAGAATATTGATTTTTAAAATTCAGTAAATCAAAAACTTAGTTGAAATTCATGAAATTTATCGTGGTGTCATATGGACACCGGTAGACTGTGATATTGTATTTTTTCGTCAAATTTGAGACAAGTTTTGATATAATCTTCTTACAAACAGGAGATTGTTAATAATTGGCAACCAATATCGCATACGAATTATTTATTCTGACCATGTGTGTTAGACCAACAATGTATACGTGCCATTCTTTGGTTAAGCAATAAAGCGGCATAATTAATAATCAAAAAAGAAAAACAATATACGTGCCGCCACGTGCTCCTTGTGTCGTGCGAGTACGCGTGACTTGATGGTACGCATGCGAGGAGTCCGCCACGTAGGCAGACTGGGAGGCGTGCGTGCATGTATGTGATTGACGTGAGGCATTTTTGCTGTGTAGTGTCACCGAGGGGCGTGCATGTAGCTGTATGAAATGATGGTAGGCATGCCAGAAGTTCGCCGCGTAGGCTCACCGGGAGGCGAGACAGCCTTTGACCGCCGCGCGCCTCGCTCCCACTGATCCATATTAATGGCGCGCCCAAGCTGCTGGCCATAATAGACGATCGCACCCCCGGTCTACAGTGGTCACCGCCGTCTGGAGTGTATGAGGATGCCGTCAAAGCGCACCATCGGAGGGAGTGGCGACGCCGGGGCTGGTGAAGCACCCGCGCAACGCGTGAAGCTAGGCACAAAGGTTGTTGTCGCTGCTGACAAGGTCTCGTGCGGGCAGCAGCACGACCTTGACTTCGTCGGCGCCATCGTGCCCCCCCCAGCTGGAGCTAGAGGTCCACAGCAACTCTGCCAACAACAACGGAAAACCGGTTAGTCATCTATACCCATTTGTGCGGCAAACATATCATGTGTTTTTTGTGGTTACCCCTCACCCCCTCTAATTTTTTGGAATACAAATCCTATGGTTATGTTCTCTCAGTCCATGAAATTAGAGTAATTAAGATCCGTTAGATGCATCTAGTGTATTGATTGTTTGAATGGTATCCATATAGGGTTAGTGATTAATTGCTTGTTCTGTACAAATGATTTTTGCTAATAATCCGAATAGTGTTAGCGTGAGTGCTAATAATTCATGGCCAGATCTTGAGAATTGATTTTAAATGTCCTACATATATGTTTGTGCCTCTTTTCCTTTCAGATCTTGAGAATTGGTTTTGAATGTCCTACATGTATGTTTTCTGCCATTTTTTTAGATTGGTATGTACATAGATGAGGCTCCGACCAGCAGCGCTTCCGGTTGTAGATCCTGCACCCGTCAGCGTGGCCAGAAGCGGCCGCGACCCCCTGGATCTGAGGAACCCGTAGAATCTCGGGTGGACCGCATCAGCAATCTACCGGACGCCATCCTTGGGGAGATCATATCCATTCTCCCCACCAAGGATGGCTACCGCACACAAGTCTTCGCATCTCGGTGGCGCACTCAGTGGCGTGCCATGACTCTTAATCTCGACTATCGTCAGCTATCTGTCGATGATAATTCTGAACTCCCCGGAGCCATCATCTCCTCCCACCAGAGTTCTGTTCAATGCATCTGCATCCCGGCATGCTACCTGTTAGACATACTCCGCACGGTGGGCACCTGGCTGACATCCCGCCAATTCAAAAAACTCTAGCAGCTTGAGTTCTACCATTACAACAGTGATAGGTTACTACTAATCGCTGTATCTCTACCATCACCACTTATGTCCGTCTCATGGTTTTCCTCCTCTCTCCACACCTCCACCTTGACCCGGTGACATCTAGCAGACAATCTGGTACAAATGCTTCGACTCCCACTGCTAAAAAACTTGCTCTTATGTTGGTTGATCTGTCGAAGGCCTCACTGCACAACGTCATCCAGTCCAGCTGCCCTGCCCTAGAGCACTTGGTGCTTGTTTTTGGAAATGGAATCCATATCCCTTGTCTCAAAATTAAGTTGCTGATGTCTACTACGCAACCTTCTTCTTGTAGACGTTGTTGGGCCTCCAAGTGCAGAGGTTTGTAGGACAATAGCAAATTTCCCTCAAGTGGATGACCTAAGGTTTATCAATCTGTGGGAGGCGTAGGATGAAGATGGTCTCTCTCAAACAACCCTGCAACCAAATAACAAAGAGTCTCTTGTGTCCCCAACACACCCAATACAATGGTAAATTGTATAGGTGCACTAGTTCGGCGAAGAGATGGTGATACAAGCGTAATATGGATGGTAGATATAGGTATTTGTAATCTGAAAATATAAAAACAGCAAGGTAGCAAGCGATAAAAGTGAGCATAAATAGTATTGCAATGGTAGGAAACAAGGCCTAGGGTTCATACTTTGACTAGTGCAAGTTCTCTCAACAATAATAACATAACTGGATCATATAACTATCCCTCAACATGCAATAAAGACTCACTCCAAAGTCACTAATAGCGGAGAACAAACGAAGAGATTATGGTAGGGTACGAAACCACCTCAAAATTATCCTTTCTGATCGATCTATTCAAGAGTTCGTAGTAAAATAACACGAAGCTATTCTTTCCGTTCGATCTATCATAGAGTTCGTACTAGAATAACACCTTAAGACACAAATCAACAAAAACCCTAATGTCACCTAGATACTCCAATGTCACCTCAAGTATCCGTGGGCATGATTATACAATATGCATCACACAATCTCAGATTCATCTATTCAACCAACACAAAGTACTTCAAAGAGTGCCCCAAAGTTTCTACCGGAGAATCAAGACGAAAACGTGTGCCAACCCCTATGCATAAGTTCATTGAACCCGCAAGTTGATCACCAAAACATACATCAAGTAGATCACGTGAATATCCCATTGTCACCATAGATAAGCACGACAAGACATACATCAAGTGTTCTCAAATCCTAAAGACTCAATCCGACAAGACAACTTCAAGGGGAAAACTCAATTCATCACAAGAGAGTAGAGGGGGAGAAACATCATAAGATCCAACTATAATAGCAAAGCTCGTGATACATCAAGATCGTATCACCTCAAGAACACGAGATAGAGAGCTCAAACACATAGCTACTGGTACATACCCTCAGCCCCGAGGGTGAACTACTCCCTCCTTGTCATGGAGAGCGTCGAGATGATGAAGATGGCCACCGGTGAGGGATCCCCCCTTGATAGAGGCAAAGGTGTCCCGTCTTTCGATGAGATGATGGATATCGCTTTGGTGGCAGTCGACTTTGACGATCCGACTACGAACGTGCGAGGACGTCGCGCCTTAGCAATCGCTAAACCAACTCCGAGAGGTTATTGACCACACCGGAGCACGATCAACCTGACCACAAGGGTCTGTTTCCTGCGAGAAAACGAAGAACAAGCAAGAAACTGAGTTTGCAATCTGGATATTGCGAATATAAGATGAAAGCTTTATTGATCAAGGTGGGGTTCTGTGACGCCTTTGTCTGGTCGTTGAACACAAACGAAGTACGCGAAGTTGCAGCTATGGCGAACTTTTAATCTAAACAAAACCCAAAGTCTAAATGATGCCCTAAGGGCTGTATATATGGAGGAAGAGGGGGGGAATTTCGTGGCCCTTGGTGGAGGGGCCCGAAATCAACCCTATCTCTTGTTTCCCCACACATACGGACTCTAAAAATAGCCTATACTTATGTATTTCGAAATTACATGGGCCTGGCCCAATAATAAGGTAACGCAGCACCTAAAATAGCCTCTGGACGAAATTTATGAAGTGACATCTTGTATATTTCGTCCAAGGCTTCATGCACTCGTTATGGTGGCTTCAAAGACCTGAAATCATCACTTGTAACTCTGTTCTTGTTCCCCTTGCGCATGCCATCATCTCCATGCTTGTTCTTGCTCCAATGTTCATCCTTCTCCAAGCTAGGCCCTTCATTTGTAAGCAAAACAAATGTATCCAATTTAGGCAGCATCATATTCTCATGAACATTAGAATCATTACCAAGAAATGGAAGTACCTGGTAATTTAGTTGGCGTGCGCGAGCTCTAGTAATTGGACCAGTATGTATAGCAGCAGGGGCTGTGGGTGTAACAATGGTATTGATGTCCTCATCATCCTCCCCTTCTTGAAATGAAGTCGTCCTCGACGGAAGCTCATCTTCCTTACCCAAATAAGGCTTCAAATCTGCAATGTTAAAAGTGGGACTAACCCCAAAATCTGCAGGCAGCTCAAGTTTATATGCATTATCATTTATTTTCTCTAACACCTTAAAGGGACCATCAGCCCGTGGCATGAGCTTTGATTTGCGCAAATCAGGAAATCTATTCTTACGCAAATGTAACCAAACAAGATCTCCAGGTGCAAACACAGCATGTTTTCTACCCTTATCTCCAGCAAGTTTATATTTGGAATTCATACGCTCAATGTTTTCCTTAGTTAACTCATGCATTTTTAAAATCAATTCAGCATGTTGTTTAGCATCGAAATTAACCTTCTCCGAAGATGGAAGAGGCAACAAATCAATAGGTGCACGAGGTAGGAAACCATACACAACTTCAAAAGGGCACATCTTAGTAGTAGAATGCAATGAACGATTATAAGCAAATTCAATATGAGGCAAGCATTCCTCCCACATTTTCTTATTACTCTTCAAAACAGCCCTAAGCATAGTAGACAATGTTCTATTGACTACTTCTGTTTGGCCATCAGTTTGGGGGTGACAAGTAGTACTAAAAAGCAGTTTAGTCCCCAACTTGGCCCATAAACATCTCCAAAAGTGGCTAAGAAATTTAGTATCATGATCTGAAACAATAGTATTTGGCACACCATGCAAGCGAATAATTTCACGAAAGAACAAATCAACAACATTAACAGCATCATCGCTTTTATGACATGGTATAAAGTGTGCCATTTTCGAGAATCTATCCACGACAACAAATATGCTATCCCTCCCCTAGGTAAACCTAAAACAAAGTCCATAGATATATCCTCCCAAGGAACACTAGGTACAGGCAAAGGCATATATAAACCATGAGGATTGAGTCGTGACTTAGCTTTTTGACATGTAGTGCAGCGAGCAATAAAACGCTCAACATCCCGTCTCATCTTTGGCCAAAAGAAATGTGTAGCAAGTACGTCCTCCGTCTTCTTCACGCCAAAGTGTCCCATTAATCCTCCTCCATGCGCCTCCTGCAACAACAAAAGACAAACAGAGCTAGCTGGAATGCATAGCTTGTTAGCACGAAACACAAATCCATCGTTAACGATAAACTTGTTCCACATTCTTCCTTCTTTACAATTCTGCATTACATCTTTAAAATCAGCATCATGCACATATTGATCTTTGATGGTCTCCAAACCAAATATTTTGAAGTCAAGTTGTGAAAACATAGTATAGCGACGAGACAATGCATCAGCAATAACATTTTCTTTTCCCTTCTTGTGTTTAATGACATAAGGGAAAGTCTCAATGAATTCAACCCATTTAGCATGTCTACGATTCAGTTTAGCTTGACTTTTAATATGTTTCAAAGATTCATGATCAGAATGTATAACAAATTCTTTGGGCCATAAATAATGTTGCCATGTTTCTAAAGTCCGAACAAGAGCATATAATTCTTTATCATAAGTAGAATAATTCAGACTAGGCCCACTCAATTTTTCAGAAAAGTATGCAACAGGTTTGCCATCTTGTAATAACACACCTCCTAATCCAATTCCACTAGCATCACATTCAAGCTCAAAACTCTTATTAAAATCAGGAAGTTGGAGTAAAGGAGCATGTGTCAACTTATCTTTGATAGAGGCAAAGGTGATGAGGACATCAATACAATTGTTACACCCACAGGCCCTGCTGCTATACATACTGGACCAATTACTAGAGCTCGTGCACGCCAACTAAATTACCAGGTACTTTCGTTTCTTTGTAATGATTCTAATGTTCATGAGAATATGATGCTGCCTAAATTGGATACATTTGTTTTGCTTACAAATGAAGGGCCTAGCTTGGAGAAGGATGAACATTGGAGCAAGAACAAGCATGGAGATGATGGCATGCGCAAGGGAAACAAGAACGGAGTTACAAGTGATGATTTCAGGACTTTGAAGCCACCATAATGGGTGCATGAAGCCTTGGACGAAATATACAAGATGCCACTTCATAAATTTCGTCCCGAGGCTATTTTAGGTGCTGCGTCACCTTATTATTGGGCCAGGCCCATGTAATTTCGAAATACATAAGTATAGGATATTTTTAGAGTCCGTATGTGTGGGGAAACAAGAGATAGGGTTGATTTCGGACCCCTCCACCAAGGGCCACGAAATTCCCCCCCTCTTCCTCCATATATACAGCCCTTAGGGCATCGTTTAGACTTTGGGTTTTGTTTAGATTAAAAGTTCGCCATAGCTGCAACTTCGCGTACTTCGTTTGTGTTCAACGACCAGACAAAGGCGTCACAGAACCCCACCTTGATCAATAAAGCTTTCATCTTATATTCGCAATATCCAGATTGCAATCTTAGTTTCTTGCTTGTTCTTCGTTTGCTCGCAGGAAACAGACCCTCGTGGTCAGGTTGATCGTGCTCCGGCGTGGTCAATAACCTCTCGGAGTTGGTTTAGCGATTGCTAAGGCGCGACGTCCTCGCACGTTCGTAGTCGGATCATCAAAGTCGACTTCCACGAAAGCGAAATCCACCATCTCATCGAAAGACGGGACACCTTTGCCTCTATCATCAACCCATTTAGCATGTCTACGATTCAGTTTAGCTTGACTTTTAATATGTTTCAAAGATTCATGATCAGAATGTATAACAAATTCTTTGGGCCATAAATAATGTTGCCATGTTTCTAAAGTCCGAACAAGAGCATATAATTCTTTATCATAAGTAGAATAATTCAGACTAGGCCCACTCAATTTTTCAGAAAAGTATGCAACAGGTTTGCCATCTTGTAATAACACACCTCCTAATCCAATTCCACTAGCATCACATTCAAGCTCAAAAGTCTTATTAAAATCAGGAAGTTGGAGTAAAGGAGCATGTGTCAACTTATCTTTCAATACCGTGAAGGCTTCTTCCTGTGCGGTACCCCAAAGAAAAGGCACATCTTTCTTTGTAAGCTCATTGAGAGGTGCAGCAATGGTGCTGAAATCTCTCACAAAACGCCTATAGAATCCAGCGAGGCAAAGAAAACTCCTCACTTGTGTGACCATTTTGGGCTGCGGCCAACTCTCAATAGCTTCAATCTTGGCTTTATCAACTTCAATTCCCTGTGGAGTAACAACATAGCCAAGAAAAGATACTCGGTCGGTGCAAAAGGTGCACTTCCCAAGGTTACCAAACAAACGTGCATCACGTAGAGCAATAAAAACAGCACGTAAATGTTCCAAATGTTCTTCCAAAGATCTGCTATAAATCAATATGTCATCAAAGTAAACTACCACAAATCGTCCAATGAAAGCACGTAAAACTTCGTTCATTAATCTCATGAAAGTACTAGGTGCATTAGTTAACCCAGAAGGCATGACTAACCACTCATATAATCCAAACTTAGTTTTAAATGCTGTTTTCCATTCATCTCCCAATTTTATACGAATTTGATGGTAGCCACTACGCAAATCAACTTTGGAGAATATTGTAGAGCCACTCAATTCATCAAGCATATCATCTAGCCTAGGAATAGGATGACGATAATGAATAGTAATATTATTAATGCCTCTACAATCAACACACATACGTGATGTACCATCCTTTTTCGGCACTAGAATAATAGGAACAGCACAAGGACTAAGGGATTCGCGTATATAACCTTTGTCGAGAAGCTCTTGTACTTGACGCATAATCTCCTTCGTCTCCTCTGGATTGGTACAGTATGGTGCACGGTTTGGCAGTGAAGCACCGGGAATTAAGTCAATCTGATGCTCAATCCCTCGAATAGGCGGTAATCCCGGTGGCACGTCTTGTGGAAAAACGTCAGCGAACTCCTGCAAAATGTTAGTGACAGCAGGAGGCAAAGAGGAAGGCACGTCCTCGAATGAAAATAATGCCTCTTTGCACACAAAAGCATAGCAAACAGATTTGCTGAAATCTAGCTCATCAATATCAGATTTAGTGGCAAATAAACATGCACTTTTCAATTTAATTTCAAAAGCAACACTAGATGGTTTATTATTAGGCTTCATTTGTTGCTCAAATTCTTTTGCCACAATCTGATTTTCTCTCTTATTCTTCTCCTGCTTTGCTTTATTAGCTCTATTAATATCATCTTTCAAAATGGAATCAGGAGTCATAGGAAGCAAAGTAATATTTTTATCCTTACGAACAAGAGTATAGTGATTGTTTCTACCATGGTGTACAGAATTTTTGTCAAATTGCCATGGTCTACCAAGTAATAAGGAACATGCTTTCATAGGTACCACATCACAATCAACATAATCAGCATATGTAGAGATACTAAAATGCACACGAACAGTATGTGTTACCTTAACCTTGCCGCTGTTGTTGAAACATTGGATGTAGTAAGGATGTGGATGTGGTCTTGTGGTGAGAGAAAGCTTCTCCACCATCTCCATGCTAGCCAAGTTGTTGCAGCTCCCTCCGTCTATTATGACGCGCACAGAACGTTCCTTCACAACTCCCTTGGTATGGAACAAATTGTGCCTCTGATTTTGCTCAGCTTGTGTGACCTACACACTCAAAACACGTTGAGCAACTAAACATTCATACCTGTCAGCGTCTTCAGGAGCCATGTATTACGTCTCATGATCAGAATCATCTCCACCATGTTCTTCACGTGTAATAAGAGCCAAAGTCTCCTCATCATAGTCACTAGCGGACTCATATCCACCACCCTCGGTAGCAATCATCACACGCGGAGATTTGCATTCTCTCGCATAATGACCTCCTCCCTTACAACGATGACAAATAATATCACTTGTGTGCCCTATTGATGCCCTGGAAGAAGAAGAACTTTGTGCAGGCCCGGCAGGTGCGCTCTTGGCAGATAATGGTGGTTGTTCCTGTTTTCTTGTATCACGGTTGTAGGAGGCACCTGATTGAGGTGCTGGTGCAGTTGAAGTAGAAGATGCACGCGGTGTCCATGATGAAGGTCGGCCTACAGAAAAGTTAGTTCGCGCCAATGCTTGTCGATCCTGCACTTCACGTTCAGCTTTACAAGCAAGATGGAATAAACGAGTGATATTAGTATACTCCTTATAGTCTAGAATGGTCTGAATCTCTCTATTTAATCCACCCAGAAAACATGCAAGCATAGCTTCATTCTCCTCAACAATACCACATCGAATCATGCCAGTTTGTAATTCCTGATAATATTCTTCTACAGAATTTTTTCCTTGTCTTAAACGCTGCAATTTTTGAAGCAATTCACGTTGATAATATGGTGGAACCCAACGCGTACGCATAGCAGTTTTCAAAGCAGCCCAAGTAGTTGGAATAGGATATAATCTACAATGTTCAGACCACCAGACACATGCAAAACTAGTGAAAGCACAAACAGCAGCAGCAACCCATCTCTCCTCGGGATATTGTAAACATGTAAAACATTGTTCAGTTTCTAACTCCCAAGTAAGATATATATCAGGAACATATCTACCCTCAAATGGTAGAATATTCAATTTCAGTTTAGGAATATGGACATCATCTCGTACCTGAGGTGGTGGTGCAGGCCTACCATTATGAATATATACCTGAGGTCGACCTGCTGGTGGTGGTGCTGGTGGCTGCACGTAGTTTGGATTTTGATCAACCTCATCCTCATAATCTCCCACATAATCATCCTCCTCCGCATCAGCAGCATGAGCCACAGAAGTATCAACAGCAGCACCAACAGTTTGGCCAAACGCAAGAGGAACACGGCTCGCTCGGCGGAGGTCTGTTTCGCGACGTGGAGGTAGTCGTTGTTGTTGTTGTTGGAGAGGTGCGTTAGGTGCAGCGGGTGGTGGTGGTGGAAGACGCGCGAGCAATTCATTAAACTTGTTATCAAGCTTTGTTTCAAACGTCTTCTCCATGCCATCTATCTTCTCCATGGCCTCTTCAAATCTGTTTAGCACATCTTGCACCTGTCCACTCATCATTTGCTGAAATTTATCATGCAAATCCTTATTCGTCATGTTCTCCCAGTCAGTCTCGTCGGCTTGTGATCCTGGCATGGTTAGCAGCAATAGAAACACACAAGAATATGATCCTACAGACTACTAACAATAGGTGGTGGTGGGTGTCACAAATCCGTCAAGCAAATCTCAAATTCTTACCAGTTCTTACCCAGCAGCAGGCGGTGATCGGCAACCGTTGTAGTCAAAAACTCTCCAAGCTTGGATAGAGCGATTACCAGGGAGAGTCAAACGCACGACATAGATGTATGTGGAGCTGGGAAGGCTTATAATATGGTAGCAAAAAGGGTCAGCAATAATCAATTCAGAGATGCAAAGTTGAATAAATGCTCAACGACGGTACTGTGCTCGTCCTAGGCTAGACTGTGCTAGAGACGCGAGCCTAGACACCAACAAAATCACGACGCGACACGTAAATAAGGGAAAAGCACACTCTGGATTTTTTTTTCGCTCTTTTTTTTGGCGCTCTTTTTTTTGCGCTGCTTTTTTTTTTGCGAAAAATCACTATAATGACGAGTGTCTCAAAACTCTTCCTAGGTCAAACTGACAGGATGGGCACGAAATTTTTTCGACCAATTTTTTTTTTCGACTGCCCGGACCCAAAAACTGGAAACGGGTCAAAAAAAACTTCCTATAATGGCACCTGTCTCAAAACACTCAGAAACACCTAAAAATAGGATAGCCAGAATTTTTTTCGAAAAATGCGTTTTCGAAAAATTTTGGGCCTAAACGGAGGGTGGTTTCCGGACTCTTTTTTTTCCGAAACCTACTCCGGCAAGGAAACACGAATTGGAATCTAGATGGATCTCGAAAACAAACCTAATATGACAAGAACTCGGATTGGTGGTGGATATATGGTGGTAGATGGCAGCGGTGGTGGTATATGACAGCGGTGGTGGTATATGGATACAGATTCGAAGCGGTGGCGGATAAGCGGTGGTGGTAGATGGCAGGGGCGATGATGATGGTGCGGCGGCGGCGTGACAACTTATGACCAGAACTCGAAACTCTAAAAGACTAGACTCTAAGACCAGCAACTAGACACGACGATGCAACCGCAAATTCAACAAAGCAAAACCCTAAAAAGATTATGCAAAGGCTCAGATTGGTTCGGATATGATGAACTAACCCTAATTTTTTTTGTGGCTTTTTCGTGGACTGTAGGTATGAAGAACAGACTCGATCTAAACTACGAAAACTATAAAATCTCACCGAGCAACCTGGAAATCTGATACCACTTGATAGAGGCAAAGGTGTCCCGTCTTTCGATGAGATGATGGATATCGCTTTGGTGGCAGTCGACTTTGACGATCCGACTACGAACGTGCGAGGACGTCGCGCCTTAGCAATCGCTAAACCAACTCCGAGAGGTTATTGACCACGTCGGAGCACGATCAACCTGACCACGAGGGTCTGTTTCCTGCGAGCAAACGAAAACAAGCAAAAAACTGAGATTGCAATCTGGATATTGCGAATATAAGATGAAAGCTTTATTGATCAAGGTGGGGTTCTGTGACGCCTTTGTCTGGTCGTTGAACACAAACGAAGTACGCGAAGTTGCAGCTATGGCGAACTTTTAATCTAAAAAAAACCCAAAGTCTAAACGATGCCCTAAGGGCTGTATATGTGGAGGAAGAGGGGGGGAATTTCGTGGCCCTTGGTGGAGGGGCCCGAAATCAACCCTATCTCTTGTTTCCCCACACATACGGACTCTAAAAATAGCCTATACTTATGTATTTCGAAATTACATGGGCCTGGCCCAATAATAAGGTGACGCAGCACCTAAAATAGCCTCTGGACAAAATTTATGAAGTGACATCTTGTATATTTCATCCAAGGCTTCATGCACTCGTTATGGTGGCTTCAAAGACCTGAAATCATCACTTGTAACTCTGTTCTTGTTCCCCTTGCGCATGCCATCATCTCCATGCTTGTTCTTGCTCCAATGTTCATCCTTCTCCAAGCTAGGCCCTTCATTTGTAAGCAAAACAAATGTACCCAATTTAGGCAGCATCATATTCTCATGAACATTAGAATCATTACCAAGAAACGAAAGTACCTGGTAATTTAGTTGGCGTGCGCGAGCTCTAGTAATTGGACCAGTATGTATAGCAGCAGGGGCTGTGGGTGTAACAATGGTATTGATGTCCTCATCACCCCTCCGGCAGGGTGCCGGAACGGGGTCCCGATTGGTTTTTGGTGGCTAAAGAGGCTTGCGGCAGCAGAACTCCCGATCTATTGTGCTCCTCGATGTTTTCAGGGTATATGGACATATATAGGCGAAAGAAGGCGGTCAGGGGAGCCACGAGGGGCCCACGAGGGTGGGGGCGTGCCCTGGGGGTAGGGCGCGCCTCCCTGCCTCGTGGCTTCCTCATTGCTTCCCTGACGTATACTCTAAGTCTCCTGGTTTGCTTCCGTTCCAAAAATAACTCTCCCGAAGGTTTCATTCCGTTTGGACTCCGTTTGATATTCCTTTTCTTCGAAACACTAAAATAGGCCAGAAAACAACAATTTGGGTTGGGCCTCCGGTTAGTAGGTTAGTCCCAAAAATGATATAAAAGTGTAAAGTAAAGCCCATAAACATCCAAAACGGGTTATATAATAGCATAGAACAATCAAAAATTATAGATACGCTGAAGACGTATCAAGCATCCCCAAGCTTAATTCCTGCTCGTCCTTGAGTAGGTAAATGATAAAAACAGAATTTTTGATGTGGAATGCTACCTAGCATATTTCTCAATGTAATTTTCTTTATTGTGGCATGTATGTTCAGACCCAAATGGTAGTAATACTTCAAGCATACTAACAAGGCGATCATGTCTTCTCAAAATAACATGGCTAAAGAAAGTTCATCTGTAGCGACCAGACCTCAGATGGTCTGATCTCTGTGCATCAGTGTCATCCCTGGATCAGTAATGCTGACACGCACAGTACTTGAAGGATTTATAACAAAGTAGCAATCACACACTTATTACATCGAATGTCTCATAAGAGAGCTCATTACAATAAAATATGGCTTAAGGCCATCTAAAATGATAACAGCGGAAGGCTTGGAAGATAAGTGAGTCCATCAACTCCAACAGCATCACTGAGTATAGGACCACGATCCTAAGGCAATCTTACTCGTCGTCTGAAAAGTCTGCAACATGAACGTTGCAGCCCGAAAATGGGTCAGCACATGGAATATGCTGGCAAAGTAACACATAGAGAGTAATGAAAGAAATAATGCTATTCTACATGCATATTTGGCTGGTGGAAAAGCTCTATGGTTACAAATTTTGCATAAAGCCAGTTTTTCCCTACTGCAAAGGAATAAATTTATTTAACTATCATGGTAGTTGTTAAACATTGAGAATGGTTGACAGCATTCTCAATCCCAATTAAGCATCATCATTAAACAAACCCAACAATATTAATTAAAGTAACATGATGAGATTCACATGATAATCCAAGTACTAGATACTCAAAACATCCATAACCGGGGACACGGCTAATCATGATTAGTTTATACACTCTGCAGAGGTTTGTGCACTTTTCCCCACAAGACCCGATCTCCTCCGTTAGTTTTCTCGCACTGCATGGTGTTTGAGAAACGGATGACCGAGACATAGTCTTTCAGAAGCGCTAGCACCTTATGATTGGGTAGACATGTACACCTACTTTACCCTACATCTGCTAGTCTACCACTGTAAGAGTTCGCACGACTTAATCAACTATGCTAGAGCCCATAATAGCATGTGGCTGCACACGGAAGTTTCTAGCATGAATAATCTTATGATCCCTTTGAGCCTGGGTGGCGGTCCAAAAACAAACAGGCAATCCTGGAGTACCCAGGTACCTCAATCCACCCAGATGTGTATTAAAGTTGCCACCTTAAATAAACCATTAGTTAATAATCTCACATCTGTCATGGATATTCACTCACCCAATCTACGTCTACTAGCATAGAATAGCATAATAAGCAAACATAGAAGTAACTCCCAAGGGTTTGATAATAAAATAGGTAATAGGTACTACCTCATCTACTTCCCAAAACCCACATATTAATTAGATCCTAATCATGCAATTGTTTGAGGATTGATCTAATGCATAAAAACTGGGTAGTAAGGAGATATGATCAAAGTGTTACTTGCCTTGCTGATGATCCGTGAAACCTAGGGATTCGAAGTAGCAAGCGGCGCAATCCGGGTACTCTATCGCAAGCAAACAAACAAACAAACATACAATAAGTACTCATCCAATGCACATGTAGAACTCAAATAAAATATCTAACCAGAAAGATCAACTTAAGAACTCCGGTTGGCAAAAAGAATCAAATCGAACAAAGCAACGAAGATCCAACTGCGAAAGAACCAACTTCGTTTACTAATCTGGACCTAAGTCAAATTTTACAGAAGCAAAAGCTTGTTTGAGTAGATTAAACAAAAACAGGGTTTCGAGACGAAACTCTAGGCGTTTGAATCACCTGATTTCGATAAATGAACGAAAAGTTAAACTAAAACTAAAATCAGATCAAAAATCACGATCAGAAAATCGTGGAATAAATCCGAGAAAAAAAAGAAAAAAAACGACGAACAGATTAACGAACGAATGTTTGTTATCTGGATCTAAACGATGAACACGTTCGTTAAAACGAACGAACGAGCGAACGCTCGCTAATAAAATAAACCAAAAGAAAACCGATCTAATAAAATAAAAAAAATCTAGGGTTTCTAAAAAATGAAGTAGTTTTTTTTTCCCAAAAAAAACGGCGTCAGCGGCGGCGGCGGTACCTCCGGCGGGGTCCTCTAGCGAGGCGGGGCGGCTCCGGCGGGGTTGGCTAGGGGCGGCGGGGCTCCGGCTGCGGGGTGGCTCCGACGGCGGCGGCTACAGGCGTCGGCGACGGCGACACGAGG
>NC_041393.1:304505522-304524995 GCF_002162155.2 Triticum dicoccoides | reverse complement strand
TTGGGGTCCCAAGGGGGGCCCCGGGGTGGGTATTTAAAGGGGAGGGGGAGGCGGCGGCGGTGGCTCAGACTCTCCCGAGTCCGGCGGCGGCACAGCGGGGAAGGCGGTGGCGCGGGCGGGCCGGCCTGGCTCGGCTGGGCCCAATCGGCGCGGGGAGTTTTTTTAAATAATTTCGCCGAACTAAAAAAAATCTAGAAAATTAAATAAACATCTAAAAATACCAAAATAAATTTTCATCGTCCAAATAAAATATTTAGAACAAGATGAACATTTTTTTGGTCCTAAAATTTATTTTTGAAAATCGTACATTTTTTCCTAAATTCAAATAAAATAGCAAAACACCAAAATAAATCTTATTTGATTTTTTTATTAAATCCTCATTATTTCTTTATTTTGGGAAAGTCATTTTATTCCCTCTCTCTTATTTTTTTGTGATTGAAATAATTGAAGATAAAATAAATAAAATCAATTGATCCTTTTTTCAAAATTTGAGAAACTCAAATATGAAATTAACGAAATCCCCAACTCTCTCCGTGGGTCCTTGAGTTGCGTAGAATTTCTAGGATCGAGGCAAAAATGCAATAAATATGATATGCAAGATGATCTATTTGTATAACATTCCAAATTGAAAATTTGGGATGTTACATCATCCCTACAAAATTATATAGTTAGGCTATGCTTCATTTTCATCACACAAAATACTCCCATCATGCACAACCCCGGTTTCAGCCAAGCAATTGATTAATACTTTTTGACGCGCTTCAGCTTTTTTCAACTCTCACGCAATACATGAGCGTGAGCCATGGATATAGCACTATGGGTGGAATAGAATATGATGATGGAGGTTGTGTGGAGAAGACAAAAAAAGGAGAATGTCTCACATTGACGAGGCTAATCAACGGGCTATGGAGATGCCCATCAATTGATGTCAACATGAGGAGTAGGGATTACCATGCAACGGATGCACTAGAGCTATAAATGTACGAAAGCTCAACAAAAGAAACTAAGTGGGTGTGCATCCAACTTGCTTGCTCACGAAGACCTAGGGCATTTTGAGGAAGCCCATCGTTGGAATATACAGGCCAAGTTCTATAATGAAAAATTCCCACTAGTATATGAAAGTGACAACATAAGAGACTCTCTATATGAAGAACATGGTGCTACTTTGAAGCACAAGTGTGGAAAAGGATAGTAACATTGTCCCCCTTTTTTTCTTTTTTTGGGCCTTTCTTTTTTATTTGGCCTTTCTTTTTTTCTTCTCTTTTTTTATTGGCCTTTTTTTCTTTTTGGCCTTTCTTTTTTTATAAGGGACAATGCTCTAATAATGATGATCATCACGCTTCTATTTACTTACAACTCATGAATTACAACTCGAAACTAGAACAAGATATGACTCTATATGAATGCCTCCGACGGTGTACCGGGATGGGCAATGAATCAAGAGTGTCATGTATGAAAAAATATGCATGGTGGCTTTGCCACAAATACGATGTCAACTACATCATCATGAAGGCAATATGACAATGATGATGCGTTTCATGATAAACGGAACGGTGTAAAGTTGCATGGCAATATATCTCGGAATGGCTATGGAAATGCCATAATAGGTAGGTATGGTGGCTGTTTTGAGGGAGATATAAGGTGGCTTATGTGTGATAGAGCGTATCGTATCACGGGGTTTGGATGCACCGGCGAAGTTTGCACCAACTCTCAAGGTGAGAAAGGGTAATGCACGGTACCGAAGAGGCTAGCAATGATGGAAAGGTAAGAGTGTGTATAATCCATGGACTCACATTAGTCATAAAGAACTTATATACTTATTGCAAAAGTTTTATTAGCCCTCGAAGCAAAGTACTACTACGCATGCTCCTAGGGGGGAGGTTGGTAGGAGTTAACCATCAGGCGCCCCCGACCTCCACACATAAGGAGGCACTCAAAAGAGCACTCCATGCAATAAATTTGTTGCACAAGTTTTACCATACGTGCATGCTACCGGACTTGCAAACTTCAACACAAGTATTCTTTAAATTCACAATTACCCAACTAGCATGACTCTAATATCACCACCTCTATATCTCAAAACAATTACCAAGCATCAAATTGATCATAGCATCCAATTCACTTCCTATGATAGTTTTATTATACCCAACTTGGATGCCCATCATTCTAGGACCAATTTTATAACCATAGAAAATACCATGCTGTTCTAAAAGACTCTCAAAATAATATAAGTGAAGCATGAGAGATCAACAATTTCTACAAAATCAAGCCACCGCCGTGCTCTAAAAAGTATAAGTGAAGCACATAGAGCAAAACTATCTAGCTCAAAAGATATAAGTGAAGCACATAGAGTATTCTAATAAATACCAAATCATGGGTGTCTCTCCCAAAAGGTTTGTACAGAAAGGATGATTATGGTAAACTAAAAAGCAAAGACTCATATCATACAAGACGCTCCAAGCAAAACACATATCATGTGGTGAATAAAAATATAGCTCCAAGTAAAGTTACCGATAGACGAAGACGAAAGAGGGGATGCCATCCGGGGCATCCCCAAGCTTAGGATCTTGGTTGTACTTGAATATTTACTTGGGGTGCCTTGGGCATCCCCAAGCTTAGGCTCTTGCCACTCCTTATTCCATAGTCCATCGAATCTTTACCCAAAACTTGAAAACTTCACAACACAAAACTTAACAGAAAACTCGTATGCTCCGTTAGTATAAGAAAATAAAACCACCACTTAGGTACTGTTGTGAACTCATTCTAAATTCATATTAGTGTAATATCTACTGTATTCCAACTTCTCTATGGTTCATACCCTCCGATACTACTCATAGATTCATCAAAAATAAGCAAACAACACAATGAAAACAGAATCTGTCAAAAACAGAACAGTCTGTAGTAATCTGTAACTATCTAATACTTCTATAACTCCAAAACTTCTACCAAATTAGGAAAACCTGAGAAATTTGTATACCAATCCAGAGAAGAAAGAATCAGAACAAAAGCACGTTTCTGTGAATTATCAAAACTAATTTACTGGGCACAAAAGTTTCTGATTTTCAGCAGGATCAACACAACTATCACCGTAAGCTATCCTAAAGGTCTTACTTGGCACTTTATTGAAACAAAAGCTATAGAACATGATTACTACAGTAGCATAATCATGCGAACACACAAAAACAGTAGGGATAAATACTGGGTTGTCTCCCAGCAAGCGCTTTTCTTTAATGCCTTTCTAGCTAGGCATGATGATTTCAATGATGCTCACATAAAAGATAAGAATTGAAACATAAAGAGAGCATCATGAAGAATATGACTAGCACATTTTAGTCTAACCCACTTCCTATGCATAGGGATTTTGTGAGCAAACAACTTATGGGAACAATAAACAACTAGCATAGGAAGGCAAAACAAGCATAACTTTAAAACTTTAAGCACATAGAGAGGAAACTTGATATTACTGCAATTCCTACAAGCATATGTTCCTCCCTCATAATAATTTCTAGTAGCATCATGAATGAATTCAATAATATAACCAGCACATAAAGCATTCTTTTCATGATCTACTTGCATACAAATTTTATTACTCTCCACATAAGCAAGTTTATTCTTTATGGCATACGTATCATCACAATAATAATCATAAATAGGAGGCATGCTTTCATCATAATAAATTTGCTCATCAAAATTTGGGGGACAAAAAATATCATCTTCATCAAACATAGCTTCCCCAAGCTTGTGGCTTTGCATATCATTAGCATCATGTATATTCAAGGAATTCATACTAACAACATTGCAATCATGCTCATCATTCAAAGATTTAATGCCAAACATTTTATAGACTTCTTCTCCCAGCACTTGAGTGCAATTTTCCTTTCCATCATTCTCACGAAAGATATTAAAAAGACGAAGCGTATGAGGTAAACTCAATTCCATTTTTTTGTAGTTTTCTTTTATATACTAAACTAGTGATAAAACAAGAAACTAAAAGAATCGGTTGTAAGATCTAAAGATATACCTTCAAGCACTCACCTCCCCGGCAACGGCGACAGAAAAGATCTTGATGTCTACTACGCAACCTTCTTCTTGTAGATGTTGTTGGGCCTCCAAGTGCAGAGGTTTGTAGGACAGTAGGAAATTTCTCTCAAGTGGATGACCTAAGGTTTATCAATCCGCGGGAGGCGAAGGATGAAGATGGTCTCTCTCAAGCAACCCTGCAACCAAATAACAAAGAGTCTCTTGTGTCCCCAACACACCCAATACAATGGTAAATTGTATAGGTGCACTAGTTCAGCGAAGAGATGGTGATACAAGCGTAATATGGATGGTAGATATAGGTATTTTTAATCTTAAAATATAAAAACAGCAAGGTAGCAAGCGATAAAAGTGAGCATAAACGGTATTGCAATTGTAGGAAACAAGGCCTAGGGTTCATACTTTCACTAGTGCAAGTTCTCTCAACAATAATAACATAACTGGATCATATAACTATCCTTCAACATGCAACAAAGAGTCACTCCAAAGTCATTAGTAGCGGAGAACAAACAAAGAGATTATGGTAGGGTATGAAACCACCTCAAAGTTATCCTTTTTGATCGATCTATTCAAGAGTTCGTAGTAAAATAACACGAAGCTATTCTTTCCGTTCGATCTATCATAGAGTTCGTACTAGAATAACACCTTAAGACACAAATCAACCAAAACCCTAATGTCACCTAGATACTCCAATGTCACCTCAAGTATCCGTGGGCATGATTATACGGTATGCATCACACAATCTCAGATTCATCTATTCAACCAACACAAAGCACTTCAAAGAGTGCCCCAAAGTTTCTACCGGAGAGTTGAAAACATGTGCCAACCCCTATGCATAAGTTCATTGAACCCGCAAGTTGATCACCAAAACATACATCAAGTAGATCACGTGAATATCCCATTGTCACCACAGATAAGCACGGCAAAACATACATCAAGTGTTCTAAAACCTTAAAGACTCAATCCGACAAGACAACTTCAAGGGGAAAACTCAATTCATCACAAGAGAGTAGAGGGGGAGAAACATCATAAGATCCAACTATAATAGCAAAGCTCGCGATACATCAAGATCGTATCACCTCAAGAACACGAGAGAGAGAGAGAGATCAAACACATAGCTAATGGTACATACCCTCAGCCCCGAGGGTGAACTACTCCCTCCTCGTCATGGAGAGCACCGAGGTGATGAAGATGGCCACCGGTGAGGGATCCCCTCTCCGGCAGGGTGCCGGAACCGGGTCCCAATTGGTTTTTGGTGGCTACAGAGGCTTGCGGCGGCGGAACTCCCAATCTATTGTGCTCCTCGATGTTTTTGGGTATATGGATATATATATATGTATATAGGCGAAAGAAGTCGGTCAGGGGAGCCACAAGGGGCCCACGAGGGTGGGGTCGCGCCCGGGGGTAGGGCGCACCTCCCTACCTCGTGGCTTCCTCATTGCTTTCCTAGCGTATACTCCAAGTCTCCTGGATTGCTTCCGTTCCAAAAATTAACTCTCCCGAAGGTTTCATGCCGTTTGGACTCCATTTGATATTCCTTTTCTCCGAAACACTGAAATAGGTAAGAAAACATCAATTTGGTTGGGCCTCCGGTTAGTAGCTTAGTCCGAAAAATGATATAAAAGTGTAAAGTAAAGCCCATAAACATCCAAAACGGGTAATATAATAGCATGGAACAATAAAAAATTATAGATACGTTGAGACGTATCAGTCGCCTCACCTTGTAACCATTGGAATTTGTTTTGAAGAATAGGAGCTCATCTTCGAAGATGCCCCTTCACTTGAAAGGTTGCTCCTTCATTGGTCTTATAAACCTTCACAAATAACTGTGGTCTTTGTGCCTAAACTGGAGACCTTGGGTCCATTGATGATCCATTTAAATCGTTCAAGATGGTGTTTGGCTCCACACTTATTCAGGTACTGCATATTATTCATGTACGCTTTTATAATCTTCATTTTTCATTTGTGTGCATAAGTTAAACATCATCTTGGAGTACACTTTCGGTGCTAATATTATGTTCTATGCTGAATGAAAAGCTTGTCCATGGATGGCCTATCAGTGGTGCTGGATTCTGTCAAGACCTTATATATCAGTATGTGGTGTCTTGATCTGAACATGAGTATTGGCTTGTTGCGATGCTTTCCTTGTCGGGAGAATTTGTATATAAAGGTGATGATTTCACGCACATTGAAAGCCCATATATAATATACTAGAATTAACCATTCAGTTGTCGCTCCTTCGACATACTCTATTTTAGACATTAACTGTTTTCAATCTTCATGTCTATTTAGGTACTAGCACTTGGATAAAAAGGTATAACCAATCAATGGGTGAGGAAGCACAAGGATTTTCTCAGATCTCATGACATTGGTTTGAAGACAATAACGTTGGAAGGATATGCATCCAACCCTGCAACACTAGTTTTGTCACATTCTTCATGTTGAATGCGAGGTTACTATTGTCCGTGAGGATTAAGTTTTTCAACAAGAATTCTCTCACGGATGGATATGTTGAACAACATAAAAATAAGTTTTAGGTGGACCTAAGGTCTTTTGAACATGCTCGACTTCTTTTTACAACAACTTGTCGTCATCATGGACCAGTAGAATTTTTGTACCGGGATCTTGATTTTATGGATCGGACCGGTACATTTGATTGTAACTGCCCCAAACTTTGGTGTAGTTAGATGTTCTTGCCCTGTTCAATCCGAGTTTTGTCTAAACCTGATGAACAGTTAATCCTCGTGCTTTTGGACTATTTGTAAGCTGGAGTTAGATGTTGTTGCCCTTTTCAACTCGGCTTTGACCCATATTTTCTTTCATACTGGGCCGATGGCTTGCAATTTATTTAATTAAGACATAAATATTATAAGCAATCACAACATAGGGAAAGAACATCACTCCTGCGGGATCATTGGGATCATTGTTCATTAGAGAACTCGCAAGTTCTTAGTGCCCACCAACACCCAGAAACTTATTTCCAGCTAGCACACCAAATGGGATGTAACTCTTAATAAGAAAAGGTGCATGGTAGTGACAGATTTGGATTCTAACATTTGGGACCCACGGGGAAAAAGCCTATCCAGGGTTGTGTCGACTCGACAGTAAACATTGAGAAACCTGGTTTTAAAATTACTATAAATCCAAAACTCACCTCAAAATCATGAAACTTGGCATCATGTTATGACATGGCACCAACATGTTGTGGGAAAAATTAGTCAAATTTGGGATAGGTTTTGGTATAAACTTCTTACAAACCGGAGCTTCTCTCAAGAAGCCTCAAGGTTCCGAGAGGGAACTTGTCACCTATGTGTGTGAAATAACATACGATGTGTCTTCCCGCCTTGATTTATTTTACATAGGCAACATGCAATTGTAGGAGTGCTATCCTAAAAATATGAAATTATTCAGCATTCGTTTTGCTTTTTTTATACATTATTTGAGTTTTCTAGGCATTTTGGAACATACTTTGGTGTGTGCAAAGGTCAGATGTGTACTAGCCACCTATGTAATTGGATGTTCAATTTGGTTATGGAATCAAGTCCTTATAAGTTATAAGTACATATATTGTTGTTCTATATGCAATGACATCACACACAGACCATACTAGGGAGCCCGTCTGTCGTGGTGGAAGCACGATCACCTATGGGGCAGGGTTGCCCCTTTGTGGTTCGGCGGGGGGATGGTGACCCACAAGTATAGGGGATCTATCATAGTCCTTTCGATAAGTAAGAGTGTGGAACCCAACAAGGAGCAAAAGGAAATGACAAGCGGTTTTTCAGTAAGGTATCCTTTGTAAGCACTGAAATTATCGGCAACAGATAGTTTTGTGATAAGGTAATTCGTAATGGGTAACAAGTAACAAAAGTAAACAAGGTGCAACAAGGTGGACCTTTTGGTGCAAATGACAAGCCTGGACGAACTCTTATATAAAGCAAAGTGCTCCCGAGGACACATGGGAATTATTGTCAAGCTAGTTTTCACCATGCTCATATGATTCACGTTCGTTACTTTGATAATTTGATATGTGGGTGGACCGGTGCTTGGGTGCTGTCCTTACTTGGACAAGCCTCCCACTTATGATTAACCCCTCTCGCAAGCATCCGCAACTACGACAAGAAGAATTAAGGTAAACCTAAACATAGCATGAAACATATGGATCCAAATCAACCCCTTACGAAGCAATGCATAAACTAGGGTTTAAGCTTCTGTCACTCTAGCAACCCATCATCTACTTATTACTTCCCAGTGCCTTCCCCTAGGCCCAAACAATGGTGAAGTGTCATGTAGTCAACGTTCACATAACACCACTAGAGGAGAGACAACATACATCTCATCAAAATATCGAACGAATACCAAATTCACATGATTACTTATAACAAGACTTATCCCATGTCCTCACGAATAACTACTCACAAAGCATATTCATGTTCATAATCAGAGGAGTATTAATAAGCATTAAGGATCTGAACATATCATCTTCCACCGAATAAACCAACTAGCATCAACTACAAGGAGTAATCAACACTACTAGCAACCCACAGGTACCAATCTGAGGTTTTGAGACAAAGATCGAATACAAGAGATGAACTAGGGTTTGAGAGGAGATGGTGCTGGTGAAGACGTTGATGGAGATTGACCCCTCTCTATGAGAGGATCGATGGTGATGAGGATGGCGATGATTTCCCCCTCCCAAAGGAATGTTTCTCCAGTAGAAAAGCTCCGCCAGAGCCCTAGATTGGTCCTGCCCAGGTTCCACCTCGAGATAGCGACGCTTCGTCTCGAAAGATTCTCTCCCATTTTTTCAGGGTAAAAGACACCATATAACAGAAGATGGGAGTCGGGGGCCTGCCAGGGGGCCCACGAGGCAGGGAGGCGCGCCCAGGGGTAGGGCGCGCCCGCCACCCTCGTGGCTGACTGGTGGCCCCCTTTGGTGCTTTCTTTGCCCAATATTTTTAATATATTCCAAAACTAATCTTCGTGAAGTTTCAGGACTTTTGGAGTTGTGTAGAATAGGTCTCTAATATTTGCTCCTTTTCTAGTCCAGAATTCCAGCTGCCGGCATCCTCCCTCTTCATGTAAACCTTATAAAATAAGAGAGAAAAGGCATAAGTATTGTGACATAACGTGTAATAATAGCCCATAATGCAATACATATTTATATAAAAGCATGATGCAAAATGGACGTATAAACTCCCCCAAGCTTAGACCTCGCTTGCCCTCAAGCAAAAGCCGATATCGAAAAATATGTCCACATGTTTAGAGATAGAGGTGTTGATAAAATAAAATACGGACATTAGGGCACCATGATCATCTTTAGAACAACAACATATCTTGTCGTATGATTTCTTATGTTAAAGTAACAATCCATTCACAAGGTAAAGTATGAATCAGAAACTTCATTGAAAACTAACAAACTATGATCTCAACCATTGAAGCAATTTCAATTTATCATAACATCGGAAAGAGTCAATATAAGAGCTTCTCAGCAAGTCCACATACTCAACTATCATTTAGTCTTTCACAATTGCTAACACTCACGCGATACTTATGGGTATAAAGTTTCAATCAGACATAGAGAAAGATAGGGTCTTATAATTTCGCCTCCCGACCTTTTACCTCAAGGGTAATGTCAACAATAATACTTTATGAAAACCTACATCCGAGTGGATATATATATCCGGCTCTCTCCAACACATAGTGCTTGCCAAAGGATAAAAGTGTAAAAAGGAAAGGTGAAGATCACCATGACTCTTGTATGAGGGTAGAAGGTAAAAATAAAAGATAGGCCCTTCGCAGAGGGAAGCAGAGGTTGTCATGCGCTTTTATGGTTGGATGCACAAAATCTTAATGCAAAAGAACGTCACTTTATATTGCCACTTGTGATAGGGACCTTTATTATGCAGTCCATCTCTTTTATTTCTTCCATATCACAAGCTCGTATAAAGCTTATTTTCTTCACACTAATAGATCATACATATTTAGAGAGCAATTTTTATTGCTTACACCGATGACAACTTACTTGAGGGATCTTACTCAATCCATAGGTAGGTATGGTGGACTCTCATGGCAAAAATGGGTTTAGGGATGTTTGGAAGCACAAGTAGTATCTCTACCTGGTGCAAATAATTTGGTTAGCATGAGGGGGAAGGCAAGCTCAACATGTTGGATGATCCATGACAATATAGCTTCTTCGGATATAAGAAAACATAACACATTACGTTATCTTCCTTGTCCAACATCAACTTTTTAGCATGTCATATTTTAATAGTGCTTCACAATCACAAAAGATGTCCAAGATAGTATATTTATATGTGAAAACCTCTTTTTCTTTATTACTTCTTATTAATTGCAACGATGACCAAAACTATGTTTGTCAACTCTCAACAACTTTTATTCATCATACACTTATATGTGAAGTAATTAGTCTCCATAAGATCAAAATATGATCCTTTTATTTATTTTTATTCTTTCTTTAATCCCCTCAAGATCATAGCAAGATAGCAAAGCCCTCAACTCAAAACTACTCTTTATTATATATAACTCACGGACTCGATTACATAGGTAGAGATCAAAATAAAACTCAAAGCTAGATCATACTAAACTTTATTCTACTAGATCAAGATATAACCAAAAGGATCGAACTAAGAAAAATGATAAAGATAGAAATGTGATGGTGATACAATACCGGGGCACATCCCCAAGCTTGGCAGTTGCCAAGGTGAGTGCATATACCCATGTATTTATGTCTCTTTCTTCGAAGGTGGCGATGTCATATTCTTGGCGATGATGCCCCTTAGGATATGGTTCTCTTCCTCGAGCTTATTAACTTGCTGCTTAAGATCCATTATTTCCTTTTGGAGTTTACCCGTGACGGTTAAAGCTCCATTCACCCATGGATGTTTCATAGGTGCGGGAGAAAAGGCAACACTCTTTTTCGTATTTTCATAAGAAAGAAATCTAGCATTGGGAGGGATGACCGAATTGGGAATTGCTGAGCTCTGAAGTTCCTCAAGGATGCATCTGGCTTGAAGATGAGAAGTAACTTCTTGATCCTCCTCCATGGCGTCCACCCTTTTCAAGCTGGCCTCCATTTCTTCCTCCGTTGATGGCCCAAAGTGGTCAGCTTCGTTGTTTGCTCTTGGCCCCGGTGTCAGATGAGATACCCGGCTCTCCCCGACTGACTCTTGAGAAGGCATCTTGCTCTAAATCTGCTGCAGAAACAACTCAAAACGAAAATAGAGGATTTTGTCATGGTACGGTGGTCAAAACCTTCGGGAGATTATATAATGAATGATTACCGACCAAAAGAAGTATCGTGCAAGAAAACGAAGTCCGGAGGGCACACGAGGTGGCCATGAGGTAGGGGGCGCGCCCAGGGGGATAGGGCACGCCCTCCACCCTCAGGGATGCCTCGTGTCTCTTTCGGACTACTTTTAATTTTCATAATTTTTTAAATATTCCAAAACAAAGAAAAATTGCTATTAGAACAATTTTGGAGCCGGTTTACCTACCGTACCACCTACCTATTCCTTTTCGGAGTCTGGAATGTTCTGTAAAGTGTCCTTTATGTACTCCTCCAGGGTTACGGTGTTAATAACATTGGTTTCAACATTTATGGAATTACCTGAGATATAATGTTTGATTCTTTGACCGTTTACCACCTTTGGATTTGTGCCTTCGGCGTTGTTGATTTTGATGGCGCCGGAACGATAGACCTCGTCGATAATGTAAGGACCTTCACATTTAGTTTTCCTGCAAAAAATCTTAAACGATAGTTGTATAGCAAAACATAATCCCCTACATTAAACTCACACTTTAGCATCCTTTTGTCATGCCATCTTTTAACTTTTTCTTTAAACAACTTGGCATTCTCATAGGCTTGGGTTTTCCATTCATCAAGCGAGATAATATTAAATAACCTCTTTTCACCAGCCAGTTTGAAATCATAATTGAGCTTTTTAATAGCCCAATATGCCTCATGTTCTAGTTTTAGAGGTAAGTGACATGCCTTTCCATAAACCATTTTATATGGAGACATACCCATAAAATTTTGATAAGCAGTTCTATAAGCCCATAATGCATCATCAAGTTTCTTGGACCAATTCTTTCTAGATCTATTAACAATCTTTTGCAAAATTAATTTAATCTCTCTATTACTCAATTCTACTTGACCACTAGACTGAGGATGATATGGAGATGCAATTCTATGATTAACATCATACTTAGCAAGCATTTTACGAAAAGCACCATGAATAAAATGTGAACCACCATCGGTCATTAAATATCTAGGGACTCCAAACCTCGAAAAAATAACTTCTTTAAGCATCTTGATAGAAGTGTTATGATCAGCACTACTAGTTGGAATAACTTCTACCCACTTAGTAACATAATCAACAACAACTAAAATATGTGTACACCCATTAGAGACTCTTGGGGAAGATCAGCCTGTTATCCCTAGTGTAACTTTTATCCGTTGAGCGATGACCCTTCCACTCGGCACCGTCGGATCACTAAGGCCGACTTTCGTCTCTGCTCGACGAAGGAAATGGTCCCATATAATCAAAGCCCCAAACATCAAATGGTTCAATAACAAATGAATAGTTCATAGGCATTTCCTGACGTCTACTAATATTACCAATTCTTTGGCATTCATCACAAGACAAGACAAACTTACAAGCATCTTTGAAAAGAGTAGGCCAATAAAAACTGGATTGCAATACCTTATGTGCAGTTCTATCTCTAGCGTGGTGTCCTCCGTAAGCCTTGGAGTGACACTTGCGTAGGATATGTTCCTGTTCATGCTCAGGTACACTAGGTCTAAGAACACCGTCTACTCCTTCTTTATAAAGGTGTGGGTCATCCCAAAAGTAATGCCTCAAATCATAGAAAAACTTTTTCTTTTGCTAGTATGTGAAACTAGGTTGTATAAATTTAGCAACAATGTAATTAGCATAATCAGCATACCATGGAGTAGTACGAGAAACATTTATGACAGCTAATTGTTCATCAGGGAAGCTTTCATCGATAGGTAGTGGGTCATTAAGAACATTTTCTAATCTAGACAAGTTGTCTGCAACGGGGTTCTCAGCTCCCTTTCTATTAATAATATGCAAATCAAATTCTTGTAGCAAGAGAACCCACCTAATAAGTCTACGTTTAGCATCTTTCTTTTCCATAAGATATTTAATAGCATCATGATCAATGTGAACAGTTACTTTGGAATCAACAATATAAGATCTGAACTTATCACAAGCAAATACAACTGCTAAAAATTCTTTTTCAGTAGTAGCATAATTTCTCTGGGCACTGTCTAGAGTTTCACTAGCATATTGGATAACATTTAATTTCTTATCAACTCTTTATCCTAGAACAGCACCAACAACATAATCACTAGCATCACGCATAATTTCAAAGGGTAAATCCCAATCAGGTGGCTGAACGATAGGTGCAGAAATCAAGGCCTTCTTAAGTATTTCAAATGCTTACACACAATCATCATCAAAAACAAAAGGAACATCTTTTTGCAAGAGATTAGTGAGAGGACTAGAAATTTTAGAGAACTCTTTAATAAACCTCCTATAGAAACCAGCATGACCAAGGAAACCTCTTCCTTTGGTGCGGACTAATACTTCACAACATCTTCCTTTGGTTTTCTCTCACCTCTTGCAGGAATTCAAGGACGTGTTCCCCGATGAGCTACCTCCGGGACCACCTCCTTTGCGCAGAATTGAACACCGCATAGACCTCATCCCCGGTGCACCTCTACTGAACAAGGCACCATACCATGTCAACCCCGACGTGACAACTCATGGAAAAAGGGTATGTAATCTAGAGCTTAAGCCCATGTGTTGTTCCGGTCATACGTTTGCCTAAGAAAGATGGTACTTTTTGCATGTGTTCTGATTTTCGTCCCATTAATGCTATCATCGTTCGATATCGTCACCCTATTCCACACTTATATGATATGCTAAATGAACTTATTGTTGCAACCATTTTCTCAAAAAAATATCTTAAAAGTGGCTACTATCAAATTCACATGCAAGAAGGTGATGAATGGAAAATGGACTTCATAACAAAATTTGGTCTATATAAATGGTTTGTTATGCCTATGGGATTGTCTCAAGCTCCTAGCACTTTCATGAGAGTCATGCATTATGTCCTTAAAAAATACATTGGAATTTGTGTTGTGGTCTATTTTGATGATATTTTTGTGTTTAGTGAATCTCTTGAAGACCATGTCACCCACCTTAGAGACGTCTTACAAGTTCTTAGAAATGAGCGCCTTTATGCTAACATGGAAAATGAACCTTTGTCTTATTGGGCTTGGTAGTCTCTAATAAGGGTGTTGAAGTAGATGAGTCTAAAATTGACACTATTAAAAATTGGCCACAACCAACCAATTTAGCTCAAGTGTGTAATTTCCTTGGCCTAGCCGAATTTTATCGCCGCTTTGTTAAGGATTTCCGAACTATTGCTTCACTGTTAGATGCTTTGAGCAAGAAGAATGTGCCTTTTTCTTTGGGGACCTTCCCAAGATACCGCGTTTCATGAGGTTAAATCTTTGCTTACACATGCTCCAATACTTTCCTTACCTAATTTTGACCAAACTTTTGATGTACATTGTGACGCTAGTGGCAATGGTATAGATGGCTTGTTAAGCAAGAAAAGGGACACATTGCATATTTTAGTGAGAAAATTTTTGGCGCAAAACTTAACTATCCCATCTATGACAAAGAGTTGTATGCTTTGGTTCGAGTCTTGCACGTGTGGGAGCATTATCTTCGACCACGAGAGTATGTCATACATACCTACCACGAGACGCTTAAATACCTTAAAGGTCAAACCAAGTTGAATAAAAGGCATGCCAAATGGAGTGAATTCATTGAGTCTTTTCCTTATGTGATCAAGTACAATAAGGGTAAAGAAAATGTTATGGAAGATGTCCTTTCCTACAAGTGCATGTTAGTTACTCAACTTGAATTGAATGTTGTTGGCTTTGAGCACATTAAAAATTTATATGCACATGATCCTCCGTTTGTGATTCCTCATGCCAAATGACAAACTAACACTTATTGAGAGTGATAATATCTCAAGGATGGTTATCTTATGCAAGCTAACAAACTTTGTGTACCCGAGTCCTCTCTTCATTTGTTACTTTTACAAGAGGCTCACAGCAGAGGACTTATGGGACATTTCGACCACGACAAGACCTTTCTGATGCTCTCATCCAAGTAATTTTGGCCAAAGATGTTTCATGACATCGCACTCTACACCAATCAGTGCTCTACATGCCACAAAGCTAAGTCACAAGCTCAATCCCATGGATTACATATGCCACTTCCTATTCCGTACCAACCATTGGAAGATATTAGTATGGATTTTATGATTGGATTGCTGATACGTCTCCAATGTATCTATAATTTTTGAATGTTCCATGCTATTATATTATCATTCTTGGATATTTTACAATCATTTTATAGTCATTTTATATCATTTTTTGGTACTAACCTATTGACATAGTGCCCAGTGCCAATTGCTATTTTCTGCATGTTTTTTACATCGCAGTAAATCAATATCAAACGGAGTCCAAACGCAATGAAACTCCTAGAGGATTTTTTTGGGCCAGAAGAAAGCCAATGGGCCACGGAAGCACCTGGGGGGCTGCTCGAGGGGAGCAGCACCCACCAGGGCGCGCCAGGAGGCCCAGGCGCGCCCAGGTGGGTGTTGCCCACCTCGGGTGCCCCCTGAACAACCTCTTTGCTCTATAAATACCCAAATATTCTAGAAACCCTAGGGGAGTCAACGAAATATTGATCTAGCCGTCGCAGAGTCCAGAACCACCAGATCCAATCTAGACACCATCATGGAGGGGTTCACCACTTCCATTGGTGCCTCTCCTATGATGCGTGAGTAGTTCTTTGTAGACCTAAGGGTCCGTAGTTAGTAGCTAGATGGCTTCCTCTCTCTCTATTGATTATCAATACAATGGTCTCTTGGAGATCCATATGATGTAAGTCTTTTGGCGGTGTGTTTGTTGGGATCCGATGAACTTTGAGTTTATGATCAGATCTACGTTTTATCCATGAAAGTTATTTGAGTCTCTTTGATCTCTTATATGCGTGATTGCTTATAGCCTCATATTTCTTTTTTGATATTTGGATTTTGTTTAGCCAACTTGATCTATTTATCTCGCAATGGGAAGAGGTGCTTTGTAGTGGGTTCAATCTTACGGCACTTGATCCCAGTGACAGAAGGGGAACCGACACATATGTATCGTTGCTACTAAGGATAACAAGATGGGATCTATATCTCCGCAATAGATAAACGGATCCCTTCTACATCATGTCATCATTATTATTGCATTACTCTGTTTTCTCATGAACTTAATAATACACTAGATGCATGCTGGATAGCGGTCGATGTGTGGATTAATAGTAGTAGATGCAGGCAGGAGTCGGTCTACTAATCTTGGATGTGATGCCTATATAATGATCATTGCCTGGATATCGTCATGATTATTTGAAGTTCTATCAATTGCCCAATAGTAATTGTTTTCCCACCGTTTGCTATTTTTCTCGAGAGAAGCCACTAGTGAAACCTAGGGCCCCTGGGCCTCTTTTCATCATATTTGCCTTTGCGATCTATTTCCCTTTGCATTTATTTTCAGATCTATTAAACCAAAAATACAAAAATACCTTGCTGCAATTTATCTGTTCCACGATCTATTTATCCTATCTACCACTTTTACCTCACGTTATTTGCCTATCTTGAGGTGCCGTATCCGGAAGGGATTGACAACCCCTTTAACACGTCGGGTTGTGAGTATTTGTTATTTGTGTGCAGGTGTTGTTTACCTGGTATGAGGAGGTTCTCCTACTGGTTCGATAACCTTGGTCTCATCACTGAGGGAAATACCTACCGTCGCTATACTGCATCATCCCTTCCTATTTGGGGAAATACCGATGTAGTTCTAGAAGACATCAAAAGGAATTTCGGGCGCCGTTGCCGGGGAGGTTCTTCAACATCAACCAGGTTCCTAATCACAAATCTGATCTCCTTGCAATTTACATTATTTGCCATTTCCCTCTCGTTTTCCTCTTCCCCACTTCAAATTTTTTTGCCATTTTATTCGCCCTCTTTTTCGTTCACTGTTTTCTCGTCAGATCATTTATTTGCTTGAACTTGTCACCATGAGTGACTTTGGTATGGCAGAAACAGATGATGGCCTCACTCCTAAAGTGGAGCGTACGGGTAATCTGGATGCCAATTGTTTTGGGGCAAGGGAATTTTATGGGAAAAGAACATATCCAAGAATTTTTCAATTGTGTCAGAAAATTAAGTCTTGATGATATTCCTATACTTAAAAGGACTAAATCTTATGCGGAAGCTATTTTGGCACTTCTTTTGAAACTTGAAACTAGATTTATTCGTACTCATCCTACCTTGCAAAGATTGTTTTATGAGTTGCCCGTTATAAAGGATCCTAAAGCTAAAAAGTTAGCCACTCTTGTTTTGATGAATAAATTTGACTACATAATAGGGGAAGCTAGGGAAATCTTTGATTTTTATGGCATGAATCATGAAAAACCCGTGATTGATGAAATTATTTATAATAGTGATAATGCTTTGAGATAACCAAATCTTTGATGAGAATCTTAAAAAGCAAGTCCCGTTTTAGATATGATCCAACAAGTTTTTAACGATGTGAATCAACACTATTCTTGGATCACCGCCGGAAATCAAAGGGGTTATGATAAAAAGCAACTTGATAGTGCTAAGGTTTCCATGGATAATGTGTTTTATGACTTATTTACAAAACCTCCCGACACAAATACCTCCAAGGGAAACAAGGATAAGAGCGACAAAACTTAGATCCTACGCGTTATGCCTAGCTAGGGACGTAAAACGATAGCGCTTGTTGGGAGGAAACCCAATGAATAAAATTTATTTTTGCCTTTTGCTTTCTGTTATTGAGTGTTAGCACAATTATGATACTTTTATGATTGTATTTTTTGTATTTTAATTAGTGTTTGTGCCAAGCAGGACCTTTGGGAAGACTTGGATGAAAGTTTATTTGATCTTGCTGAAAAACAGAAACTTTTGCGCTCACGAGATTCATTGTCATTTTTTACACAAGAGTGATTTTAAGTTGATTCTTTTTTCAGAGGATTAATAGACAAATTCCTCACGTCCACCAATTTATTTCATAATTTTTTGAGTTAGATAAGTATTCTAAATGTTCAGATTTCTTCAGACTATTCTGTTTTTGACAGATTCTGTTTTCTTTGCGTTGTGTGCTTGTTTTGATGATTCTATGGTTTTATTTGATGAGTTTTTGCCATAGAAAAGTTGGAATACAGTAGATATAATGCAAAAACAAAATAAGAATAGGTTTTCTACAGTACTTATAGTGGTGGTTTGGTTTCTTATACTAACGGATCTCACGAAGGTTTTTTTGAGTTTTGTGCGATTGAAAATTTCAAGTTTTGGGTTATCTTACGATGGATGAAGGAATAAGGATAAGCAAAAGGCTAAATTTGGGGATGCCCGAGACAACCCAAGATAATATTCAAAGAAGTATCAAGCAACTAAGCTTGGGGATGCCCCCGAGTGGCATCCCCGCTTTCTTCTAACGACCATCGGTATTTTACTTGAAACTATATTTTTATTCGTCACATGATATGAGTTTTACTTGGAGAGTCTTGTATGATATGATTCTTTGCTTGTTTTGCTTTGTGCTTTAAGTCTTGAATCCTTGCTTGACACACCCTTTTGAGATAGTCAAAAAAAATGCTATGCTTGCTCCCATGCTTCACTTAAATTTTTAGAGCCATGGATTTGCTCTAGTACTTCACTTATATCTTTTTTAGCACAGTGTGCTTTGTTAATTTTCAAGAAATGCTCTCATCACTACAAAAAAAAGACACATCCGTGACATTTTGGGCCGAATGAATTTTTTTTCCTGACATACTTATGACACTTCTATGACGATAAATGTGACAAAACCCGGTATCATCATAGATGTGGTGGGCTCCTACTTCTATGACAAAAAATCATGACAGAAAATGGGCTTTTCATCCTGGGCGGGCCGGAGACGCAGCTGCATGACATTCTTTGAGCCGTACATGACGGAAAAAACCATGGTAGAGGCGAGGGCGAGGAAAATTTCGGGGAGTTCCCGGTTACGGTGGGTGGTCAGGGGCCGAGCGATGCGTGTTTATCTCATACACGTACGCGCGTGTGTGTGAGGCATTGGGCTCTAACTGAACCCGAGCAAGGCGTTGCCTAACTGAACCTGAGTGATTGCATTGCAGCAATGTGTTACTGAACCCGAGCAATCGATCGATGGCTGTTAACTGAACCCGATTGAGCGATTCCTTCGTTACTGCTGCTAACTGAAGCCGGTCGATGCTGCCTCTGGATGAACAGTGA
>NC_041393.1:304466612-304505127 GCF_002162155.2 Triticum dicoccoides | reverse complement strand
GAACAGGACCCCGTGGTGTTGCCTTTGGATGAACAGGACCCCGATCGATCGAGCCAATTGGGGCTAGATGAACAAGACCCCGTGGAGGGCTGGATGAATAGGACGACCCCGTGGAGGGTTGGATAAATAGTAGACGGTGGAGGGGTGGATGAGCAGTAGCCCATGGAGGGGTGGTTGAACAGGAGCCAGTGGAGAGGGCTGGTTGAACAGTAGCCGGTGGAGTAGTTCACGGTGGATGCTGGATGAAACAGGAGCCCATGGATGAACCGTCGCAGGTGGAGGCTGGAGGAGGTCGACGGTGGATGATGGAGGCTGGAGGAGGTCGGCGGTGGAGATGAACAATATCTCATGGAGTCCCATTTTGCGGTACCCCACACCCCTCCACATGAACACGACCCCCGTTTCGACTGTAGTGCTCCAACACAAGTCTGTTTCCTCCGTTTTGCGGTACACCAGACCCCTCCTGATCAACAGGACCCCGTTTCGACCGTAGGAGGTCCAACACAAGTCCGTTTCCTCCATTTTGCGGTACGCCAGACCCCTCCCGATGAACAGGATCTCGTTTCGAATGTGGCCGGTCGAACACAAGGCCGTTTCCTCCGTTCTGCGGTACGTTAGACCTCGTTTCCATCGGCTGTTCCGTCCAAGCCAGTTGGACCCCACGCGTTTCAATGCCTCCCGATGAAGACGAAGCATTCCGTTGCCTCCCGATGAACATGATGCATTCTGTTGCCTCCCCATGAACACGATGATGACGCAGTTTCTCCGTTCTGACCCAGCCATGTACACGAGCCCTGGCCGTACGTATGCGCGAGTAGGCGTTCGAGACCCCGCACGTATGTACGTACGTGGCCGTATTTTCTTTCTTGCACATTGGCCGCTGTACATACGTGTACATGCTACGTACGCGCCTCTACTATGACACATGCGCGCCTCTACATCGACCAGTATGTACGTACACGTTCGCGACCAAAATGACAACACTATGTACGCTTCGACCAGGTGGGTCCCGACTGTCAGGCACTTCCTTGCGTGCGAAGATGTAGCTGGTGGATCCCAGCAGTCAGGAGGGCGAATCGTTTTTTTGCCCGGACGCACTTCCTTTCGTGCGAAGATGTAGCTGGTGTGTCCCAGCAGTTAGGGGGGAAATTTTTTTTCGCGAGGTGGCCCGTCCGGTGGGTCCCTGTTGTTAGGTGGAGGCATAATTATTTTGCGCGTAATAAGGAGGCGCTTCCTTGCGGCCGTCGTGGACCCAGCTGTCAACCTCTCCACGTACAGTACTCTTCCGATGGAAGTTGTTCCTTGACCACGTTAACCACGCCGCGCGGAGAGCACCAGGACGGTGGACGATGGTGAGGCCTAGGAAGGGGACGACATGGAGCCGGGGAAGATGCGGCAGCGGAAACCCGCGCGGAAAGGAGTACGAGGGTTCACTGGTTCGGCTGCGGTGTGAGGCTGCCGTCGCCGCAGGGCCTGACCAGTGATGGGAATAGTAGGGGGCGGTGAGGCCTTCGCGGTAGCACAACCGTCCACGGGAGGCAGGAGCATGCGGCACGACCTGCGCTACTTTGGGCGGCTGGAGCAAGAAGACCAGAGGTTGAAGAAGCACTACGGCCATTGGATGGACATCGTACGATCACTGGAGCTAGAATCGTTCATATTGACTAAGTTGACAAAGCCCTCCGTCCCCATCAACTTAGTAGGCCCACAAGTCAGCCTCCCACCAAGGTGGGTCCCAGCTAGCAGGGGGAGTATTCATTTTTTTGTGCATAATAAGGAGGCACTTCCGGTGGGTCTGAGCTGACAGCGGGGGGAATGTTTTTTCGCAAAATACGGTGGCCCGTCCGGTGGGTCCCAACAGTCAGGGGGGAAACATTTTTTTTCACGAAATACGGTGGCCCGTCAGGTGGGTACCTGCTGTCAGGTGGAGGAATAATTATTTTCCGCGTAATAAGGAGGCACTTCCTTGCGGCTGCCGTGGACCCAGCTGTCAGCCTCTCCACGTACAGTACTCCTCCGATGGAAGTCGGTCATTGACCACATTGACCACGCCGCGCTGAGAGCACCACGGCGGTGGACGACGACGAGGCCTAGGAAGGGGACGATGTGGAGCCGGGGAAGACGCGGCAGTGGATGCTCATGCGGATCGGAGTACGATGGTTCACTGGTTCGGCTGCGGTGTGAGGCTGCTGTCGCCGCAGAATAACAGGGTGTGTGGGTGAGTGGAGGGATGGCCTGGCCAGCGGTGAGAGTGGTATGGGGGCAGTGAGGCCTCCGCGGCAGCACAGCCGGCCAAGGGAGGCAGGAGTAGGCGGCACGACCGGCGCTGCTTTGGGCGGCTGGAGCAAGAAGACCAGAGGTTGATGAAGCATTGTGGCTGTTGGATGGACATCATACCGTCACTAGAGTATTGACTAAGTTGACAAAGCCCTCTGTCCCCGTCAACTTAGTAGGCCCACAAGTCAGCCACCCACTATGTTGGGGTCCCAGCTAGCAGGGGGTATTCATTTTTTTGTGCGTAATAAGGAAGCACTTCCTTGAGTGCGAGGATATAGCTGGTGGGTCCGACCTGTTAGCAGGGGGGGGGGGCGACGTATTTTTCGCGAAATACAGAGGCCCTTCCTGTGGGTCCTAGCTGTCAGGTGGAGGAATCATTATTTTGCGCGTAATAAGGAGGCATTTCCTTGTGTGCGGCCGTGGACCCAGCTATCAACCTCTCCACGTACAGTACACTTCCGATGGATGTCATTCATTGACCACATTGACCAGGACGCGCCAAGAGAACCACGGCGGTGGACGATGGTGAGGCCTAGGAAGGGAACGACACGGAGCCAGGGAATACTCGGCAGTTGTTTCCCACGCGGAGGAGTACGAGGGTTTACTGGTTCGTCTGCCATCCCCAGAGAATAACAGCAGGTGTGGGTGAGTAGAGGGATGGCTAGGCCAGCGATGGGAGTACGGTGGGGCCGTGAGGCCTACGCGGCAGCATAGCCGGCAGTCCCATCGACGCTTGTTTGAGCGGCTGGAGCGGGAAGAGTAGAGATTGAAGAAGCACGACAGCCGTTGGATGGACATCCAACAGTCACTGCTCTCATGTGTTGACTAAGTTGACAGGGCGTTGCGTGTGCGCCAACCTTTTTTTTAGGAAAGCATACGCGTCAACCTGTAGTAGGCGCACAAGTCAGCCACAAATGTGTGGAAAACAGCATACAACCCATGTGCCATTATTTCTAATTATGTACCGCCCATTTGCTAATTCTTAAGAATTTTTTTGGAGCCCATCTTCTTTTTGTTAGCATTGCACCCCATATTGTGGCCACGGTTAAAAAGTATATGAAATTTTGCATATTTCGGTGCTGTCAACTGTTTTGAATCCCGAACTATCGATTCACATTCAAACTATTTTAAAAAATAATTTATATAAATATAAAATCCAAATAATTGTCCATGCATAAAAATCAATGGAATTTAAAATCTTGTGATGAAAAAAATTTGAAACTAATTCCTGGTTTGATGTGTTTTAAAAATGTACAACCCATTTCTGGGCAAACCGAATGAAACTCTCCTCGTCTTGAAAGATTTGCAGCCCAGCAAGGCTGATAAAGCAAGTAGGCCTCGTATGGGTATTTCTTTTAAAAAAATAGAACTGGGCTAGCCATTTTTAGCAAGAAAAAAACACAACTGGGCTCATGATGTGGTAAACATAAATAAAACCCTGGCTAGACGGGCCACAGCCCCTACATAGCCCCATTGTTACCCTGATCCGTCGCTAAAACTAGTATAAATAACAACCGTTTGTTCCTCAAAAAAAAACTGCACGACCTGCTGGGTCCCTGGTGTCAGCCGCTCGTAGTGTGATTCTCTCGTTTATTGACTACTTGACAATGGCATGAGCCCCAGATGTCCAACCATTAGGAGGAACCATATTTTTGAGCTTGTAATATAGAGGCACTTGCTTGCGTACTGCCATGACGCTGTTGGGTCCCTACTATCATCCTCTCCACGTACAATCATCTCCTTGTTCCTCTCGGTTGTTGACGACGTTGACAACGCAAGAGGGCAGCGCACCGCGCACGGCGGAGCGAACCAAGGCTGGAAGGCGGAGGACGACGGCGAGGCCTCGGACGGAACGAACAGGAGCTGTGGAAGATGCGCCGGTCCAGTCGCAGGCAGAGGGGTGTACGAGAGTTGACTGGTTCGGGTGCGGGTGTGTGTTGGGGTTGACGTCGCCAGAGAATAACAGGACATGTGGGGGAATAGAGGGAGGGACTGGCCAACATTGGAGGATACATACGGTAGGGCAGCGGAGGCGCAACCAGCCATGGGAGGCGGGAGCAGGCGGAGCCGACGGGGTGGTTTGGTTTGGGCGGCTGGAGGAAGAAGAAGACAAGAGATAGAAGATACACGACAGATGTTGGATGTCAATCCTACGACTGGTAGGTAGAATTGTTTGTTGACTGGCTAGTAAGTCGGCACCACCTTGGATAGGCTATTTCCTCGCAGGTCCCAAATGTCAGAATCCAAATTTGTCATGGTCATGCAGCCTTTTCTATGAAAATTTACAACCCATTTGATGTGCTAGTTCGAAATAAGTTTGTGGGTGCTGGTGGGGGCTAATCACTTGGCTTCTGTAATGCACAGTGAGCTCAAGCAGTCGGCGAGAGTGATGTTATTTTCCTTGGTTGGGATTTGTTACAATATTTCACTCTTAATTAAACGAATGGCAAGCCATTTGCCTTGTTTCGAAGAAAATATGTCAGTCACAACTGAGTTGAAAAGGGCAAGAACATCTAACTCCAACTTACAAACTGTACAAAAGCACGAGGGTTAATTGTTCATCAGGTTTACAAAAAAACCAGGTTGAAAAGGGCAACAACATCTAACTCCAGCACTGTTTTCGGTAGTCAGAGTCAAATGGATCAGTCAAGTCCATAGAATGAACATCCTGGGTCATAAAATTTACTAGATTATGACCACAATATGTTGTAAATAGAAGCCCGACAAGTTTAGAAGCTCTTTTGCCCACGTGAAACTCCTTTTTTTGCTCTTTGACATACCCATTCGTCAAAACCATGCTGTTGATAAACTTAAGCCTGATGGACAATAGTAACCTCGCATTCAGCAGGAAGAATGTGACAAATCTAGTGTGTGCATGGTTGGCTACATATCGTTCTAGTGTTATTGTCTTCAATCGAATCTCATGAGAAGTAAGAAAATCCCGATGCTTACAAATCCACCGATTGGTTATAACTTTCTTACCCCGTCCTGTTGCCTAAATAGACATGAAGATTGAAAACAGTTAAGGTCTAAAAAAAGAGTGTCGAAAGAGCAATAGCTGAACGGTTAATTCTAGTACACTATATGCGGGCTTCCAATGTGCGTGAAATTATCACCTTTATATACAACTTCTCCAGACATGGAAAGCATTGCAACAAGCCAATAATCTTGTTCAGATCAAAACTATTCATTTGGATATATAAGATCTTGACAGAATCCTACACCATTGATAGGCCATCCATGGAGAAACTCTTCATTGACCATAGAACATAATATTAGTACAAAATGTGTACTCCAAGATGATATATAACTTATGCGCAGAAATTTAAAATGCAGCTTATGGTTACAAGTGTATATGATAATATAAAGTACCTGAAGAACTATGGAGCCAAACACCATATTGAAATGAGCATAGAGATCATGTATTACACCCAAGGTCTCCAGTCTAGGCGCAGAGAGGACGGTTATTTGCAATGGTGAATAACTAGAATCAAGGATCAACCTTTGAAGTGAAGGGGCATCTTGGATGATGAGCTGCCTTCTGTCAAAATAAATTCCAATTCTTACAAGGTTAGGCGACTTTATTTGGAGACAACCAATTCTAACTGTGAAAACAAGCACCAAGCACTCCAGGGCAGGGCAACTAGAGTGGATGATGCTGTGCAATGAGGCCTCCGATATACGAACCCGCACAAGTGAAAGTTTCTTGAGAAATGGGAGTCGAAGGTTTGTACCAGATTGTCTGGTAGGTAGCACAGCGCAAAGGTGGTGGTGTGGAGAGAGGAAGAAAACTGCGAGATGGACATTAGTGCTGAGGGCACAAGTACATGGCATTCGGTATGTGGTATGTGATTTCCAGGGGAATAGTAGAACTCAAGCAGCTGTAGTTCTGTGAATTCAGGGAATTTCAGCCAGGCGTCCACCGTGTAGGGCATGGTATGCTTGCTCACGTAGCATGAAGGGATGCAGAGGCTTTGAATGGAGCCCTGGTGGGAGGAGATGATGGCTTTGGGGATTTCAAAATCATTGAAGAGAGATAGCTCACGACAGTCGAGATTAAGGGGCACGAAGCGCCATAGAGGGCGCCACCGAATTGAGAGGACTTGGGTGCGGTAGCAATCCTTGGTGGGGAGAAGCGAGATGATCTCCCCAAGGACGGCATTCGGGAGATCACTGATGTGGTCCACCCGAGATTCTACGGGTTCTTGGGATCCGGTGGGGGCGGGGTCGCCGCTTCTCCCCGAGCTGCCAGGTGCGGGATCTACAACTGGCGTCGCCGCTGGCGGGAGCCTCATCTTCTTGGTGCTGGGGTCAGCCGACTCCAGTTTCCTCGAGGGTGTTGCGTCGCGCTCATGGATTTTTGAGCAGAGTAACAAATGACGAGCCTAGTTGTAGTGCGAGTGAAGAAGAAGGGGAGCTAGGGTTTTTCTGTAGTAGTGGGGAAGAAGGGGAGCTGGGGTTTTCTGTAGGAGTGAGGTGAGGAATTTGGGGGTACGAGTGGAGCGAGCTGAAATGAGGTGGGTGGTGTTGGGGAACGTAGCAGAAATTCAAAATTTTCCTACGTGTCACCAAGATCTATCTATGGAGAAACCAGCTACGAGTAGAAGGAGAGTGCATCTACATACCCTTGTAGATCGCTAAGCGGAAGCGTTCAAGTGAACGGGGTTGATGGAGTCGTACTCGTCGTGATTCAGATCACCGATGATCCTAGTGCCGAACGGACGGCACCTCCGCGTTCAACACACGTACAGCTCGACGATGTCTCCCACGCCTTGATCCAGCAAGGAGAGAGGGAGAGGTTGAGGAGGACTCCATCCAGCAGCAGCACAACGGCGTGGTGGTGATGGAGGAGCGTGGCAATCCTGCAGGGCTTCGCCAAGCACCTACGGGAGAGGAGGAGGTGTCACGGGAGGGAGGGAGGCGCCAAGGACTCAGGTATGGATGCCCTCCCTCCCCTCCACTATATATAGGGGCAGGGGAGAGGGGGGAGGCGCAGCCTTGCCCCTTCCTCCAAGAAAGGGGTGCGGCCAAGAGGGGGGGAAGGAGTCCATCCTCCCCAAGGCACCTCGGAGGTGCCTTCCCCCTTGAGGACTCTTCCCTCTAGGGTTCCCTAGGCGCATGGGCCTCTTGGGGCTGGTGCCCTTGGCCCATGTAGGCCAAGGCGCACCCCCTACAGCCCATGTGGCCCCCCGGGGCAGGTGGCCCCACCCGGTGGGCCCCCGGGACCCTTCCGGTGGTCCCGGTACAATACCGATGACCCCGAAACTTGTCCCGATGGCCGAAACAGGACTTCCTATATATAAATCTTTACCTCCGGACCATTCCGGAACTCCTCGTGACGTCCGGGATCTCATTCGGGACTCCGAACAACATTCGGTAACCACATACAAGCTTCCTTTATAACCCTAGCGTCATCGAACCTTAAGTGTGTAGACCCTACGGGTTCGGGAGACATGCAGACATGACCGAGACGTTCTCCGGTCAATAACCAACAGCGGTATCTGGATACCCATGTTGGCTCCCACATGTTCCACGATGATCTCATCGGATGAACCACGATGTCAAGGACTCAATCGATCCCGTATACAATTCCCTTTGTCTAGCGGTATTTTACTTGCCCAAGATTCGATCGTCGGTATACCGATACCTTGTTCAATCTCGTTACCGGCAAGTCTCTTTACTCCTTCCGTAACACATCATCCCGTGATCAACCCCTTGGTCACATTGTGCACATTATGATGATGTCCTACCGAGTGGGCCCAGAGATACCTTTCCGTTTACACGGAGTGACAAATCCCAGTCTCGATCCGCATAAAACAATAGATACTTTCGGAGATACCTGTAGTGCACCTTTATAGTCACCCAGTTACATTGTGACGTTTGATACACCCAAAGCACTCCTACGGTATCCAGTAGTTACACGCTCTCATGGTCAAAGGAAGAGATACTTGACATTGGCAAAGCTCTAGCAAATGAACTACACGATCTTTTGTGCTAGTCTTAGGATTGGGTCTTGTCCATCACATCATTCTCCTAATGATGTGATCCCGTTATCAACGACATCCAATGTCCATAGCCAGGAAACCATGACTATCTGTTGATCACAACGAGCTAGTCAACTAGAGGCTCACTAGGGACATATTGTGGTCTATGTATTCACACGTGTATTACGATTTCCTGATAATACAGTTATAGCATGAATAAAAGACTATTATCATGAACAAAGAAATATAATAATAACACTTTTATTATTGCCTCTAGGGCATATTTCCAACAGTCTCCCACTTGCACTAGAGTCAATAATCTAGTTCACATCACCATGTGATTAACACTGACAGGTCACATCACCATGTGACCAACATCCAAAGAGTTTACTAGTGTCACTAAACTAGTTCACGTCATCATGTGATCAAGACTCAATGAGATCTGGGGTTTGGTCATGTTCTGCTTGTGAGAGAGGTTTTAGTCAACGGGTCTGAACCTTTCAGATCCGTGTGTGCTTTACAAATCTCTATGTCATCTCCTAGATGCAGCTACCACGCTCTATTTGGAGCTATTCCAAATATCTGTTCTACTTTGAGCTATTCTAAATTATTGCTCCATTATATGTATCCGGTCTCTCTACTCAGAGCTATCCGGATAGGTGTTAAGCTTGCATCGACGTAACCTTTACGACGTACTCTTTTACCACCTCCATAATCGAGAAAATTCCTTAGTCCACTAGTTACTAAGGATAACTTTGACCGCTGTCCTGTGATCCATTCATGGATCACTCTTGTACCCCTTGACTGACTCATGGCAAGGCACACTTCAGGTGCGGTACACAGCATAGCATACTGAAGAGCCTACGTCTTAAGCATAGGGGACGACCTTCGTCCTTTCTCTCTATTCTGCCGTGGTCGAGCTTTAAGTCTTAACTTCGTACCTTACAACTCAGGCAAGAACTCCTTCTTTGACTGGTCCATCTTGAACACCTTCAAGATCATGTCAAGGTATGTGCTCATTTGAAAGTACCATTAAGCGTTTTGATCCATCCTCATAGATCTTGATCCTCAATGTTCAAGTAGCTTAATCCAGGTTTTCTATTGAAAAACACCTTTCAAATAACCCTATATGCTTTCTAGAAATTCTACATCATTTCTGATCAACATATACTCATCAGAAATAGTGCTCCCACTCACTTCTTTGGAAATACAAGTTTCTCATAAACTTTGTATAGACCCAAAATCTTTGATCATCTTATCAAAGCGTACATTCCAACTCCGAGATGCCTACTCCAGTCCTTAGAAGGATCGCTGGAGCCAGCATACCTTTTAGCATCCTTAGGATCGACAAAAACTTTCTGATTGTATTACATACAACCTTTCCTCACGAAAACCGGTAAGGAAACTCGTTTTGACATCCATCTGCCAGATTTCATAAATACAGCTAATGCTAACATGAATCCGACGGACTTTAAGCATCGCTACGGATGAGAAAATCTCATCGTAGTCAACTCCTTGAACTTGTGAAAAAAAAACTCTTCGCCACAAGTCGAGCTTCATGGACGGTGACATTACCGTCCACGTTCGTCTTCTTCTTAAAGATCCATTTATCTCAATGGCTTGCCGATCATCGGGCAAGTCCACCAAAGTCCATGCTTTGTTCTGATACATGGATCCTATCTCGGATTTCATGGCTTCTAACCATTTGTTGGAATTTGGGCCCACCGTTGCTTCTCCATAGCTCGTAGGTTCATTGTTGTCTAGCAACATGACCTTCAAGACAGGATTACTGTACCACTCTGAAGTAGTACGTATCCTTGTCACCCTACGAGGTACGGCAGTGACTTGATCCGAAACTTCATGATCATTATCATAAGCTTCTACTTCAATTGGTGTAGGTGCCACATGAACAACTTCCTGTGCCCTGATACACACTGGTTGAAGTGATGGTTCAATAACCATATCAAGTCTCCACCATCCTCCCACTCAACTCTTTTGAGAGAAACCTTTCCTCGAGAAAGGACCCGATTCTAGAAACAATTCATATTGCTTTCGGATCTGAATTAGGAGGTATACCCAACTGTTTTGGGTGTCCTATGAAGATGTATTTTATCCGCTTTGGGTTCGAGCTTAATCCCGAAACTTTTTCACATAAGCGTCGCAGCCCCAAACCTTTAAGAAACGACAACTTAGGTTTCTCTAAACCATAATTCAAACGGTGTCGTCTCAAGGGAATTACGTGGTGCCCTGTTTAAAGTGAATGTGGTTGTCTCTAATGCTTAACCCATGAACTATAGTGGTAATTCGATAAGAGACATCATGGTACGCACCATATCCAATAGGGTGCAACTATGATGTTCGGACACACCATCACACTATGGTGTTCCAGGCGGTATTAATTGCGAAACAATTTCCACAATGTCTTAATTGTGTGCCAAAACTCGTAACTCAGATATTCATCTCTATGATCATATCATAGACATTTTATCCTCTTGTCACAATGATCTTCTACTTCACTCTGAAATTATTTGAACCATTCAATAACTCAGACTTGTGTTTCATCAAGTAAATATTCTCAACATCTACTCGAATCATCTGTGAAGTAAGAACATAACGATATTCACTGCATGCCTCAGCACTCATTGGACTGCACACATCAAAATGTGTTACTTCCAATAAGTTGCTATCTTGTTCCATCTTACTGAAAACGAGGCTTTTCAGTCATCTTGCCCATGTGGTATGATTTGCTTATCTCAAGTGATTCATAATCAAGTGAGTCCAAACGATCCATCTGCATGGAGTTTCTTCATGCGTATACACCAATAGACATGGTTCGCATGTCTCAAACTTTTCTAAAACGAGTGAGTCCAAAGATCCATCAACATGGAGCTTCTTCATGCGTTTTATACCATTATGACTTACATGGCAGTGCCACAAGTAAGTGGTACTATCATTACTATCTTATATCTTTTGGCATGAAAATGTGTATCCCTACGATCAAAATTCAACAAACCATTCCTTTAGGTGCAAGAGCACTTATTCAGGTTTAATACTAATCTTGATAGTAGAGGGAGCGTGCGATGTTAGATCACATCAAACTTGGAAACACTTCCAACATGTATCGTCAGCTCACCTTTAGCTAGTCTCCGTTTTATTCCGTAGCTTTTATTTCGAGTTACTAACACTTAGCAACCGAACCGGTATCTAATACCCTGGTGCTACTAGGAGTACTAGTAAAGTACACATTAACATAATGTATATCCAATATACTTCTATCGACCTTGCCAGCCTTCTCATCTACCAAGTATCTAGGGTAATCTTGCTCCAGTGGTTGTTCCCCTTATTACAGAAGCACTTAGTCTCGGGTTTGGGTTCAACCTCGGGTTTCTTCATTGGTGCAGCAGCTGATTTGCCGTTTCATGAAGTATCCCTTCTTTCCCTTGCCCTTCTTGAAACTAGTGGTTTCATCAACCATCAACAATTGATGCTCCTTCTTGATTTCTACTTTTGCGATGTCAAACAACGCGAATACCTCAAGGATCATCATCTCTATCCTTGATATGTTATAGTTCATCACGAAGCTCTAGCAGCTTGGTGGCAATGACTTTGGGGAAACATCACTATCTCATCTGGAAGATCAACTCCCACTCGATTCAAGTGATTGTTGTACTCAGACAATCTGAGCACAAGCTCAACGATTGAGCTTTTCTCCCTTAGTTTGCAGGCTAAGAAAATCGTCGGAGGTCTTATACCTCTTGACATGGGCACGAGCCTGAAATCCCAATTTCAGCCCTCGAAACATCTCATATGTTCCGCGATGTTTCGAAAAACGTCTTTGGTGCCTCTACTTAAACCATTTAACTGAACTATCACGTAGTTATCAAAACGTGTATGTCCGATGTTCGCAACATCCACAAACGACGTTTGGGGTTCAGCACACTAAGCGGTGCATTAAGGACATAAGTTTTCTACTGTCCTCATAATTGCTACTTTCAACTTTCAACTATATTTTCTCTAGGAACATATCTAAAACAGTAGAACTAAAGCGCGAGCTACGACATAATTTGCAAAAGGTCTTTTGACTATGTTCAAGATAATTAAGTTCATCTTATGAACTCCCACTCAGATAGACATCCCTCTGGTCATCTAAGTGATTACATGATCCGAGTCAACTAGGCCTTGTCCGATCATCACGTGAGACGGACTAGTCATCATCGGTGAACATCTCCATGTTGATCGTATCTGCTATACGACTCATGCTCGACCTTTCGGTCTCCGTGTTCCGAGGCCATGTCTGCACATGCTAGGCTCGTCAAGTTAACCCTAAGTGTTTTCGCTGTGTAAAACTGTCTTACACCCGTTGTATGTGAACATAAGAATCCATCACACCCGATCATCACGTGGTGCTTAGAAGCGACGAACTGTAGCAACGGTGCACAGTTAGGGGAGAACACTTCTTGAAATTTTGTAAGGGATCATCTTATTTACTACCGTCGTCCTAAGTAAACAAGATGCATAAACATAATAAACATCACATGCAATTATATAGTTGTGACATGATATGGCCAATATCATATAGCTCCATTGATCTCCATCTTCGGGGCTCCATGATCATCTTGTCACCGGCATGACACCATGATCTCCATCATCATGATCTCCATCATCGTGTCTTCATGAAGTTGTCACGCCAACGACTACTTCTACTTCTATGACTAATGCGTTTAGCAATAAAGTAAAGTAGTTTACATGGCGTTCTTCAATGACACGCAGGTCATACAAAAAGAAAAGACAACTCCTATGGCTCCTGCCGGTTGTCATACTCATCGACATGCAAGTCGTGAATCCTATTACAAGAACATGATCAATCTCATACATCACATATTATTCACCACATTCTTGTTGGCCATATCACATCACAAATCATACCCTGCAAAAACAAGTTAGACGTCCTCTAATTGTTGTTTGCATGTTTTACGTGGCTGCTATGGGTTTCTAGCAAGAACGTTTCTTACCTACGCAAGACCACAACGTGATATGCCAATTTCTATTTACCCTTCATAAGGACCCTTTTCATCGAATCCGTTCCGACTAAAGTGGGAGAGACTGGCACCCGCTAGCCACCTTATGCACCAAGTGCATGTCAATCGGTGGAACCTGTCTCACGTAAGAGTACGTGTAAGCTCGGTCCGGGCCGCTTCATCCCACAATACCGTCGAAACAAGATTGGACTAGTAACGGTAAGCATATTGAACAACATCAACACCCACAACTACTTTGTGTTCTACTCGTGCAAAGAATCTACGCAATAGACCTAGCTCATGATGCCACTGTTGGGGAACGTAGCAGAAATTCAAAATTTTCCTACGTGTCACCAAGATCTATCTATGGAGAAACCAGCTACGAGTAGAAGGAGAGTGCATCTACATACCCTTGTAGATCGCTAAGCGGAAGCGTTCAAGTGAACGGGGTTGATGGAGTCGTACTCGTCGTGATTCAGATCACCGATGATCCTAGTGCCGAACGGACGGCACCTCCGCGTTCAACACACGTACAGCTCAACGATGTCTCCCACACCTTGATCCAGCAAGGAGAGAGGGAGAGGTTGAGGAAGACTCCATCCAGCAGCAGCACAACGGCGTGGTGGTGATGGAGGAGCGTGGCAATCCTGCAGGGCTTCGCCAAGGACCTACGGGAGAGGAGGAGGTGTCACGGGAGGGAGGGAGGCGCCAAGGGCTCAGGTATGGATGCCCTCCCTCCCCTCCACTATATATAGGGGCAGGGGAGAGGGGGGAGGCGCAGCCTTGCCCCTTCCTCCAAGAAAGGGGTGCGGCCAAGAGGGGGGGAAGGAGTCCATCCTCCCCAAGGCACCTCGGAGGTGCCTTCCCCCTTGAGGACTCTTCCCTCTAGGGTTCCCTAGGCGCATGGGCCTCTTGGGGCTGGTGCCCTTGGCCCATGTAGGCCAAGGCGCACCCCCTACAGCCCATGTGGCCCCCCGGGGCAGGTGGCCCCACCCGGTGGGCCCCCGGGACCCTTCCGGTGGTCCCGGTACAATACCGATGACCCCGAAACTTGTCCCGATGGCCGAAACAGGACTTCATATATATAAATCTTTACCTCCGGACCATTCCGGAACTCCTCGTGACGTCCGGGATCTCATCCAGGAGTCTGAACAACATTCGGTAACCACATACAAGCTTCCTTTATAACCCTAGCATCATCGAACCTTAAGTGTGTAAACCGTATGGGTTCGGGAGACATGCAGACATGACCGAGACGTTCTCCGGTCAATAACCAACAGCGGGATCTGGATACCCATGTTGGCTCCCACATGTTCCAGAATGATCTCATCGGATGAACCACGATGTCAAGGACTCAATCGATCCCGTATACAATTCCCTTTGTCTAGCGGTATTTTACTTGCCCGAGATTCGATCGTCGGTATATCGATACCTTGTTCAATCTCGTTACCGGCAAGTCTCTTTACTCGTTCCGTAACACATCATCCCGTGATCAACCCCTTGGTCACATTGTGCACATTATGATGATGTCCTACCGAGTGGGCCCAGAGATACCTTTCCGTTTACACGGAGTGACAAATCCCAGTCTCGATCCGCATAAAACAATAGATACTTTCGGAGATACCTGTAGTGCACCTTTATAGTCACCCAGTTACGTTGTGACGTTTGATACACCCAAAGCACTCCTACGGTATCCAGGAGTTACACGCTCTCATGGTCAAAAGGAAGATATACTTGACATTGGCAAAGCTCTAGCAAATGAACTACACGATCTTTTGTGCTAGTCTTAGGATTGGGTCTTGTCCATCACATCATTCTCCTAATGATGTGATCCCGTTATCAACGACATCCAATGTCCATAGCCAGGAAACCATGACTATCTGTTGATCACAACGAGCTAGTCAACTAGAGGCTCACTAGGGACATATTGTGGTCTATGTATTCACACGTGTATTACGATTTCCTGATAATACAGTTATAGCATGAATAAAAGACTATTATCATGAACAAAGAAATATAATAATAACACTTTTATTATTGCCTCTAGGGCATATTTCCAACTGGTGGGAGCGAGGAGGAAGAAGAGCACCCAGGTTTTTTTGGGGGGCGGTGTGCTGGGTGTGGGTAGCGCCTCTCATTTAGTAAATATATGGGCTTTTGAATTGATTTTACTATTTACTAGTGTGGATGGGCTGTTTTGTCTTGGGCCCAGAGGAACAATTACTACTAGTACAATGGAGACACTCTATAGCTACCCAGAAAAACAATTACTACTAGTACAGTGGATACAATACTGCTTCTGGCTCCTCCTAGGTCAATGAAACGTCTCCCTCTACTGAATGCCGTTATACTTTTGTTCATCGACATGCGGGCCATGCAGCGCGCGGTCCCAAATGTCATCCACCAAATTAGAAGACATTATGTAGGCGAAGAGTCACCCTGTTCGTTGTGCGGCAGTAACGAGCCGTCGTATCACAAAACCCCACCCCCCGCAGTCTAAGTTTGACGGACGAAGCAACCATCATTTCACTATTCGCTGAATCCCCTTCTCCCTCACCGTCTTCAAGAAAGGCAACACTCGCATCTGCCACTGTTCTTCTCTCCCAACGAAGGGAAGGTAAGCGGATCCGTGATGTTGGTATATTTTCATTCAGAGAAGAAAAGAACTTTAGCAAAGTAGTAACCGATCCTCACTCTTTTTTTTGTTTCATTGTCATTGCGATTGTGTTTTCCTTTCAGTGGTCTCCTAGTATTCGTCAGTTTCATGATGGACCAAGGAGAACCAGACAAAGATCTGCCGATATTGGAGCAGACGCAGGAGGCTGATCCCCACGAGACAAAGAGCTCCAAGAAGATGGAGGCAGCCACCGAGCCGACCCCAGATACGCTCACGACCACTACTGAGATGGTCAATGCCCCGTTTGAGGTTACATCCCCTGTGGCACTGCAGGAGCAGTTTCCCCCCTTCGAGGATGTGTCCCCCCACGCTGAGCTGCCCAAAGTGATTTTCTTCTTTGCAGATCTCGATTGTGGTTTTTCATCTAAGTATGTGGTGATGAATAATGCAAAATTTTATTAGCTTCGATGCCATGCTATAAATAGTGGTTTAAATAACTTGTGTTTCTTATACTGGAAAGTAATTCAGAATTTGTTTCTTTTTCAATTAGAGCCCTGATGCAGACAAGGATTGTGTGGTTGTACATGTCACTCGCTATGAGGCGGATGACCTGAATATAGGCACTGGGAAAACAGAGTTCTTAGGGTGTTGGATCCTGGAAGCCATTTGCGGTTATACCAATGAAGAGTTGTATTCTAGCCTCAATGTTGTCAGGCGTGTTGTCCAGGGTGTACTTAAGCACAAGAAGTTCAAAGCTACTCCTTCGTTTGTGAGGCATACTGTTCTTGTCAAGCTTACGCATGAAGATGACATGGCATGCCTCCACAAACAAGTTTACCAGTGGCAAGGCCACAAGGTTGTCTTCATGAAGGTTCACAGGATTGAGATGCTGCGGGACGTCCTCGATGATGTTCATGGCAAGGTCCATCTTGTGTCTAGCCCAAATTAGATCGAGGCATGAAATATTTTCCCCAGCTAGTGTTTAATAGTAGTTTGGATTGTGTCTAATTATCCGAAGCTTGCCTGTTATTGAGCTCTCTGGGGCCAGTACTCTGTTTGAATCCGTCTATGGGAACTGCTGCTACTTTTGTGTGCCTGTGAATGATGTGAGAACCATCATAATTGTTGCAGAAACAGATGCATCCTCACTAGTTTTTTCATGAATATGGCATGGTAAGACATAAGTTGTCACGATTTATCATACGAGCAGTGTTTTTTGATGAAATAGAGCACTCGTTCGAGAACTGTGCACTGACGTATACATAAGTACTTGTAAACACTGTTGGTGCTACCCCACTTGTAAGCAGTTGTGCAAAACACGGCACATTGGCTCAGCTCGCTTCAACACTAGGCTATCGACCAGCTAACAATCAACAATCTGCTGTGTGACATATAAGCAACTATGTATCTTGTTACAGTGGTTCATGCAGTTAACTAAGGCCACAATGTAAATTCCAAATGTTCACACGCTAGTCCAGCGCTCATGTGGAACACTCACATTAAACTCGTCTTCATAAAAAACTTGAAAAGCATAAGTTAAGCAATTTTATACATCTTAATGATTCATAGAACATAACAAACATATACTAGTTCACAGCAAAACACAAAGTTGTGAGAAGGTTTACAAATCAGGAAAAAACAAGCAAGGCTTGTCTGAGCAAAGGGCCTCCCGGTAGGCTTAAATTTCCTGGACTTCACTCTGGTTTTTTCTTGTTGCCACCATCCAGGGTTAGGTTCTCTCATTCCAGAATAACCAATTACAATTGTGGTCTTAGCTGAAATGCTGAACTGAACAATACAGTGTACTGACTAGGTGAAATTCTTGTGCATTCCACTAAATTTAAGCACCGCTATTTGCAGAAATAAGCAGACCACAATGCCTCTTGTCCGCGCACCTGTCCAAAAAACTGTCGTGCAACCATGCCACCTAGTCCTTGTTCCATGGATGAACTGGTAGAAAGTGCATTCTGGACTAGGATGCAGTTGTTTTCGCTCGTCCCTACACTGCAATCAGGAAGTAAAACATACGAATCAACTTCTTTTAAATTGCGTTGGTCATTCTACCTAGTAACTACCAATGTAGGAATACTTGGAAGACGGGTGGTTAGACGACGACAACGAGGGATACCCATCTCATTTTGCACAGTTCTACTAAAACTGAGGTGTATGCTTTTGATTGCGCGGATAGAAACGATACAGAGACAGACATCCCGAAACGATATGGAGACAGACATCCCTGTTTGCGCAAATATGAAATATGGTTATTTAAACAGTGACGGATATTTGCAGTGGCGTATAATTAACAACAACATCTATTGTGTTATAATTGGCACTAGATTGACAGTATGAAGTGTCCTTAAGTAAGTAGCATCACATCACATCAGCACTGCCACTAGATTAACATGCAGAACAATAGCATTAGTATTACTGTCATGCGAGTAGCACATGGTTAGTAAATGTGCAATCAAATTTGTGCAGTTCCACTGGGATGAAGCAATGTTAGCGGTGTGAGATTTAAGTGAAACTGCAAAAACACAATTCATGGGAAATAAAGCAAGTCGGAAGCACTTCATAAAATGGTGGTGGCATTGCTTCAATTTATCGACGACACTAGGCCATTACTTATAGTGACATTAGGTGGCATTGCTTAATGCTTCATGTGATTTTACATTAACGGTAGCGATATGGGCGTAGGGACAGCAGGGGCATAAAGTGGTGAGGCAGATGTGGCTGCCGAGAGCGGCAAACACTCAGGTAGCATACCTGCATTTGTCCTAGTTTTTTATCTCCTCGGTGACATTTTCCTATGTGAGCACTGGAAATCTAGACCTGCTCATTCTCATTTGCGTTGTCCCCCAACACCCGTCACTTTCTTTCCTTTTTCAACCAAGAGATAGGTCCACTTCCCCCCACCCTTCGCCATCCACCATGCTTTCTTCGTCTTTTCAACCAAGAGACTGGTTGGGTAGCTAGTATCTACTACTTTCCCCCGTTTCCTCTTAGAACCAAGTCCTAGATTCATGCTACAGCTTTCCCACTTTCTTCCCTGTTTGAACCAACTCTTAGAGTCGACTGTATGAACTAGCTTTACCTCTAATAATAGTAAAAGTCTAGGTGGATTTGGAACAGCGTACGGAAGTAGAAAAAGATCCACACGAAGGGAGCTGGGGCAGTAGAGCAAGGCAGGTTTCGAAGGAATATATACTGGAGGGTCATTGGCATGTGGCAAAGACGGCATCGGGTGGCCGCATCTTGGCCACAATACCGTAGGGAGGAAGAAGGTGTCGGAGTCCCTCCTGAGCCGGCGCTCTCTCAGAGATAACGACACGGCCGCTGATCAGGACGTGTGGAAGTTGTTGGTCTCCTCCCTCACCGCCGACGACAGCGTGAACGATGGACCTACACCCCTGCCCCGGTCGAGGTTGTCCGGCCGGATTTGTGACCAGCCGTGAGCTGAGAGAGAGTGTGGCCACCTATGTCTTGCTTAGATCTGGAGAGCATGACAGAGTGAATGAGAGGAACCCTAGTAAAGCAAGCACTAAGGCTCCTTCTTATATATATAGTGGAGTGATTTTGTTGTACTAGCTTCAAAAAAATGCGCTCCTATGTGTACCCACGAGTGGGTGTGAGAGAACTAGTGCATGCATGCACCGCTTCTATTCGTGAGGGTACAATATACTATGCCCAAAGAACGTTCGTCGCAAGAGTAATAGTATAAGTGTGTGACGTGTGAGCTAAAATAAAATGTGCGCGACATCTTTTGTTTTTTAGAAGTTATGAGGGTAGGGTGTGAAGAGCACATATGTGCGTGGTGTCTACCTGCAGATAGATGGTGGATGTGAGAGGACTCAGGAGAGTCGTGACTCGTGAGGGTGTGTGTGCGTGAGAGAGAGGGGGGCACGTATCAATGCAATGCATGTGTCCGTAAATCATTATCCGACAAACGTTCGCCACAAGCCTTTTCCTGACGAACACTGTAAGAACCGTTAGATCGGCATCCGACAGTGTCAGTTTTGCCATGTCATTTAACAGAACAACCACTCCTCCTACACACAAATCTTCCACATGAGTGTTAGCAACTGCCGTATGCTCCCTCCGTTCCAAAATGCAGTGCATATAGCTTTATTGAAAATTCAAACCTCGCAAACTTTTACCGATTTTTTGTGTACCAAATTGCACATGTAGAATACCCTGTATATATCATTTCATTCATCTTCGAGAGGTAACTGTAAAGATGGGGGAGGAGTCTACAAAGAAAGACCATCGTATCACCCGCAACAATTTCAACCATCCTTTAGTGTCGAGGAATATCATAGGAACTCTATATGATATGATTTTTATAGGATTTTTTCCTTTAGAGCCAATTGGTTCATAGGAATAGATTCATATACTCCACATTTCAAAGGAAATAAACATGATATCATTTCTATAGCTTTAGAGCCACTTGGTTCATATGAATGGATTCCTATACTCCCTTAATTTCAAAGGAAAATAAACATTAGCGTATATTCAATAGAAAAGTTCCTATGATATGAACCAAATTACATCTCTTTTCTAATCCCTCATCATAGGAATTGAGATACATGTCATCTCTAGATTTAATAGAAAAGTTCCTATGATGTGAACCAAATGACATCGCTTTTCCAATCCCTACTCATAGGAATTGAGATACTCCATGTCATCTCTTTCCCTACAACTTCCATGTATACATCTTCTATTCCTAAATAGCTAGTGCAATCCACTAGTAGCTTTTTTCCAAGACATGCAACTATGGCACAGGAACTATATAGTGTGCCAATAACTTTGAAAGATGGTCGTTAGATGAAGCTAATCTGACAGTGCAGAGATGGCAAATCCGAGCACTACTAGCCATTGGATATCATCAACATTCCACCAGATCTGCCACATGTACAATTTAGAAGACTCCATGGTTGAACTTAAGCATAATGCACAAACCTCAAAACACAAGCACTTCTCCTTTGTTCTAAAATCTTCTGTATCATAATTGAATTTGTTTCTAAATGAATTGCCATTATTTGTTTTTTACTTTATGCTTTACAATGCACAACCCCATGAATCTTAACATTTTTATAAAACTAATTGATTTTGAATGAGATGAACTATAAGAACTAAACGAACATCTACATCATGCATATATGACTCAAAGCTTTACATGCTATAGTGTGTATTTATTCATAATTTGGTTTCGAAATCTCATGCATTCAATGCATGTGTACCTTACTAGTTTTGAGTAGAGTAGCAAATTTCATGCGACCCTGGGAATATCAAAATGCAGGGCCCATGCATCATTGCCTTTCAGTCGAACCTACGTCCATAATTTTTTGTACGTACTATATCTCCACTGGTCCCTGAACCAAAAATGCCGCGTCGTTCCCGTAAAACCAAGCGGCCCACACATATTTAAGGCGTTGACTCGAACTCAATCCCTCTCCCGTTTACTACGACATGGCCCCGCACACTGTAGTACTCCTACAAACCCTACCGCCGCACTCATCATCGGTTTTCTTCAAGAGGACGAGGGAGAAGCCGATTTGTAGTGGAGGCGCTTTAAAAAAAGGATCTGTAGTGGAGACCCCTACCCTAGGGTGCCCTAGGTAGCTGCCGCACGCATCATTGTTTTCTCTTTTCTTTATGCTCTTGTGCCCTAGAGTGAAATGATGGTTGCTTCGTCCGTCCAACTTAATGCGGGAAAGGTGGGGCTTTGTGATTTGACCCCTCATCGCTCATTTTCTACTACTGCGGCGCTACGACCGGGGTGCCTCCAATTCCAACCGCTGTTCCGAACTGTAATTTGGTGCATCACACGTGGAACAATACGGTGGATGAGCCACATGTCGGCCAAAGGAGTCCTGTTAAGTGTGTTGCCATTTCGTGTGCGGACTTACTCTACTTGAGTTGCTACGCCAACACGACAGGAGCAGCCTACCACTTGGTTTTGTTCCTTGGTGAATCCCGACTATGTTGATCTAAAAGGATCCATGCTGAACAACCCTCTCCGTCTCGTTTTTTAGGCGTCTCGGTTTATAGGGCGTGCACGTAGTTCTAGGTCATCCATTTGACTAACTAAATATGAGTTACTATGTCACAAAAAGTATATCATTGGATTCTTAAGCGGATGTAGTTGTATTTAAAAGTCGAGGGCGAGGCTTTTCCAGTGCGGTAGGCGGGGCAGTTCCACCTAGTCGGTTCGACAGAGATGCGAGAAGATGAGGGAGTAGGCTGCTGCAAACGTAGGGTTGTGTGATTTGACAACGAGTTACTGCTGGACAGTTGGGGCCCCATGATTTGACTTGCCATTATCATTTTAACTGCGGCGCTACGACCGGCGTGAGTCTCCCGATTCCTGACCACCTCCATACAGGTGCCTCTCCCAATGCTCCACCATGTAGTAGAGGCTAGCTCTTGCATGAGAGCCAACTTCTCCACCTTTTCCTTGCCTCTTTCCTCCACATATGCAAAAATGCCATGTAAAGCGGGCTTATAGCCCACTAAAGTACTTACTTGCTCCTACAGGTGCTAAGCTTGCCACATAGGCATAAAGTCTGATGTGGCAAGTTAATTAAGAAGAGAGAGACTAGTTTGGTGACCCAAGGAAGAAACGGTGCTAAGCGCGTGTACCTAGGAGAAAAGACAATTTTGAGTCTATAGCTAATTAAATGAAGCAAACTTAGCAACAAAAAACTAATAAGCACCTATGCATTGGGGACTTGATTGCTAAGCCATTTAATGCCCTTAGCACCTCATCTAAGCACCATTTCATTGGAAGAGGTCACTCCTTGGCAAATGCAATAAATACTACTCCCTCTTTCCCATAATATAAGAATGTTTTTGGCACTACACTAGTGTCAAAAACATTCTTATATTATGGGACGGAGGGAGTACGGAGAAAGAGATAGAGAGAAGTAAAAAAAATACACTTATAGCCAACCTTATAGCTAACCTTGTTGTAGTATGAGTGACTAAGTGATGACTATGTATGACATGCCAACATCAGATAGCCTAACGCATCGTGTTAAGTCTCCAAGGGCGCGACCGCGCGAGTGACGCGACGGTCGTGGTAGGCGCGACCATGATACGGGCTGCTGGCAGCCCTTGGATCTGAGATCGAACAGTCGCATGCTAAGTTGCTGAAAATTTGCAGAATAACCCTCCAGGATAGGATATTCACCCATAGGTCTAGAATCATGCCATGCAACCGTTCGATCTCAGATCCAAGGGCTCTCGGAAGCCCGTATCATGGGAGAATGGAAAGCCACTACCCTACCGTTCGCACGCTGGCAGTTCGCTCCTACTCGTTCCCGCACGTCCTTTAATATTACGGCGGTTCGCTCCTAGTCATCCCGTCCTTTCACATTACGACAGTTCCACTAATCCTAACCCTCCTCCCAAATCCATGGCATCCCAAATCTCCATGATCGGCGGTGAGTACAAGGTTAGAACCATCACTGGCGATGAGTTCGACGTCATCTACACCCGTTCTTCCGCGACGGTGAAAGGATGCCTTGCTCGCTTCAGACGCATGTTCCAAAACTCAAATGATGAGTGGTTCGCTGGGCTAGATGTTGAGTACACCACAGTCCTGGGATGAGAGGATCTAAAGAAGGAAGAGAGGAAGAAGCCCGCTGTGATCCAGGTTTGCGTGCATGACTTATGCTTGGTCTACCACATATGCCATGCCGATGTTGAATGCCAGGATTTTAAGAACTTCCTCAAGAGCGACCTAGTCAAAATTCGTTACTGTAGACTTTACGAACGACAAAAAAGTCCTGGGTCAGATAGGCCTCATTGTAGGCAACCCCTTCAACCTCCAGAAGAATCGGCTGCTTCCCTCCAATGGTCAGCCTTCAATGCTGACCCTGGCAGGAGCCATGGTTCATCCTTCGTACGGTAAACTGGAGAAACCTCATTACACGTTTCATCGTCATGCATGGCAGCGGAATGTACTAGATATAGACCACATCCACTACGCTGCAATGGATGTCTACCTTTGTTTCAATATCTACAAGGGTTGGATGAAGAGCAAGAGCCAAGTGTGCGGTTCAAGCAAAGAAGTATCAACCAAGAGGAAGAGGGACAAGGACGAAGTCGAGGACGTGGACGAGGACTCCGAGTAAGGTGGCAGTGTCGTTGCTCATGGTGGTTCTAATGCAGTGTCTACTGGATTAGTTGCATAGTCTAATTTCAGGTGTGCTTAGTTTAATTTGAGGGGTGTGTTGTGCTGAGCCCCCAACAGAACTATGTTATGTTTCTTCTCGTTACTTTAACTCTTCAGTACATACATACTAGTATTTCTTTAATAGAATTTAGCACCCCATTTAAGCACGTACTAGCTTTTTTAATAGTACTATATGCATAATTTGGCGACGAGCGCTCTCTATATGTAGCACCTTTTTTTTAATTTCAATTTTTGCTCCATGGCGCAATCCATCGATACTACTACTGTACAAAAGTATACATTTTTTAAAAGGCTAGAGTACTGTTCATCGCATATATAGCCAGTTAAATTCTCAACCTAGAATGACGTGCATGCCATGTAAACCGATACGAAGGAAGTATAGTAAAAATGAGGTGATTCTACCGAGCGATCGGCGGGGGAGCATGGCCTGTCATGCGGTCCCACGTGTCATGATGTACCAAGGCAATGCGCGTGTCCCTCTTGAGGCAGAAGCAATACTACGTGGTTTGAGATGATGGCGAACCAAAGTGTGAAATAATGGTTGCTTCGTCCGTCTGGGAAGGTGCGGCATTGTGATTTGACGTCTCATTGCTCATTACTACTACTGGGGCAGTACTGTTGGGGAACGTAGCAGAAATTCAAAATTTTCCTACGTGTCACCAAGATCTATCTATGGAGAAACCAGCAACGAGGGGAAGGAGAGTGCATCTACATACCCTTGTAGATCGCTAAGCGGAAGCGTTCAAGAGAACGGGGTTGAAGGAGTCGTACTCGTCGTGATCCAAATCACCGGAGATCCTAGTGCCGAACGGACGGCACCTCCGCGTTCAACACACGTACAGCCCGGTGATGTCTCCCACACCTTGATCCAGCAAGGAGAGAGGGAGAGGTTGAGGAAGACTCCGTCCAGCAGCAGCACAACAGCGTGGTGGTGGTGGAGGAGCATGGCAATCCTGCAGGGCTTCGCCAAGCACCGCGGGAGAGGAGAAGGGAGAGAGGTAGGGCTGCGCCAGGGAGAGGTCAAAACTCATGTCTTGGCAGCCCTCAAGACCTCAACTATATATAGGGGAGAGGGAGGGGGTGCGCCCCCTCTAGGGTTTCCACCCCAAGGGGTGCGGCAGCCCCAATCCCATCTAAGGGTGGCGGCCAAGGGGGGGGGGAGAGGGGAAACTTGCCCCCCAAGTTAGGTGGAAGCACCCCCTCCCCAAAGCCTAGGCGCCTTGGGCCCTTGTGGGGGGGGGGGCGCACCAGCCCACCTGGGGCTGGTCCCCTCCCACACTTGGCCCATGCAGCCCTCCGGGGCCGGGGGCCCCACTTGGTGGACCCCCGGGACCCTCCCGGTGGTCCCGGTACGTTACCGATAAAGCCCGAAACTTTTCCGGTGACCAAAACAGGACTTCCCATATATAAATCTTTACCTCCGGACCATTCCGGAACTCCTCGTGACGTCCGGGATCTCATCCGGGACTCCTAACAACATTCGGTAACCACATACAAACTTCCTTTATAACCCTAGCGTCATTGAACCTTAAGTGTGTAGACCCTACGGGTTCGGGAACCATGAAGACATGACCGTGACGTTCTCCGGTCAATAACCAACAGCGGGATCTGGATACCCATGTTGGCTCCCACATGTTTCATGATGATCTCATCGGATGAACCACGATGTCAAGGACTCAATCGATCCCGTATACAATTCCCTTTGTCTAACGGTATTGTACTTGCCCGAGATTCGATCGTCGGTATACCGATACCTTGTTCAATCTCGTTACCGGCAAGTCTCTTTACTCGTTCCGTAACACATCATCCCGTGATCAACCCCTTGGTCACATTGTGCACATTATGATGATGTCCTACCGAGTGGGCCCAGAGATACCTCTCCGTTTACATGGAGTGAAAAATCCCAGTCTCGATTCGTGCCAACCCAACAGACACTTTCAGAGATACCTGTAGTGCACCTTTATAGCCACCCAGTTACGTTGTGACGTTTGGTACACCCAAAGCATTCCTACGGTATCCAGGAGTTGCACAATCTCATGGTCTAAGGAAACGATACTTGACATTAGAAAAGCTTTAGCATACGAACTACGATCTTTGTGCTAGGCTTAGGATTGGGTCTTGTCCATCACATCATTCTTCTAATGATGTGATCCCGTTATCAATGACATCCAATGTCCATGGTCAGGAAACCGTAACCATCTATTGATCAACGATCTAGTCAACTAGAGGCTTAGCAGGGACATGGTGTTGTCTATGTATCCACACATGTATCTGAGTTTCCTATCAATACAATTATAGCATGGATAATAAACGATTATCATGAACAAGGAAATATAATAATAACTAATTTATTATTGCCTCTAGGGCATATTTCCAACAGTCTCCCACTTGCACTAGAGTCAATAATCTAGTTCACATAGCCATGTGATTAACACTCACACGTCACATCGCCATGTGACCAACATCCAAAGAGTTTACTAGTGTCATTAAACTAGTTCACATCATTATGTGATTAAGACTCAATGAGTTCTAGGGTTTGATCATGTTTTTCTTGTGAGAGAAGTTTTAGTCAACGGGTCTGCAACATTCAGATCCGTATGTACTTCGCAAATCTCTATGTCATATTGTAAATGCTGCTTCCACGCTCCACTTGGAGCTTTTCCAAATGGTCGCTCCACTATACGTATCCGGTTTGCTACTCAGAGTCATTCAGATAGGTGTTAAAGCTTGCATTGTCGTAACCCTTTACGACGAACTCTTTATCACCTCCATAATCGAGAAACAAATCCTTATTCCTCTAAGGATAATTTTGACCGCTATCTGGTGATCCACTCTGATCACCTTTGTACCCTCTTGCCAGACATGTGGCAAGGCACACATCAGGTGCGGTACTTAGCATAGCATACTGTAGAGCCTACGTCTAAAGCATAGGGGACAACCTTCGTCCTTTCTCTCTTTTCTGCCGTGGTCGAGCTTTAAGTCTTAACTTCATACCTTACATCTCAGGCAAGAACTCCTTCTTTGACTGATCCATCTTGAACACCTTCAAGATCATGTCAAGGTACATGCTCATTTGAAAGTATTATTAAGCATTTTGATCTATCCTTATAGATCTTGATGCTCAATGTTCAAGTAGCTTAATCCAGGTTTTCCATTGAAAAACACTTTTCAAATAACCCTATATGCTTTCCAGAAATTCTACATCATTTCTGATCCACAATATGTCAACAACATATACTCATCAGAAATTCTATAGTGCTTCCACTCACTTCTTTGGAAATACAAGTTTCTCATAAACTTTGTATAAACCTAAAATCTTTGATCATCTTATCAAAGTGCATATTCCAACTCCGAGATGCTTACTCAGTCCATGGAAGGATCGCTGGACCTAGCATACCTTTTAGCATCCTTAGGATTGACAAAACCTTTCTGATTGTATCACATACAACCTTTCCTTACGAAAACTGGCAAGGAAACTCGTTTTGACATCCATTTGCCAGATTTCATAAATGCAGCTTATGCTAACATGATTCCGACGGACTTAAGCATCGCTACAGATGAGAAAATCTCATCGTAGTCAACTCCTTGAACTTGTGAAAAACTCTTCGCCACAAGTCGAGCTTCATAGACGGTGACATTACCGTCCACGTCCGTCTTCCTCTTAAAAATCCATTTATCTCAATGGCTTGCCGATCATCGGGCAAGTCCACCAAAGTCCATGCTTTGTTCTGATACATGGATCCTATCTCGGATTTCATGGCTTCTAACCATTTGTCAGAATTTGGGCCCACCATCGCTTCTCCATAGCTCGTAGGTTCATTGTTGTCTAGCAACATGACCTTCAAGACAGGATCACCGTACCACTCTGAAGCAATACGCGTCCTTGTCGTCCTACGAGGTTTGGCAGTGACTTGATCCGAAGCTTCATGATCACTATCATAAGCTTCCACATCAATTGGTGTAGGTGCCACATGAACAACTTCCTGTGCCCTGCTACACACTAGTTGTAGTGACGGTTCAATAACCATATCAAGTCTCCACCATCTTCCCACTCAACTTTTTGAGACAAACTTTTCCTCGAGAAAGGAACCGATTCAAGAAACAATCCCTATTGCTTTTGGATCTGAATTAGGAGGTATACCCAACTGTTTTGGGTGTCCTATGAAGATGCATTTTATCCGCTTTGGGTTCGAGCTTATCAACCTGAAACTTTTTCACATAAGCGCCACAGCCCCAAACTTTTAAGAAACGACAACTTAGGTTTCTCCAAATCATAGTTCAAACGGTGTCGTCTCAACAGAATTATGTGGTGCCCTATAAAGTGAGTGCGGTTGTCTCTAATGCCTAACCCATGAACGATAGTGGTAATTCGATAAGAGACATCATGGTATGCACCATATACAATAGGGTGCAACTATGATGTTCGGACACACCATCACACTATGGTGTTCCAGGTGGTATTGGTTGTGAAACAATCTCCACAATGTCTTAATTGTGTGCCAAACTCGTAACTCAGATACTCATCTCTATGATCATATCATAGACATTTTATCCTCTTGTCACAATGATCTTCAACTTCACTCTGAAATTACTTGAACCATTCAATAATTCAGACTTGTGTTTCATCAAGTAAATATACTCAACATCTATTCGAATCATCTGTGAAGTAAGAACATAACGCTATTCACTACATGCCTTAGCACTCATTGGACTGCACACATCAAAATGTGTTACTTCCAACAAGTTTCTTTCTTGTTCCATTTTACTAAAAACGAGGCTTTCAGTCATCTTGCCCATGTGGTATGATTTGCATGTCTCAAGTGATTCAAAATCAAGAGAGTCCAAACGATCCATCTGCATGGAGTTTCTTCATGCGTATACACCAATAGACATGGTTCGCATGTCTCAAACTTTTCAAAAACGAGTGAGTCCAAAGATCCATCAACATGGAGCTTCTTCATGCGTTTTATACCAATATGACTTACATGGCAGTGCCACAAGTAAGTGGTACTAGCATTACTATCTTATATCTTTTGGCATGAAAATGTGTATCACTACGATCGAGATTCAATAAACCATTCCTTTAGGTGCAAGACCATTGAAGGTATTATTCAAATAAATAGAGTAACCATTATTCTCCTTAAATGAATAACCGTATTGCGATAGACATAATCCAATCATGTCTATGCTCAACGCAAACACCAAATGACAATTATTCAGGTTTAATACTAATCTTGATGGTAGAGGGAGCGTGCGATGTTTGATCACATCAAACTTGGAAACACTTCCAACACATATCGTCAGCTCACCTTTAGCTAGTCTCCGTTTATTCCGTAGCTCTTTTATTTCGAGTTACTAACACTTAGCAACCGAACCGATATCTTAATACCCTGGTGCTACTAGGAGTACTAGTAAAGTACACATTAACACAATGTATATCCAATATACTTCTATCGACCTTGCCAGCCTTCTCATCTACCAAGTATCTAGGGTAATGCTGCTCCAGTGGCTGTTCCCTTTATTACAGAAGCACTTAGTCTCGGGTTTGGGTTCAACCTTGGGTTTCTTCACTAGAGCAACAGCTGATTTGTCGTTGCATGAAGTATCCCTTCTAGCCCTTGCCCTTCTTGAAACTAGTGGTTTCACCAACCATCAACAATTGATGCTCCTTCTTGATTTCTAGTTTCGCGGTGTCAAACATCGCGAATACCTCAAGGATCATCATATGTATCCCTGATATGTTATAGTTCATCACGAAGCTCTAGCAGCTTGGTGGCAATGACTTTGGAGAAACATCACTATCTCATCTGGAAGATCAACTCCCACTCGATTCAAGTGATTGTTGCACTCAGACAATTTGAGCACACGCTCATCGATTGAGCTTTCTCCCTTAGTTTGCAGGCTAAGAAAATCGTCGGAGGTCTCATACCTCTTGACGTGGGCACGAGCCTGAAATCCCAATTTTAGCCCTCGAAACATCTCATATGTTCCACGAAGTTTCGAAAACGTCTTTGGTGCCTCTACTCTAAACCATTTAACTGAACTATCACGTAGTTATCAAAACGTGTATGTCCGATGTTCGCAACATCCACAGACGATGTTTGGGGTTCTGCACACTGAGCGGTGCATTAAGGACATAAGCTTTCTACTGTCCGCATAATCGCTACTGTCAACTTTCAACTATATTTTCTCTAGGAACATATCTAAACAATGGAACTAAAGCGTGAGCTTACAACATAATTTGCAAAGATCTTTTGACTATGTTCAGGATAATTAAGTTCATCTTATGAACTCCCACTCAGATAGACATCCCTCTAGTCATCTAAGTGATTACATGATCCGAGTCAACTAGGCCGTGTCCGATCATCACATGAGACGGACTAGTCATCATAGGTGAACATCTTCATGTTGATCGTATCCTCCATACGACTCATGCTCGACCTTTCGGTCTCTTGTGTTCCGAGGCCATGTCTGTACATGCTAGGCTCGTCAAGTTAACCTAAGTGTTTCGCGTGTGTAAATCTGGCTTACACCCGTTGTATGTGAACGTAAGAATCTATCACACCCGATCATCACGTGGTGCTTCGAAACGATGAACTTTCGCAATGGTGCACAGTTAGGGGGAACACTTTCTTGAAATTTTAATGAGGGATCATCTTATTTACTACCGTCGTTCTAAGCAAATAAGATGCATAAACATGATAAACATCACATGCAATCAAATAGTGACATGATATGGCCAATATCATTTTGCTCCTTTTGATCTCCATCTTCGGGGCTCCATGATCATCATCGTCACCGGCATGACACCATGATCTCCATCATCGTGTCTCCATGAAGTTGTCTCGCCAACTTATTACTTCTACTACTATGGCTACTGGTTAGCAATAAAGTAAAGTAGTTACATGGCATTGTTCAATGACACGCAGGTCATACAATAAATAAAGACAACTCCTATGGCTCCTGCCGGTTGTCATACTCATCGACATGCAAGTCGTGATTCCTATTACAAGAACATGATCAATCTCATACATCACATATCATTCATCACATTCTTCTTGGCCATATCACATCACATAGCATACCCTGCAAAAACAAGTTAGACGTCCTCTAATTGTTGTTTGCATGTTTTACGTGGCTGCTATGGGTTTCTAGCAAGAACGTTTCTTACCTACGCAAAACCACAACGTGATATGCCAATTGCTATTTACCCTTCATAAGGACCCTTTTCATCGAATCCGTTCCGACTAAAGTGGGAGAGACTGGCACCCGCTAGCCACCTTATGCACCAAGTGCATGTCAGTCGGTGGAACCTGTCTCACGTAAGTGTACGTGTAAGGTCGGTCCGGGCCGCTTCATCCCACAATACCGTCGAAACAAGATTGGACTAGTAACGGTAAGCATATTGAACAAAATCAACGCCCACAACTACTTTGTGTTCTACTCGTGCAAAGAATCTACGCAATAGACCTAGCTCATGATGCCACTTTGGGGAACGTAGCAGAAATTCAAAATTTTCCTACGTGTCACCAAGATCTATCTATGGAGAAACCAACAACGAGGGGAAGGAGAGTGCATCTACATACCCTTGTAGATCGCTAAGCGGAAGCGTTCAAGAGAACGGGGTTCAAGGAGTCGTAGTCGTCGTGATCCAAATCACCGGAGATCCTAGTGCCGAACGGACGGCACCTCCGCGTTCAACACATGTACAGCCCGGTCACGTCTCCCACGCCTTGATCTAGCAAGGAGAGAGGGAGAGGTTGAGGAAGACTCCGTCCAACAGCAGCACAACGGCGTGGTGGTGGTGGAGGAGCGTGGGAATCCTGCAGGGCTTCGCCAAGCACCGCGGGAGAGGAGAAGGGAGAGAGGTAGGGCTGCGCCAGGGAGAGGTCAAAACTCATGTCTTGGCAGCCCTCAAGACCTCAACTATATATAGGGGAGAGGGAGGGGGTGCGCCCCCTCTAGGTTTTCCACCCCAAGGGGTGCGGAAGCCCCAATCCCATCTAAGGGTGGCGGCCAAGGGGGGGAGAGGGGAAACTTGCCCCCAAGTTAGGTGGAAGCACCCCCTCCCCAAACCCTAGGCGCCTTGGGCCCTTGTGGGGGGGGCGCACCAGCCCACCTGGGGCTGGTCCCCTCCCACACTTGGCCCATGCAGCCCTCTGGGGTCGGTGGCCCCACTTGGTGGACCCCCGGGACCCTCCCGGTGGTCCCGGTACGTTACCGATAAAACCCGAAACTTTTCCGGTGACCAAAACAGGACTTCCCATATATAAATCTTTACCTCCGGACCATTCCAGAACTCCTCGTGACGTCCGGGATCTCATCCGGGACTCCTAACAACATTCGGTAACCACATACAAACTTCCTTTATAACCCTAGCGTCATCGAACCTTAAGTGTGTAGACCCTACGGGTTCGGGAACCATGCAGACATGACCGAGACGTTCTCCGGTCAATAACCAACAGCGGGATCTGGATACTCATGTTGGCTCCCACATGTTCCACGATGATCTCATCGGATGAACCACGATGTCAAGGACTCAATCGATCCCGCATACAATTCCCTTTGTCTAACGGTATTGTACTTGCCCGAGATTCGATCGTCGGTATACCGATACCTTGTTCAATCTCGTTACCGGCAAGTCTCTTTACTCGTTCCGTAACACATCATCCCGTGATCAACCCCTTGGTCATATTGTGCACATTATGATGATGTCCTACCGAGTGGGCCCAGAGATACCTCTCCGTTTACATGGAGTGACAAATCCCAGTCTCGATTCGTGCCAACCCAACAGACACTTTTGGAGATACCTGTAGTGCACCTTTATAGCCACCCAGTTACGTTGTGACATTTGGTACACCCAAAGCATTCCTACGGTATCTGGGAGTTGCACAATCTCATGGTCTAAGGAAAAGATACTTGACATTAGAAAAGCTTTAGCATACGAACTACGATCTTTGTGCTAGGCTTAGGATTGGGTCTTGTCCATCACATCATTCTTCTAATGATGTGATCCCGTTATCAATGACATCCAATGTCCATGGTCAGGAAACCGTAACCATCTATTGATCAACGAGCTAGTCAACTAGAGGCTTACTAGGGACATGGTGTTGTCTATGTATCCACACATGTATCTGAGTTTCCTATCAATACAATTATAGCATGGATAATAAACGATTATCATGAACAAGGAAATATAATAATAACTAATTTATTATTGCCTCTAGGGCATATTTCCAACAGGTACAACTAGGGTGCGTCCCCCTGCTGTTCTGCACTGTTATTTGGTGCTTGACACGTTGACCCGGTTGCTATATGTCCCACATGTTGGCGACAGGAAGTACAGAATTCATGAAAGGGAGCGTCGACGGAGGAGTATACAAGACACGGCTTGGGTTTTTGCTGCTTCGTGCGATCCATCGATACAAACCCGGACTAAAAAAAGGCAAGGGCGGGTCTTTTCCCGCGCGGCAGGTATGGGAGTTTGGCATAGTCTGTTCGAGGCAAGGAGGCAGGAAGGGAATCAAGCAAATAAAGGTTGAGCGACTTAGTTTTGGAAAAATCTGATTTTACGGAGTACGTACCCACTAGGGATTATAGGGCTCATCTAGAAAACATTCGTTTTTCCGTTTGATAAGTCTCAATTCTACTACTAATAGTATTACCATCACATGTTGGATTTTGAGGTGTGTTAGATCACCAGATGCAAGCAGTGTGAAGAGAAAACTCCAATGCATGTAGAAGTTCATGGAAATTTAGTGGTCATTCATGCATTCGTTCTAATTAATGCCTCGGTAAACATAACTTCTTGAGAAAAGTGAGCGTACTAATTACTTGTGCAAACTACAAAATTAATTCGACCACTCACCGTCTACCTTGGTTGGAGAGATTTTGAAATTGATCCATAAACTGGAAAGGAGGGAGTAGTAACTTTTGTCTCGATTACTATTTGTGGCCTTTTATAGATGCAAAATGTATTTTTTATAGTGGACTTGTATAAGTAAATGGAGGGAGTACTAAAGGACACATATATTCCAAACAATATGATAATCTGTCTAACCAAGGTAGTAGGGACGAGGAGTAAACAGAGGGAGTAGTAAAATTTTCTCGTCGTCCTGCGAGCCACCGCGTGCGTGGTCGAGGAAGCGGGCGTAAGGCGTACAGTAGTACTCGTAAGCAAGCTTCACCTCATCCTGCAAGCCACCGCACCCATGGGCGGGGGAGACGGCGTACTAAGCAAGCTTCTCCTCGTTCTGCAAGTTGACGGGACACATCAAAAGTACTCCAGTGTATAGAGCCTTGCCTCTAAGGTAGGCCCCACATGGTTTGTCTCTTTTTTAACATAACACGTCAAGTCGCAATTTGTTTGTTCACCCGTGATAGAAAATCCTCTGTTCACCAAGTGGACAACCAGTGCACGTGTCAAATTACCACGTGGGTTGCCTTTTCGTACAGAAATAAGCCCCACCGTGTACCCGCGCGGGTGTGGTTGGGAAAGAGACAGGAGTACGTGCGCCATGCGTGCACCTCTTCTCTTCTTGCATGTCCCCCACCTACGTGGGTGTGTGTGAGAGAGATACAAACCTAGACATAATGCGCCGTCCATCCCCATGCCTCCGCCCAGTCCGACCACCAGTCACCACCACGCCGCACTCCTCCTCACCTTCTCTCATCTTTCTCCCTCCATTTTTATATATAAGGGGCCAGTATCAAAATTACAATTTGCAGATATACAAGGCCACTAACACTAATTGATGCAATATTAATGGTGTTTGCCTCGTAGTACTAGAGAAGGAGGATATTAATTATCCCTTGCATGCATGCGAGAGTGTGAGCATTGGCTTGAGGTGCATGAAAGAGAAGAAGACACGGCAAACAAGGAAACAAGGTGGCTGTGGCTTGCAACATTGACATAGAAGACATTAATTTTTGCCTTGGTACGTGTAATATGGGTTTGTGGCCTTGTATACAAAAATGGAGTCCGATAAAATTCTCGAGATACCATTTATCCAATAAAATTCTCGAGATATCATTAGCTTTTACAAAATGGGATTACTCCTGCATGGGTCAATCACAACATGTGTTTTGTAAAAAAATGCATCTTGATGTTCCGTGCAATGCACGGGCATCTTGCTAGTCCATGAAAACAACACATGGCAAAATTCCACGGTGAACGAGGGTTTTGAATCTGCTGGGAGGGGCTGTTTGGATCTTGCCCAGGTGTGACGCCCCCGAATCAATCGTACACTAATCATACACGCAAATGTGTACGATCAAGATCAAGGACTCACGGGAAGATATCACAACACAACTCTAGACACAAATAAAATAATACAAGCTTTATATTACAAGCCAGGGGCCTCGAGGGCTCGAATACATAGCTCGATACACAAGGGTCAGCGGAAGCAACAATATCCGAGTACAGACATAAGTTAACCAAGACTGTCTTAAGAAGGCTAGCACAAAAGCAACACGATCGAAGAGGCAAGGCTTCCTGCCTGGGACCTCCTAACTACTCCTGGTCTTCGGCGGCCTCCATGTAGTAGTATCCGTCGGCGGTGGCATCTGGCTCCAAGGATCCACCATCTGGTTGCATCAATCAGAAAGAAGAGAGAAGGGGGGAAAGGGGTAGCAAAGGGACCGTGAGTACTCATCCGAAGTACTCGCAAGCATCAGATCTATACTAAGTATGCATTGGTATCAAATGGAAGGCTGTATCTGTGGACTGAACTGCAGAATGCCAGAATAGAGGGGGAAGGCCTAGCCTATCAAAGACTAGCATCTTCACGCAGCTCCGAGCATCTTGCAGCATGTACAAGAGTAAAGAATAACAATTTAATATTTAACCAGCATGTTGTAACATTAATGCCTAGAGATCCGTCCTCGACTCCCTGCGAGAAAGCAATCCTGGAGCCACATATTCAAGTATCCATTTGTAGTTGTATAAGATCAGGATATAAGTCTGAACGTCCGTTACCGTGGACGCGACTATTAATAGATAATCTTCCCTGTAGGGGTGCACCACGTTTTCCAACACGCTCGATCACTCTGGCCGGACACACTTTTTTGGGTCAATGCCCGGCCTCGGAAGATCAACACGTCGCAACCCTACCTAGGCTCAGCAGAGAGGTCCCTGCCAGTCTACATCCTAAGCACTCCGGGGTATGGGCCCATCGCCGGTAGCACTCCGGGTCGTTACATGCAGGGCGGACCTAGGCACCACCTCTGGGGTGCCAGCCCAGCCGTGCTGCAATGCTAAACTAGATGTCTAACAAATCTTCGGCTGATACTGCGACGTCGAGGCCCATAACTATTATCGCGTGGTGGTTGGTGCGTAAAGGCCAAAGGCCAACTCAGAACAAATACCCAAACCATAGTGTATTATTAGCTTGCGGAGATGAGCAGAGACTCACGATCGAAAGTGACCCCGTCGCCCCGTCTCGTGGACTTACGACAAGGGCTCAGAATGCCCGGCCATGCCACGTCATTATCTTGCGGGTGCTCTCTGGGCCCGCCCGGCTTTCACCAAGGTCTCAAGTAAGCCAATGTAACCGTGTGTCCAAACATCAAGGGAAAAAACCGAGGAATCACCCCCGGTGGATTCCACTCAATGTAATCATCAAGGTGAACGTAAGAGGGACCACCCTCGAGGTTCACACTTGAGGGGTTAAGCAACAGAGCCGTATCGGGAATGGTGAAAGAGGAAATCACCCTCGATGACCACGACCGAATAGCTACACTACAGAATTATCATCAGGAGTGCATTATGAGGGATCACCCTCGGCACTCGGTAGTAGCTTTGCAGAGTCGAGCAACAAAAGGGGCATGATGTGATGTGAGGTGTCGGGCTCTAGTTGTCGATCACGTTGATCGAGTCATCGATGATGAAGCAGGGGCGACAAGGACAAGGTGGGGGTCACTGATGGATCACTAGCCAACCTATACTAAGCAGTTTAGGATAAGCAGGTAGGTAACAATAGCAGGTACAAAAGCAGGCTATGCGTCAGAATAGGAGCAAACAATAACAGTAGCAAAATCTAATGCAAGCATGAGAGTATAGAATGGGCGATATCGGGATGATCAAGGGGGGCTTGCCTGGTTGCTCAGACAAGAAGGAGGGTCGTCTTCAATGTAGTCAGTCACAGTGGCATCAACATCGGTCTCGAGGTCTACCGGTGAAAAGATGGGGAAGAAACAGTAAATATATGCAAACATAAGCATAACAAGACAATAAGAGGGGCTAGAGGTGTTCGAACGCGGTGCTAGACGATACTGGCAAAGGGGAAAAACACCCGGGAAAGTTTTCCCGGTTCCAGACGTCTGTCAGACAGATGAACCGGAGGGGAAAGGTTCGACGTTTGCTATGATAGGGGCATGTGGCGGACGAACGGACCGCGTATTCGGATTCATCTCATCGTTCTGAGCAACTTTCATGTACAAAATATTTTAATCCGATCTACGGTTTATTTTATATGATTTTTCTAAGTTCTAAACATTTTCTAAAATTACTTTTAATTCAAAAAAAATACAGAAAATACATTTGTCACCTAGCTCTACACTAGTCTGAGTGTATGACCAATGGGGTCCAGTAGTGGTCCAGTCAGCAGAGTTGACCTAGTCAACAACCCAGTCAGAGTTGACCGGTCAAAGTGAACAGTGTCAACGGGACCCGGCTATCATAGACAGTAGCTAAAATAATTTTGGTTATTTATTTTAATCTTCAGCGGTCCCGCATGTCATCTGTACGTATACTAATCTAAACACTAATTATCATCTAGTCTCAACAGGGGGGTAGCTCCAGCGGCAATGGCCCAAGCCGGCCTCACACACGGCCATGTACAAATGTACAGGGGCCTTGACGGCCATGGCCATGAGTGGCAGCAGCAACAAATACGCAGCGGCAGTGGCAATAGGTAGTAGTGGATCCCAGCAGCAGCAGAGCAAAGGCGCGGGCGGCCAAGTCCGGCATGGGGCGCGCGGACGCGGCCGACGCGGTCAGCAGCGGCAGCGCGCAGCAACTAGCGGAGCAGCAGCAAGAATAGCAGACGCGAGCACAACGGCAAGGAGCAGCAGTTGAGCGCACTGGCACGCGTACGTAGGCACAGCTGGGCATGCCAGGCGCGGCCAGGAGTAGCAGCAGTACACGGGTGGGCGCGAACGTGGAACTCTAGCGGCCATGGCAGACGGAGCTCATGGGGCGGTCACTACGTCGACGGGAACTAGGGGGAAAGGCGGGGGACCGACGCTGCTCACCGCGGGAGGGCCGATGGCGAGCTCGTACAGGGACGGGGACGACCCGATGCGACGACTTGGGATGGCGGGATGGCGGAGGCCGAGGCGGAGGGAGCCGCCCGATCCGGCGAAGGGGAGCTCCCGGGCTCGAACCAAAGGGGGAACCAACGCAGACGATGACAACCGTCCT